>NC_137570.1:295563-358021 GCF_963082525.1 Nesoenas mayeri | reverse complement strand
AAACCATGAAATTTCGGCGGAAAAAACCAAGATATTTTTGTCAGGAAAAAATGTGATATTTTGGTGGGAAAAAAGGTGCATTTTGGTGGGAAAAAACGAGATATTTTGGCGGGAAAAACCAGGATGTTTTCTCAGGAAAAAACGGGCAAAGAACCGGGATTTCCGTGAGGAAAACACGCGTTTTTTGGGCTAAATCAAGGCGATTTTGGGTGTTTCCTCAGCGAGCAGCGGCTGCCTCTCCCCGACGCGCAGCTGGTGGTGGAACTGCTTGCTGATCATGCGCCGCCATGTTGGGGACCTGAGCAGCATGGCGGCCCCGCCCTGGGGCTAAAAAGGGGCTTTTTGGGCAAAAAATGAGGCTTTGGGGAGGAAAAAAAGGGGGTTTGCTGAGGGGAGGAAACGACATTTTGGGGGGGAAAAAAGGGATATTTTGGCGGGAAAAACCTGAGATTTTGGGGGGAAAATAGAGGATATTTTGGAGGGGAAAAAGGGGATATTTTGGTAGGAAAAAATGCGATATTTTTTGGGGAAAAAATGAGATATTTTGGTGGGAAAACCGTGATATTTTGGTGGGAAAAAAACACGATGTTCTGTCAGGAAAAAACGTGATATTTTGGCGGGAACAAAACACGATGTTTTGACAGGAAAAGACAGGACATATTGGCGGGAAAAAAACGTGATCTTTTGGCGGGAAAACACAGGACATTTGGCGGGAAAAAACAGGATCTTTTGGCAAGAAAAAAACGTGATATTTTGGAAGGAAAAACCCCAAATTTTTGTCAGGAAAAAACAGGGTATTTTGGCGGGAAAAAACAGGACATTTTGGCGGGAAAAACAGGGACATTTCGGCGGGAAAAAAAAAGTGACATTTTGGCGGGAAAAAAAGTGACATTTTGGCGGCGAAAAAAGGGACATTTTGGCGGGAAAACCCCAAAATTTTTGTCAGGAGAAAACGTGATATTTTGGTGGGAAAGAGTGGGACATTTTGGCGAGAAAAAACAGAACATCTTGGCGGGAAAACCCCGCGATTTTGGCGGGAAAAACCGGCGATTTTGGCGGGAAAACCCCGTGATTTTTCGTGGGGACAATCCCCACTCTTTCCATGAGGAAAACACGCGTTTTTTGGGCGAAATCAAGGCGATTTCGGGTGTTTCCTCACCGAGCAGCGGCTGCCTCTCCCCGACGCGCAGCTGGTGGTGGAACTGCTTGCTGATCATGCGCCGTCGCGCGTCGAACTCGTGCGCCGCCATGTAGGGGATCTCCAGCAACATGGCGGCCACCAGGTAGACGCACTCGAGCAGCTCCAGGTTGACGTGCATGTGGAAGGGGACCTGGCGGCGCTTCTCCACCTTCTCCTGCTCGGGGTTGCGCTCCTGGAGGCTGCGCAGGAGCAGCCCCTGGCCCAGCAGCTCTTTGGCGCGACCGGACGACTGGATGTCCAGCAGCGCGTTGTGGGCGTCCTTGATCAGCCCCTCGCGGAAGGCGCAGATGCCCAGCTGCACCATGGTGCGGTTGTACAGGATCTGCGGGGACAAGATGGAGGGGTTGGACAAGATGGAGTCAATGGCAGGTCATGAGGAACCCAAAGGATATAATGGAAGAGTAATGGAAACCAAGATGGAGGACTGGGAGGGGATGGAGTCAATGGAAGGTCATGAGGAACCCAATGGAGATCAAGATGGAGGGGTCGGACAAGATGGAGTTCAATGGGAGGTCAAGGAGATGGTGGAAGCACCATAGAGATCAAGATGGAGGGTTTGGAGTAGGTGGAGTCAATGGAAGGTCATGAGGAACCCAATGGGGATGGTGGAAGAACCATAGAGATCAAGATGGAGGGTTTGGAGAAGGTGGAAGGTCATGAGGAACCCAATGGAGATGGTGGAAGAGAAATGGAAACCAAGATGGAGGATTTGGACAAGATGGAGTCAATGGAAGGTCATGAGGAACCCAATGGGGATGGTGGAAGAACCATAGAGATCAAGATGGGGGATTTGGAGAAGATGGAGAAGATGGAAGGTCATGAGGAACCCAATGGGGATGGTGGAAGAGCAATGGAAAACAAGATGGAGGGTTTGGAGGGGATGGAGTCAATGGAAGGTCATGAGGAACCCAATGGAGATGCTAGAAGAGCCGTAGAGATCAAGATGGAGGATTTGGAGAAGGTGGAATCAATGGAAGGTCATGAGGAACCCAATGGAGATGGTGGAAGAACCATAGAGATCAAGATGGAGGGTTGGAGAAGGTGGAAGGTCATGAGGAACCCAATGGAGATGGTGGAAGAGGAATGGAAACCAAGATGGAGGATTTGGACAAGACGGAGTCAATGGAAGGTCATGAGGAACCCAATGGAGATGGTGGAAGACACATGGAGACCAAGATGGAGGGTTTGGAGAAGGTGGAGTCAATGGAAGGTCATGAGGAACCCAATGGAGATGGTGGAAGACACATGGAGACCAAGATGGAGGGTTTGGAGAAGGTGGAGTCAATGGAAGGTCATGAGGAACCCAATCAGGATGATGGAAGACACATGGAGACCAAGATGGAGGGTTTGGAGAAGGTGGAGTCAATGGAAGGTCATGAGGAACCCAATGGAGACCAAGATGGAGGGGTGTGGAGAAGATGGAGAAGATGGAAGGTCATGAGGAACCCAATGGAGACCAAGATGGAGGGTTTGGACAAGATGGAGTCAATGGAAGGTCATGAGGAACCCAATGGAGACCAAGATGGAGGGTTTGGAGAAGATGGAGAAGATGGAAGGTCATGAGGAACCCAATGGAGACCAAGATGGAGGGTTTGGACAAGATGGAGTCAATGGAAGGTCATGAGGAACCCAATGGAGACCAAGATGGAGGGTGTGGAGAAGATGGAGAAGATGGAAGGTCCCTATGGGTCTCCATGGGTCCCGATGGGTCCCGATGGGTCCGACCCACCTGCACGGGGGGTCAGCGTGCTGGATGTTGTCCTGCAGGTGCGACATGAGCATGAGGTCGCGGGCCTGGAACCAGCGGCCGTGCAGCGCGTGGTGGTAGATGTGGCACAAGATGGCGCAGGTGCGGATGCGGTCCGTGCGGTCCTTGGCGTACAGGAAGCGGCACAGCCGCTCCATCAGGGCCGCCGAGTCCTCCTCTTCCTCCTCAGCGTCTTCCTCGCCGCCTTCTTTGGGCTCTTGGGTGCCCTCCGTGTTGTTCTGGAACGGGAGGTGGGGGAGGGGAAGGGGTTAAAATGGCGGGAAATGGGGGTGACATGGAGGGAGAATCAGGTCGGGGGGGAAAATGGCGGAAATGGGATCAAAATGGTGGGAAATGGGATCAAAATGGCGCCAGAATCACCTCAGGGGCAAAATGGCGCAAGAATCACCTCAGGAGCAAAATGGTGGGAAATGGGAATCAAAATGGCGGGAAATGGGGATTCGAATGGCGCCGAATCACCTCAGGGGTAAAATGGCGGGAAATGGGATCAAAATGGCGCCGGAATCACCTCAGGGGCGAAATGGTGGGAAATGGGATCAAAATGGTGCGGAAATGGATCAATGGCGCCGGATAACATGGTGGGAAATGGGCTCAAAATGGTGGGAAATGGGATCAAAATGGCGCCGGAATCACCTCAGGGGAATGGAGGGGAAATGGTGAGAAAATGGTGGAATGGCTCAAAATGGTGGGAAATGGGATCAGAAATGGCGGAATGCTCAGGGGAAATGGCGCAAAACTCAGGGCTGAAATGGCGGGCAAATGCAACTCAGGGGCAAAATGGTGGGAAATGGATCGAAATGGCGGGAAAATCGGAAATGGGGATCAAAATGGCAGGAAATGGGATCAAAATGGCAGGAAGGCTCAAATGCACTTCAGGGGTAAAATGGCGGCAAAATCAAGCTCAAGGTCAAAATGGCGGGAAATGGGATCAAAATGGTGGGAAATGGGCTCAAAATGCGCGACCCCGAATCAGGGAATGGTGGGAAATGGGATCAAAATGGCGCCAGAATCACCTCAGGGGCGAAATGGTGGGAAATGGGGTCAAAATGGCGGGAAATGGGATCAAAATGGTGGGAAATGAGGTCAAAATGGCACCAGAATCACCTCAGGGGCAAAATGGCGGGAAATGGGATCGAAATGGCGCCGGAATCACCTCAGGGGTAAAATGGTGGGAAATGGGATCAAAATGGCGCGGAATCACCTCAGGGGTGAAATGGTGGGAAATGGGATCAAAATGGTGGGACAATGGCGCCAGAATCACCTCAGGGGCGAAATGGCAGGAAATGGGATCAAAATGGCAGGAAATGGGATCAAAATGGCACCAGAATCACCTCAGGGGTAAAATGGCGGCAAAATTGCCTCAAGGTCGAAATGGCGGGAAATGGGACCGAAATGGCGGGAAATGGGGTCAAAATGATGGCGCCAGAATCACCTCAGGGGCAAAATGGCGGGAAATGGGATCAAAATGGTGGGAAATGGGCTCAAAATGGCGGGAAATGGGGTCAAAATGGGTCAGAATCTCAGGTGAAATGGGCAGAATGGATCAAAATGGTGGGAAATGGGCTCAAAATGGCGGGAAATGGGGTGAAATGGCGTCGGAATCGAACCCTCAAGGTCAAAATGGTGGGAAATCGGGCTCAAAATGGCGCCGGAATCACCTCAGGGACAAAATGGCGCCAAATCACCTCAAGGGCAAAATGGCAGGGCCAAATGGCGCAATCCAAAATGCGAGGCAAAATGGCGCACAAGATGGCTCAAAATGGCGGGAAATGGGCTCAAAATGGCAGCGACAAGATGGCTCAAAATGGCGACGGACAAATGGGTCTCAAAATGGCGGAGACAAGAGGGCTCAAAATGGCGGGACAAATGGGCCTCAAAATGGCGGGAAAAGATGGCTCAAAATGGCGGGAAATGGGCTCAAAATGGCAACAAATGGGCTCAAAATGGCGGCAACAAGATGGCTCAAAATGGCGGGAAATGGCTCAAAATGGCGGCAAATGGGCTCAAATGGCGCAAATGGGCTCAAAATGGCCGGGAAATGGGCTCAAAATGGAGGTGGGCTCAAAATGGCGCAAATGGGCTCAAAAATGGCGATCGCCAAATGGCGGAAAGTGGCTCAAGCGTCCCGCCACGAAATTGAGGTGAAAAAGGCCCAAATTGGTGCTCCCGGGGCGGCCATTTTGTGCCCTGAGGTGATGGTGGCGCCGCCATTTTGAGCTTTAAAACAGTTAAAGATCTGAAATGTAAACATTTAAAATACAAATTAAAGGTTTAAAACGCGAGTTAAAGATTTAAAACGCGACTTAAAGATTAAAACGGGGGTTAAAGATTTAAAATACGAGTTAAAAAATGTAAAATACGGGTTAAAGATTCAAAATACGGGGTTAAAAATTCAAAGGGAAAGTTTAAGATTTAAAACACGAGTTAAAGTTTAAAACAAAAACTGAGTTTCCAGTTAAAAATTGAAAATAAAGTTCGTGTGGCCGATTTAAGTCGAAAAGTTAAAGGAAAAGTTAAAGGTTTAAAAGGATTTAAAGCGGAAACGCAGTTGCTGTTTCTCGCTGATTTGGACCCAACTTGGCGCCGCCATTTTGAGCCCGTTTCCCGCCATTTTGAGCCCGTTTCCCGCCATTTTGACCCTGAGGTGAATCTGCCACCATTTTGAACCCAGATTCTTGAGCCGCCATTTTGTTCCCTGAGGTGATTCTGGCGCCATTTTGTTCCCTGAGGTGATTTTGGCGCCATTTTGACCCTGACGTCATTTTGGCGCCATTTTGTTCCCTGAGGTGATTTTGGCGCCATTTTAAGCCCATTTTCCACCATTTTGACCCTGAGGTGAATCTTCCACCATTTTGTTCCCTGAGATGATTCTGCCGCCATTTTGTGTCTTTAGATGATTCTGGTGCCATTTTAAGCCCTTTTTCCACCATTTTGTTCCCTGAGGTGATTCTGGCACCATTTTGTTCCCTGAGGTGATTCTGGTGCCGCCATTTTGAACCCAGATTCTTGAGCCGCCATTTTGTTCCCTGAGGTGATTTTGGCGCCATTTTGTTCTCTGAGATGATTTTGGCGCCATTTTCACCCAATTTGCGGCCATTTTGACCCTGAGGTGATTTTGGCGCCATTTTGTCTCTTGAGGCAACTCAGGCGCCATTTTGTTCCCTGAGATGATTCTCCTGCCATTTTGTGTCTTTAGATGATTCTGGCGCCATTTCAAGCCCATTTTCCACCATTTTGACCCTGAGGTGAATCTTCCACCATTTTGTCCCCTGACGTGATTCCGCCGCCATTTTGTCTCCTGAGGCGATTCCGCCGCCATCTTGCCCCCCCCCCCCCACCCCACCTCCCCCAACCCCCCCGCCCCCCAGAACCCCCAAAATCCTCACATTTTGTCCCTCGTTCCGCTTGGTTTTGGGGCCCCCGTAGTCGAACTTGTAGTAGGTGTGGAGGACGCGGCGCAGGTGGACGCGACAAAGCTCCTCGGTGGTGCCGCCCGAGCGCTGCAGGTAGCGCTGCAGCCGCGCAATGATGGCGACCACGCGCGACTCATCCCGCAGAGCGCTCCACGTACTCTGCGGAACACCATATGTGGGGCTGGGACCCATAGATTGACCCACGGGGGAGATAGGCCACGAGTTTACCTCATAAAATGGGGTTTTGGGGCGCTAAAATGACGTTTTCTTGACGTAAAATGGCATGTTTAAGGGGATGAGTGGGGCTGGGACCCACAGATTGACCCATAGGTTGACCCACGGATTAGAGAGGCCACACTTTTACCTCATAAAACATGATTTTGGGCACAAAAATGATGTTTCTTCTCGACATAAAATGGCATCTTTAGGGGGATGTGTGCGGCTGGGACCCATAGATTGACCCATAAGTTGACCCATGAGGTAGATAGGCCGTGACTTTACCACATAAAATGTGGTTTTGGGGCGCTAAAATGATGTTTTCTCAACATAAAATGGCATCGTTAAGGGGATGTGTGGGCTGGGACCCATAGATTGACCCACAGGTTGACCCATTGGGTAGACAGACCATGATTTTACCTCATAAAATGTGGTTTTGGGGCAGGAAAATGATGTTTTCCTGATCTAAAATGGCATCTTTAGGGGGATGTGTGGGGCTGGGACCCATAGATTGACCCATAGATTGACCCATGGGGTAGATAGGCTGTGATTTTACCTCATAAAATGTGTTTTGGGGCGGAAAAATGATGTTTTCTCGACCCAAAATGGCGTCTTTAGGGGGATGTGTGGGGCTGGGACCCATAGATTGCCCCATAGATCTCACCTTGTGAATGGGGTCGGTGTTCTGCATGATTTTGGTGAATTCCTCGTCCATTCGCTCCCACCAGCGTCAGGATGCAGCCGCGGACACGGTACGGCTGTGGGGCAGACCCATAGCGACCCATAAGTGACGCCCCACGGCCAAAAATGGCCCCAAAATGACCCAAAACCGACCAAAAATGACCCAAAATGACCAAAAATGGCCCCAAAACGACCCAGAAATGGCCCCAAAATGACCCATAAGTGACCAATAAGTGATTTCTGGACCCACAAGCGACCTGACTCATAACTGACCCCCCAGACCCATAAACGACCCAAAAATGACCCCAAAATGACCAATAAGTGATTTTCTGGACCCATAAGTGACCCACAAGTGACCCATAAGTGACCCCCCAGACCCAAAAATGACCAATACGTGGTTTTCTGGACCCATAAGTGACCCATAAGTGACCCCCCAGACCCATAAATGACCCAAAGTGACCCATAAGTGACCACTGCCCAGCCCCATAGATCCCGCCCCACAGCTCCCAGCCCCATAAGTGCTCCCCAAAACCCACCAGCCCCATTGGGATCTATGGGCTACCAGGTCTACCCCATAGAGCTCCCATTCTTCCCAGCCCCATAGATCACACTCCATAGGTACCAGCCCCATAGATCCCACCCCATAGCATTGCCCCAGCCCCACAGATCCCTCCCCACAGCTCCCAGCCCCATAAGTGCTCCCCAAAACCCACCAGGCCCATTGGGATCAATGGGCTGCCAGGTCTACCCCATTGAACCCAATGGGGCCACCAGCTCTACCCCATAGAGCTCCCAATGTTTCCAGCCCCATAGATGCCACCCCATAGCTGCCAGCCCCACAGACCCCACCCCATAGCATTGCCCTAGCCCCATAGAACCCCCTTGGCCCCATAGATCCCTCTCCACAACTCCAAGCCCCATAACTACCCCCCAAAACCCCATTGGGATCAATGGGCTGCCAGGTCTACCCCACAGAGACCCCGATGTTCCCAGCCCCAAATTCCCCATTTTTCCCCCCAAAAACCCCCATTTTTCACCCCAAATCCCCCCCCCAATCCCCCATTTCCACCCCCCAACCCCCATTTTGCCCAAAACCCCCCATTTTCCCCCCAAAACCCCTTTTCTAAGCCTCCAAACCCCCATTTCCCTCCCTGAGGCGACTCCTCAACCACCATTTTGAAACCCCAATTCCCCCCCAAAATCCTCATTTTTCACCCCAAAACCCCCATATTTCCCCCCAAATCCCCCCCCAATCCCCCATTTCCACCCCCCAACCCCCATTTTGCCCAAAAACCCCCATTTTCCCCCCAAAACCCCATTTCTAAGCCTCCAAACCCCCATTTCCCTCCCTGAGGCGCCTCCTCAGCCACCATTTTAAACCCCCAATTCCCCCCCAAAATCCCCATTTTTCCCCCTAAAACCCCCATTTTTCCCCCCAAATCCCCCCCACAATCCCCCTTTTCCACCCCCCACCCCCCATTTTGCCCAAAAACCCCCATTTTCCCCCCAAATCCCCTTTTCTAAGCCTCCAAACCCCCATTTCCCTCTCTGAGGCGCCTCCTCAACCACCATTTTAAACCCCCCAAACCCCCCATTTTTCCCCCTAAAACCCCCATTTTTTTGCCCTAAAACCCCCATTTTTCTCCCCAAAATCCCCCCCAAATCCTCATTTCTCCCCCTAACCCCCCACTTTTTGCCCAAAACCCCCCATTTTCCCCCCAAATGCCCTTTTCTAAGCCTCCAAACCCCCATTTCCCTCCCTGAGGCGCCTCCTCAGCCACCATTTTAAACCCCCAATTCCCCCCCAAAATCCCCATTTTTCACCCCAAAACCCCCATTTTTCACCCCAAATCCCCCCTACAATCCCCCATTTCCACCCCCCAACCCCTAATTTGCCCAAAAACCCCCATTTTCCCCCCAAAACCGCTATTCTAAGCCTCCAAACCCCCATTTCCCTCCCTGAGGCGCCTCCTCAGCCACCATTTTAAACCCCCCAATTCCCCCCAAAATCCCCATTTTTCACCCCAAAACCCCCATTTTTCCCCCCAAATCCCCCCATAATCCCCCATTTCCACCCCCCAACCCTCATTTTGCCCAAAAACCCCCATTTTCCCCCCAAATCCCCTTTTCTAAGCCCTCAAACCCCCATTTCCCTCCCTGAGGTGATTCCTCGGCGGCCATTTTGAACCCCCCAAAATCCCCATTTTTCCCCCTAAAACCCCCATTTTTTCCCCCAAAATCCCCATTTTTCTCCCCAAACCCCCCCCCCCCACCCCCCCCCCACCCCCAAACCGCCATTTTTTTGCCCAAAACCCTCATTTTTCGCCCCATTTCCCACCTGCTCGGGGTTGCTGAGATTCTCCGACTCCTCCAAAACGTTTTCGCCGATAAAAATCTCCGGATGGGCAAAAAGTTCCGATAAAAGCTCCTCGATACACGACAGGCAGCGCTGCCACAGCTCCGGCTATGGGGCAGACCCATAGATTGCCCCACACATCCCCCAAAAACCCCCCCAAAACCCCCATTCCATCCCAAATTTACCCCAAATTTCAACCCCATAAAAGTCACAATTTCCCCCCAAGTTTTACCCCAAATTTCAACCCCAAAAGTCCCAATTTCCCCTCAAATTTTGCCCCCCAAATAGTCACAATTTCCCTCCCAAATCCCCCCAAAATTTCCCCTAAAAGTCACAATTTCACCCCAAATTTTACCCCAAATATGTCACAATTTCCCCCCAAATTTTGCTCCAAATTTCAACCCCCAAAGTCCCAATTTCCCCCTAAATTTTCCCCCTAAAAGCCACAATTTCCCCCCAAATTTTACCCCAAATTTTACCCCTAAAAGTCACAATTTACCCCCAAATTTCAACCCAAAAAGTCCCAATTTCCCCCCAAATTTCAACCTCCCAAAAGTCCCAATTTCCCCCAAAATTTTCCCCCCCAAAAGTCACAATTTCCCCCCAAATTTTACCCCAAATTTCCCCCTAAAAGTCCCAATTTCCCCCCAAATTATACCCCCCAAATTTTCCCACCAAAAAGCCCCAATTTCCCTCCCCAAATCCCCCAAATTTCGACCCCAAAAACTTCACAATTCCCCCCAAATTTTACCCCAAATTTTACGCAAAATTTTACCCCCAAAAGTCCCAATTTCCCCCCAAATTTTACCCCAAATTTCTCCTCAAACTTTCACCCTCAAAAGTCACAATTTCCCCCCAAGTTTTACCCCAAATTTCAATCCCAAAAGTCACAATTTCCCCCAAAATTTTGCCCCTAAAAGCCACAATTTCCCCCCAAATTTTACCCCTAAAAGTCACAATTTCCCCCCAAATTTTACCCTCCCAAATCCCCCCAAAATTTCCCCCCAAAAAGTCCCAATTTTGCCCCAAATTTACCCCCCAAAAGTCACAATTTCCCCCCAAATTTTACCCCAAATTTCAACCCCCAAAGTCCCTATTTTCCCCCAAATTTTACCCCAAATTTTACCCCTAAAGTCCCAATTTCCCTCCAAATTTCAACCTCTCAAAAGTCCCAATTTCCCCCCAAATTTCCCCCCCCAAAAAGTCACAATTTCCCCCCCAAAACCCCCCAATTTTCCCCCCAAAATGACACAATTTGCTCCCAAATTTCAACCCCAAAAGTCACAATTTCTCCCCAAATTTTCCCCCAAAAATGTCACAATTTCCCCCCAAAATCCCCCAAATTTTCCCCCCAAAAAAGTCACAATTTCCCCCCAAATTTGTCACAATTTCCCCCCAAATTTTACCCCAGATTTTCCCGCCAAAATGTCCCAATTACCCCCCAAAAGTCACAATTTTCCCCCAAATTTTACCCCAAATTTCCCTCCATATTTTCCCCCTAAAAGTCCCAATTTCCCCCCAAATTTCAACCCCCAAAATCACAATTTTCCCCTCAATTTTTCCCCCCCAAACCCCCAAATTTCACCCCAAATTTCCCATTTTCCCCCCACATGACCCCCCATCCCCCGCCATGGGTCTGCCCCATAGATCCCACCCCACACCCCCCTCTACAACCCCCCAATTCCCCCCCAAATTTCCCTCCAAAACCCCCAAATTTCCCCCCCAAAACCCCCCAAATTCACCCCTTTTTCACCCCATATCACCGTCCCCCCCCCACTATGGGTCTGCCCCATAGATCCCGCCCCACACCCCCCTCTACAACCCCCCAAATTTCCCCCCAAAACCCCCCCAAAAAGTCACAATTTCCCCCCAAATTTCAACCTCAAAAGTCACAATTTCCCCCCAAATTTTACCCCAAATTTTCCCCCCAAAATGTCACGATTTCCCCCCAAAATCCCCCAAATTTTCCCCCCCAAAAAGTCACAATTTCCCCCCAAATTTGTCACAATTTCCCCCCAAATTTTACCCCAAATTTCAACCCCCAAAGTCCCAATTTTCCCCCAAATCTTCCCCCAAATTTTACCCCTAAAAGTCCCAATTTCCCCCCAAATTTTACCCTAAATTTTTCCCCTAAAAGTCCCAATTTCCCCCCAAATTTCAACCCCCAAAATCACAATTTTCCCCTCAATTTTTCCCCCCAAAACCCCCAATTTCATCCCATTTTCGCCCCATATCACCGTTCCCCGCCCCACTATGGGTCTGCCCCATAGATCCCGCCCCACACCCCACTCTACAACCCCTCAAATTCCCCCCCAAAACCCCCAAATTTCCCCCCAAATCCCCCAAATTTCGCCCCAAAGCCCCCAAATTTCGCCCCATTTTCACCCCATATCACCGTCCCCCCCCCGCTATGGGTCTGCCCCATAGATCCCGCCCCACACCCCCCTCTACAACCCCCCAAATTCCCCCCCAAAACCCCCAAATTTCCCCCCAAAACCCCCAAATTTCACCCCACACGACCCCCCCGTCCCCCGCTATGGGTCTGCCCCACAGATCCCGCCCCACACCTTCATGTAGGCCGCCAGGTTGGGGTTGTAGTCGTAGAGCGACGCGATGATGTTGAACTTGATCTTGACCTCCAGGGCGGCCCCCAGGTTGTGCTCATGGGCTACGGCCACCAGCAGCTGCAGCAGCTCGATCTGCCCCGCGCTGTGGGGCAGACCCATAGATTGACCCACACGGCGTGCCCCACGTGCCCCTGAACCACACGTCCCAGCCCCATAGATTTGGAGCGAAAATCTGGCGAAATTTGGGCTCAAAACGCCCGATTTGGGGCCTAAAAACCACTCAATTCCAGGCCCATAATCACCCAACTTCAGGCCCAAAAAGCTCCCAATTTTACTCCCAAAATAGGCAATTTTACCCCAAAATGGGTCTCGTTTCGCTCCCCATAACCTGCCCCATATATCCCTGACCCACACATCCCAGCCCCATAGATTTGGAGCGAAAATCTGGCGAAATTTGGGCTCAAAACGCCCGAGTTTGGGCCTAAAATTGATCCAATTCCAGGCCAGAAAACCACTTGATTTAGGCTCCAAAAAACTCCCAAAATAGACAATTTTACCCCAAAATGGGTCTCGTTTCGCTCCCCATAATCTGCCCCATATATCCCTGACCCACACATCCCAGCCCCATAGATTTTGAGCGAAAATGTGGCAAAATTTGGGCTCAAAACGCCCGATTTTGGGCCTAAAACCAACCAATTCCAGGCCCGAAAACAACACGACTTTTGGCCAAAAAACCTCCCAATTTTACCCCCAAAATAGACAATTTTACCCCAAAATGGGTCCCGTTTTGCTCCCCATAACCTGCCCCATATATCCCTGACCCACACATCCCAGCCCCATAGATTTTGAGCGAAATTCTGGCGAAATTTGGGCTCAAAACGCCCGATTTTGGGCCTAAAACCACTCAATTCAAGGCCCAAAATCACCCAACTTTTGGCCTCAAAAAGTCCCAATTTTACCTCAAAAAAACCCCAATTTCCACCAAAATGGGTCCCCTTTTTCCTCCCCACACACTCCTGACCCACATATCCCAGCCCCATAGATTTTGAGCGAAAATCTGGCGAAATTTGGGCTCAAAACGCCCGAGTTTGGGCCTAAAATTGATCCAATTCCAGGCCAAAAAACCACTCAATTTAGGCTCCAAAGAACTCCCAAAATAGACAATTTTACCCCAAAACGGGTCTCGTTTCGCTCCCCATAACCTGCCCCACATATCCCTGACCCACACATCCCAGCCCCATAGATTTTGAGCGAAAATCTGGCGAAATTTGGGCTCAAAACGCCCGATTTCGGGCCTAAAACCCACCCAATTTCCCCCCAAAAAACCTCCAATTTCACCCCCCAAAAACCCCCAAATTTCACCCAAAACCCCCAAATTTCACCCCAAAACCCCCAAATTTCCCCCCCCAAACATCCCACCCCACACATCCCACCCCAAACCCCCCATTTCCCCCCAAATTCCCCCCCCGCCCCCCATCCTGCCCCATAGAACCGACGCCGTGATCCTATCGGGAGCGTCAAATCGACCCAAATCGGCCGCGTTTCGCCCCAAAATCGGGTCCATTTCCACCCCCCGCGCCCCATAACTTGCCCCATAGGTCCTGCCCCATAGATCCTGCCCCACACCCACCGGTCCGTCCCCTTTTTGCCCCGGGCCTGCAGGATCTCGTTGAGTTTCTTGACGACGGCCGCGTGGTCGATCTCGGTGCCCTTGGCGAACATCTTGGGCTTCTCCTGCCCCATAGATAGTGAATTTTAACCATTTTTATCGTTAAATAGCGAAATTAACACAAAAAACCCCAAAATCGGGGCTTCTGGGGGTGAAATTTTGAGGCCTAAAGCGGTTGGTTTGGGGACAAAATGGCGGCGCAAAAACCGGCCTCAAAATACAAAATGGCGGCACAAAAATGGCCTTAAAATATAAATTTACAACCGCAAAATGCATCAAAATCATTTTATGACTAAAAAAAGGGGTTTGAAGTTAATTTTGTGAGGAAATTGGGGTGAAAAAGCCCAAAATTGGGGCTTCTGGGGGTGAAATTTTGAGGCCTAAAGCGGTTGGTTTGGGGGCAAAATGGCGGCGGCAAAATGGCCTCGAAATACAAAATGGCGGCACGAAAATGGCCTTAAAATGCAAAATGGTGGCACAAGGGGCATCAAAATCATTTTATGACTAAAAAAGAGAGTTTTGATTTGATTTTGTGAGGAAAACGAGGCAAAAAAGCCCAAAATTGGGGGTTCTGGGGTGAAATTTTGAGGCCTAAAGGGGTTGGTTTGGGGGCAAAATGGCGGCGGCAAAATGACCTGAAAATACAAAATGGTGGCACGAAAATGACCTTAAAATATAAAGTTATAACCGCAAAATGCATCAAAATCATTTTATGACTAAAAAAGGGGGTTTTGATTTAATTATATGAGGAAAATGAGGCGAAAAAGCCCAAAATTGGGGCTTTTGGGGGTGATTTTGGTGAGAAGCCCCAAAAAGTGACAATTTTGAAGCCAAAATCCCCAATTTCAGCCCCAAAAATCCCCAATTTCACCCCAGAAAACAATTTCACCCCAAAATCCCGATTTCAGCCCCAAAATCGTCAATTTCAGCCTCAAAATCCTCCGTTTCAACCCAAAAAGTGACAAATTTGAGGCCTAAAAGGCCCAAGTTAAGGCCTAAAAGGCCCCAATTGGGGTAAAAATGGCGCCTCCAGGAGCCCCAATTTTGGGCTTTTTCACCCCAATTTCCTCACAAAATCAACTCAAAACCCCCTTTTTTAGTCATAAAATGATTTTGATGCTTCTTGTGCGGCCATTTTGTATTTTAAGGTGATTTTTGTGCTGCCATTTTGTATTTTGAGGCCATTTTGACGCCGCCATTTTGTCCTCAGATCAACCACTTCTAGGCCTCAAAATGGCGCTTCCAGGAGCCCCAATTTTGGGCTTTTTCACCCCAATTTCCTCACAAAATCAACTCAAACCCCCTTTTTTTAGTCATAAAATTATTTTGATGCCCCTTGCGGTCATAACTTTATATTTTAAGGCCATTTTTATGCCGCCATTTTGTCCCCAGATCAACCACTTCTAGGCCTCAAAATGGCGCCTCCAGGAGCCCCAATTTTGGGCTTTTTCACCCCAATTTCCTCACAAAATTTACTCAAAACCCCCTTTTTTAGTCATAAAATCATTTTGATGCATTTTGGGGTCATAACTTCATATTTTAAGGCCATTTTTATGCCGCCATTTTGCCCCTAAACCGACCCGTTTAGGCCTCAAAATTTCACCCCCAGAACCCCCAATTTTGGGCTTTTTCGCCTCATTTTCCTCATATAATTAAATCAAAACCCCCTTTTTTAGTCATAAAATGATTTTGATGCATTTTGGGGTCATAACTTTATATTTTACGGCCATTTTTGAGCCGCCATTTTGCATTTTGCGGCCATTTTGCCGCCGCCATTTTGCCCCCACACCGACCACTTCAGGCCTCAAAATGGCGGCTCCAAACCCCCCCGTACGCCCTGAATTCCACCCCCCTCCCCCCCGCTATGGGTCTGGGCCCCATAGATCGGGCCCCCCCGACCCACCTTGGCCACGGGGACGCCGCCCTTGACCTTCTCCCATTCTCCTTCCTCTTCCTCCTCCTCCTCGGGCCTCCGGCTGCGCCGATCCAGCTTCTTCCGGGCCTTTTCCTCCTTCTTCCGCTCGCCCCCACGCTTGTCGTCGTCCCTGGGGGGGCGACCCACACTTAGGGGGCGGCCCAGACCCATAGATCTCATAGATAACCCATAAACCCCATAGAAAAGCCATAGGCCCCATAGAAACCTTCATCCTCCTCTGATCATTTTTGGCCTTTTGGACCCATTTTCTCTAGGTTTTATGGGTTAAATGGACACTTGGGGGTCAGCCCCACATCTATGGGGCAGCCCAGACCCATAGACCCCATAGATAACCCATAAACCCCATAGAGAACCCATAGGCTCCATAGAGAACCCATAGGCCCCATAAAAACCTTCACCCTCCTCTGGTCATTTTTGGTCTTTTGGACCCATTTTCTCGTGGTTTTATGGGTCAAACGGACACTTGGGGGTCAGTCCCACATCTACGGGGCAGCCCAGACCCATAGATACCCCATAGACCCCATAGATAACCCATAAACCCCATAGAAAAGCCATAGGTCCCATCTTCTCCCCATCCCCATTTTTGGCCCTTTTATCCCAATTCTTCCCATTTCTATGGGTCAACTGGACACTTGGGGGTCAGACCCACATCTATGGGGCAGCCCAGACCCATAGACCCCATAGATAACCCATAAACCCCATAGAGAACCCATAGGCCCCATAGAGAACCCACAGGCCCCATAGAAACCTTCATCCTCCTCTGATCATTTTTGGCCTTTTGGATCCATTTTCTCTTGGTTTTATGGGTCAAACGGACACTTAGGGGTCAGACCCACATCTATGGGGCAGCCCAGACCCATAGATACCCCATAGACCCCATAGATAACCCATAAACCCCATAGAACCCATAGGTCACATCTTCTCCCCATCTCCATTTTTGGCCCTTTTATCCCAATTATTCCTATTTCTATGGGTCAAACGGACACTTGGGGGTCAGCCCCACACTTATGGGTCCCCCCCCAGCCCCACACGTGTGGGTCGCCGTTACTTTTTGAGGAATTTCGAGGCCAACGAGGTGAATTTTCCGTCGTCTTCGTCCGACTCCGAATCCGATTCCGAGTCCGAATCGCCCCAATCTTCATCATCTTCATCATCCTCGTCCTCGTCCTGGGGGTCAGACCCATAAGTGAACCCCCCCCGGACCCATAAGTGACCCCCTGACCCATAAATACCCCCCCGGACCCATAGATCCTGCCCCATAGCGACATAAAGGCCTTGGGCCTACACATCATCATCATCATCACCTCATAGGAATTGATGGTTTTGACCCATAAGTGATGCCCCCAGACCCATAAGTGACCCCCAGACCCATAACCAGCCCCCCCAGACCCATAACTACCCCCCCGGACCCATAGATCCTGCCCCATAGCGACACAAAGGCCTTGGGCCTACAGGTCGCCGTCATGGCCGCCTGATAGATATGGGGGGTTTTGACCCATAAGTGACGCCCCCAGACCCATAGTGACCAACCAGACCCATAACTACCCCCTTGGACCCATAGATCCTGCCCCATAGCAACATAAAGACCTTGGCCTACAGGTCACCATCATGGCCGACTTATAGCTATATGGGGTTTTGACCCATAAGCGACGCCCCCAGACCCATAGTGACCAACCAGACCCATAAGTGACCCCCTGACCCATAAGTGACCCCCCGGACCCATAGATCCTGCCCCATAGAGACATAGAGGCCTTGGGCCTACACATCATCATCAACCATTTCAGCCCAAAAACCCCCAATTTCTCCCCCAAAACCCCCAAATTTTCCCCCAAAATGGGTCTCCTTTTGCTCCCCATAACCTGACCCACACAGCTCTGCCCCACACATCCCAGCCCCATAGATCCTGAGCGAAAATTTGGTGAAATTCGAGCCTAAAAACGCCCGATTTTGGGCCCAAAAAACACCCAATTTCAGGGCCGAAAAACGTCCGATTTCGTCCCAAAAACCTCCAATTTCAATGCCAAAACCCCCAAATTTTCCCCCAAAATGGGTCCTTTTTTACTCCCCATAACCTGCCCCACACATCCCTGCCCCACATATCCCAGCTCCATAGATCCTGAGCGAAATTTGGTGAAATTTGAGCCTTAAAACGCCTGATTTCGGGCCTAAAAAACCCACTCAATTTCAGGGCTGAAAACGTCCGATTTCGTCCCAAAGAACCCCAATTTCACCCAAACTAGGTCTCTTTTTGCTCCCTATAACCTGCCCCACATCTCCCTGCCCCACACATCCCAGCCCCATAGATCCTGAGCGAAAATTTGGTGAAATTTGAGCCAAAAACGCCCGATTTTGGGCCCAAAAACCTCCAATTTCAGGCCTAAAAACCACTCGATTTCAGGCCCATAAAACCTTCAATTTCACCCCCAAAAACCCCCAATTTCACCCCAAATTTTAGTCCCCAAACCCCCTCATTGAACCCCCGAAAGTATTTCACCCCAAAACCCCCAATTTCACCCCAAATTTCACCCCCCATCCTGCCCCATAGAACCGACCCCGGGATCCTATCGGGAGCGTCAAATTGACCCAAATCTGCCGCGTTTTGCCCCAAAATTGGGGCCGTTTTCACCCCTTGTGCCCCAGAACCTGCCCCATAGATCCTGCCCCATAGATCCCGCCCCATAAGCACCTGGGGGGGTCGTTGGCCCCTCCCCCGCTCCTCCTTCTTCTTCAAAAAGGCCGAGACGTCGTCGTCCCCCTCCCCTCCGACAGCGAGGAGCCTGAAACGGGGCAAAAACGGCGATTTTGGTTAAAAAAGGGGTCAATTTTACCTCAAAAACGACCATTTTACCTCAAAAATACTGAATTTTGACCCCAAAAACCACCGTTTTGGCCCCAAAAACGCCCAAATTCACCCCAATTTCTGATACATAAGGAGATGAGGGAGCGATGCGATTTCCCGCCAAAACACAGTTTCCCGCCAAAAAGACGCCGTTTCCCGCCAAAAAGATGAAATTTTACCTCAAAATCCCCCAATTTTACCTCAAAAAATCACAATTTTACCTCAAAAAATCACAATTTTACCTCAAAAAATCGCAATTTTCTATTAAAAAACAAACTTTACCTCAAAAAACACGATTTTGCCCCAAAACCCCCCAAATTTCCCCCCAAATTTTAAGTTTTGCCCAAAAATGTGAATTTTGCCCCAAATCTCCCCCAAATTTTTGAATTTTGCCCCAAAAAAGCAAAATTTCCCCCAAAGATTTTGAATTTTGCACCAAAATTGTGAATTTGCCCCAAAACCCCAAATTTCCCCCCAAAATTTTGAATTTTGCCCCCAAAACCCCAAATTTCCCCCAAAATTTTTGATTTTGCCTCCAAAACCCAAAATTTCCCCCAAAATTTCGAACTTTCCCCCAAATTGTGAATTTTGCCCCAAAAAAGCCAAATTTGACCCCAAACCCCCCAATTTCCCCCCAAAACGTCATTCCGCCCATTCTATGGGTCCCCGCCCCCATCTATGGGGCTGCCCCATAGATTTGGCCCCATAGACTCACCCTCCGAGTCGCGGCTCTTTTTGTCCTCGTCGTCGTCCGACAGCTCCGGGTTTCTGCGGGTGGAATGTGTGGGGCAGCCCCATAGATCTGCCCCATAGATCCTGCCCCATAGATCTGACCCATAAGTAGCCACCGAAACACCCAAAAACCCCCAATTTCACCCCAAAAAGCCCAAATTTGACCCCAAAATGCTCCTCCATTCACTCTATGGGGCTTGAACGCCCCGCTATGGGGCTGCCCCATAGATCCTGCCCCACAAGTGCCTCCAAATAGGCCTCAATTTGACCCCAAAAACTCCAATTTCGACCCCAAAAAGCCCAAATTTCACCCCAAAATGGCTCCTCCATTCACTCTATGGGGTTTGAACGCCCGCTATGGGCTGCCCCATAGATCCTGCCCCACAAGTGACTTTAAGCAGGAACAAATTCAACCCCAAAAACCCCAATTTCAACCCCAAAAAGCCCAAATTTCACCCCAAAATGGCTCCTCCATTCACTCTATGGGGTGTGAACCCCCCGCTATGGGGCTGCCCCACAGATTCCGCCCCACAAGTGCCTCCAAACAGGCCCAAATCAGCCCCCGAGAGCCCAAATTTCCCCCCGAAAAAGCCGCCATTTTCTGCCCCCAAAACCCCCCGATTTCCCCCCAAAACGCCCCGCGAGGCCGCTATGGGGCTGCCCCATAGATCCTGCCCCACACGTACCAGCCGATAGGCCGCGATGGCGCCCTCGAAGTCGCGGTTGTACTTGCGGATCTTCTGGCGGAGGCTCCCGAGGGCCTGGCGTGGTTCTTGTGCATCCGCTTCTTGCCCTCCTTGTCCTCCCAGAGCTGTGGGGCAGCCCCATAGATTGACCCACAGATCCTGCCCGACCCATAGGGACGCAGAGCGGCCCAAAAAACCCAGTTTTCAGGCCCAAAATCCCCCTTTTTGGGCCCAAAATGCGACTGATTTGAGGCCTAAAGGCCCAATTTGAGGCCTAAAAGAATCAATTTCAGGCCTAAAAGGCCCAAATTTGGGGCCTAAAAAGTGACAAATTTCAGTCAAAATGCCCCAATTTGAGTCTCAAAAACACCCAATTTCACCCCAAAAATGTTTCACCTCAAAACCACCAATTTCAGCCCCAAAAAGTCGTAATTTTAACCCAAAAAGCAAACAAGTTGAGGCCTAAAAGGATCAATTTCAGGCCTAAAAGGCCCAAATTTGGGGCCTAGAAAGCAATAAATTTGAGGCAAAAAGCCCCAATTTGAGTCTCAAAAACACCTGATTTCACCCCAAAAAATGTTTCACCTCAAAACCACCAATTTCACCCCATTTTCCTGCCCCATTTTAAGCCAAATTTCCCCCCATTTTCTGCCCCATTTCCCCCACTTTAGGCCCAAATTTCACTCCATTTTCTGCCCCATTTTAGGCCCAAATTTCACCCCCATTTTCTGCCCCATTTTTCCCCAAATTTCACCCCAATTTCCCCCATTTTTGACCCCAAATTTCTCCCCATTTTTGTCATTTAGGCCCCAAATTTCACCCCATTTTGAACTCAATTTCTTCCCATTTTCTGCCCCATTTTAGGCCCAAATTTCACCCCATTTTCTGCCACCATTTTAGGCCCAAATTTCACCCAATTTTCCACATTTTCTGCCCCATATTTTGCTCTATTTTAGGCCCAAATTTCACCCCATTTTCTGCCCCATTTTAGGCCCAAATTTCACCCCATTTTCTGCCCCATTTTTCCCCATTTCAGGCCCAAATTTCACCCCCATTTCTGCCCCATTTTGGCCCAAATTTCACCCCATTTTCTGCCCCATTTTCTGCCCCATTTTAGGCCCAAATTTCACCCCATTTCTGCCCCATTTTTCCCCATTTTAGGCCCAAATTTCACCCCATTTTCTGCCCAATTTTTCCCCATTTCAGGCCCAAATTTCAATCGATTTTCTGCCCCATTTTTGCCCCATTTTAGATCAAATTTCACCCCATTTTCTGCCCCATTTCCCCCATTTTTGGCCCCAAATTTCACTCCATTTTGAGCTCAATTGTTTCCCATTTTCTGCCCCATTTTAGGCCCAATTTTCACCCCATTTTCTGCCCCATTTTCCCATTTTAGACCCCAAATTTCACCCCATTTTCTGCCCCATTTTTTCCCCAAATTTCACCCCATTTTCTGCCCCGTTTTCTCTCATTTTCTACCCCATGTTTTGCCCCATTTTTCCCCATTTTAGGCCCCCAAATTTCACCCCATTTTTTCCCATTTTTCCCCAAATTTCACCCCATTTTCTGACCCATTTTCCCACATTTTCTGCCTCATTTTCCCCCATTTTAGGCCCAAGTTCCACCCCAATTTCCCCCACTTTAAGCCCCAAACCCCCCCCAACTTTGGACCCCCATATCTCCGCCATCTTGCCCCCGCCCCTCCCCCATTTGGCCCCACATCTCCCCCCATCCCGCCCCAAATTTCACCCCATTTTCTGCCCCATTTTTCCCCCACTTTAGGCCCCATTTTAGGCCCAAATTTCACCCCATTTTCCCCCTTTTTCTGCCCCATTTCAGGTCCCAAATTCCACCCCATTTTCTGCCCCATTTCCCTCATTTTAGGCCCAAATTTCACCCCATTTTCTGCCCCATTTCCCCCATTTTAGGCCCAAATTTCATCCCATTTTCCGCCCCATTTTCCCCACTTTTAGCCCCAAATTTCACCTCATTTTGGGCCCAAAATTCACCCCATTTCTGCCCCATTTCTCCCCCAACTTTGGACCCCCATATCTCCGCCATCTTGCCCCCGATCCGCCCCACATTTCACCCCATAGCTCCCCACATTGTGCCCCATTTCCTGCCCCATTTCCCCCACTTCATACCCCAAACCCCCCCCATCTTCACCCCCCCGTATCTCCGCCATCTTGCCCCCGATCCTCCCACATTCGGACCCACAGATCCGGCCCCATTGGGCCCATTTCCTGCCCCATTTCTCCCATTTTAGGCCCCAAATTTCACCCCATTTTGAGCTCAATGTTTTCCCATTTTCTGCCCCATTTTAGGCCAAATTTCTCCCCATTTTTGTCATTTAGGCCCTAAATTTCACACCTCTTTTCTGTCTCATTTTTCCCCAAATTTCACCCCATTTTCTGCCCCATTTTCCCCACTTTTGGCCCCAAATTTCACCCCATTTTCTGCCCCATTTTAGGCCCAAATTTCACCCCATTTTCTGCGCCATTTCCCCATTTTAGGCCCAAATTTCACCCCATTTTCTGCCCATTTCCCCCCTTTTAGGCCCAAATTACAACACCTTTTCTGCCCCATTTTAGGCCTAAATTTCACCCCATTTTCTGTCCCATTTTTCCCCATTTCATGCCCAAATTTCCCCCCATTTTCTGTCCCATTTTTCCCCATTCCCATTTTCTGCCCCATTTTCCCCATTTTAGACCCCAAATTTCACCCCATTTCTGCCCCATTTTTCCCCATTTTAGGCCCAAATTTCACCCCATTTTCTGCCCCATTTTTCCCCAAATTTCACCCCAATTTCCCCCATTTTTGACCCCAAATTTCTCCCCATTTTTGTCATTTAGGCCCCAAATTTCACCCCATTTCCTGCCCCATTTTCCCCCTTTTTCTGCCCCATTTTAGGCCCCAAATTCCACCCCATTTTCCGACCCATTTTTCCACGTTTTCTGCCCGATTTTCCCCACTTTTGACCCCAAATTCCACCCTATTTTCCGACCCATTTTTCCACGTTCTCTGCCCCATTTCCCCCATTTTAGGCCCCAAATTTCACCCCACTTTCTACCCCATTTTCCCCCAAATTTCCCCCCATTTCCCCCACTTTACACCCCAAACCCCCCCCCAACTTTGGACCCCCATATCTCCGCCATCTTGCCCCCGCCCCTCCCCCCATTCGGCCCCACCCCTCCCCCCCATTTCCCCCCACCCCTCCCCCACCTCGTTGAGGAAATCCTCCAGGTCGGCCAGGATGCGCAGGTAGAAGCGGGGGGTGCCCCCCCCCGCCCCCTCCCCCACCACCCCCCGGGCCTTGGCCCAGGCCCGGCCCAGCCCCTCAAACTCCTCCAGGCAGCGCGGGACGTCGCGGATCTTCATGGCGTTCCGGAGGGACCGGATCAGCCCCGACAGCTCCTCGAACCTGCGGGGAAACGGGGGGGAAATTGGGGGAAAAATGGGCGAAAATTGGGGGAAAATCGGGCGAAAATTGGGTGAAAATCGGGTGAAAATTGGGTGAAAATCGGGCGAAAAATGGGGGAGAAATTTGGGCGAAAATTGGGGGAAATATGGGGGAAATATGGGGAGAAAAGGGGGTGGAAGTTGGGTGAAAATCCGGTGAAAATTGGGTGAAATATGGGGGAGAAAATGGGTGAAATTCAGGTGGAAATTGGGTGAAATATGGGGGAGAAAACGGGGGTGAAAATCGGTTGAAAATTGGGTGGAAATTGGGTAAAAAATTGGGTGGAAATTGAGTGGAAATTGGGTGAAATATGGGGGGAAAATGGGGGGAAAATGGGGGGAAATATGAGGGAGAAAATTGGGTGAAAATTGGGCAAAAATCGGGTGAAAATTTGGTGAAAATCGGGTGGAAATTGGGTGGAAATTGGGTGAAATATGGGGGGAAAATGGGGGGAGAAAATTGGGTGAAAATCGGGTGAAATATGGGGGAGAAAATTGGGTGAAAATCGGACAAAAATTGGGCAAATATCAGCTGAAAATCAGGCGAAATATGGGAGAGAAAATGGGGTGAAAAATCAGGCGAAAATTGGGTAAAAATGGAGTGAAAATCAAGTGGAAATTGGGTGAAATATGGAGGAGAAAATGGGGCGAAAATCGGGGGAAAATGGGGTGAAAATGGGGGGAAAATTGGGGGAGAAAATGGGGTGAACATGGGGAGGAAATTGGGTGTAAATCGGGTGAAAATTGGGTGGAAATGGGGTGAAATATGGGGGAGAAAATGGGGTGAAAATGGGGTGAAAATGGGGTGGAAATTGGGTGGAAATTGGGGGAGAAAATGGGGGTGAAAATTGGGTGAAAATTGGGTAAAAATCGGGGCGAAAATTGGGGGAAAATTGGGGGAAAATCGGGCGAAATATGAGGGAGAAACTTGAGGGAAAATTGGGTGAAAATCCGGCAAAAATTGGGGGAAAATTGGGGGAAAACTGGGAGAAATATGGGGGAGAAAATGGGGCAGAAATTGGGTGGAAATTGGGTGGAAATCAGGTGAAAATTGGGTGAAAATCGGGTGAAAAAATGAATGAAAATCGAGCGAAAATTGTGTGAAAATTGGGGGAAAATCGAGTGGAAATTGGGTGAAATATGGGAGAGAAAACCGGGTGAAAATGGGCTGAAAATGGGGGGAAAATTGGGGGAAAATCGGGTGAAATATGGGGGAGAAAATGGGGTGAAAATCGGGTGAAAATTGGTGTGAAAATCAGGTGGAAATTGGGTGAAATACGGGGGAGAAAATGGGGTGAAAATGGGGTGAAAATGGGGTGAAAATTGAGGGAAAATTGGGAGAGAAAAATGGGGTGAAAATGGGGTGAAAATGGGGTGAAAATGGGGTGAAAATGGGGTGAAATATGGGGAGAAAAGGGGGTGAAAGTTGGGTGGAAATTGGGTGAAACATGGGGGAGAAAACGGGGTGAAAATGGGGTGAAATATGGGGAGAAAATGGGGGGAAAATTGGGGGAAAATCGGGGGAAATATGAGGGAGAAAATTGGGTGGAAATTGGGTGAAAATCGGGTGGAAATCGGGTGGAAATCGGGTGGAAATCGGGTGGAAAATCGGGTGGAAAATCGGGGGAAATATGGGGGAGAAAATGGGGGTGAAAATTGGGTGGAAATTGGGTGAAATATGGGGGTGAAAATGGCGTGAAAATCAGGTGACAATTGGGTGAAAATGGGGTGAAATACGGGGGAGAAATATGGGGGTGAAAATGGGGTGAAAATGGGGTGAAAATTTGGTGAAAATTGGGGGAAAATCGGGGGAAATCGATTTGGGGAAATATAGAGGAGAAAATGGGGTGAAAATGGGTGGAAATTGGGGGAAAATTGGGGGAAAATTGGGGGAAAATTGGGGGAAAATTGGGGGAAAATTGGGGGAGAAATTTGGGTGAAAATTGGGTGAAAATTGGGTGAAAATTGGGAGAAAAATCAGTGAAAATGGGGTGAAAATGGGGTGAAATATGGGGGAGAAAACTGTGGAAATTGGGTGGAAATTGGGCGGAATATGGGGGAGAAAACGGGGTGAAAATGAGGAGAAATATGGGGAGAAAATTGGGCTGAAATTGGGTGAAAATCGGGTGAAATATGGGGTGAAAATTGGGTGGAAATCGGGTGAAAATTGGGTGAAAATTGGGGGAAAATCAGGTTAAATATGAGGGAGAAAATGGGGTGAAAACGGGGTGAAAATAGGGCAAAAATCGGGCAAAAATGGGGTGAAAATGGGGCAAAAATTGCGCGGAAATTGGGCAAAATATGGGGGAGAAATTGGGTGAAAATTGGGCAAAAATTGGGGGAGAAAATGGGGTGAAAATCGGGCGAAAATCAGGTGAAAATGGGACGAAAATTGGGTGAAAAACGGGTGAAAATGGGGGAGAAAACGGGGTGAAAATCGAGCGAAAACGGGGGAAAATTGGGTGAAAAATGGGGCAGAAAATGGGGTGAAATTCGGGGCCTAAGATGGTGGAAATGGGGCAGGGGATCTATGGGGCAGCTATGGGGCCGAATCCAACCTACTTATGGGGCAAATATGGGGGGTTTAAGGGGCCAGATGTGGGGCGGGATATGGGGGACGTGTAGGGCTGCTATGGGGCAGCTATGGGGCGGTCCATGAGGATCTATGGGGCAGCTATGGGGCCGCTATGGGGCACAATACAAGCTACTTATGGGACAAACATGGGTGGATTTAGGGGGCAAGATGTGGGGGCGGGATATGGGGAGTGTGTGGGGCAGCTATGGGGCAGCTATGGGGCGGTCCATGAGGATCTATGGGGCAGCTATGGGGGCTGCTATGGGGCACAATACAAGCTACTTATGGGACAAACATGGGTGGATTTAGGGGGTAAGATGTGGGGCGGGATATGGGGAGTGTGTGGGGCAGCTATGGGGCAGCTATGGGGCGGTCCATGAGGATCTATGGGGCAGCTATGGGGCCGCTATGGGGCACAACATGAGCTACTTATTGGGTAAACATGGGTGGGTTTAAGGGGCCAGATATGGGGCAGAATATGGGGGACGTGTGGGGCCGCTATGGGGCAGTTATGGGGCAGCTATGGGGCAGCTATGGGGCAGCTATGGGGCCGAATCCAACCTACTTATGGGGCAAATATGGGGGGTTTAAGGGGCCAGATGTGGGGCGGGATATGGGGGACGTGTGGGGCAGCTATGGGGCGGTCCATAGGGATCTATGGGGCGCTATGGGGCAGCCCCACGGCCTCACCGCTTGTCGCGGGCGCTGCGCACGACGCGCTTCGTGTCTTCCTCATCCTCGCTGAGCAACAGGGGCCTGTGGGGCAGAGCAGCTGTGGGGCAGCCCCACGGATCCCGCCCCATAGATCCCGCCCCATAGATCCCAGCCCATAGATCCTCACCCCTAGATCTCAACCCTATAGAGCGTGACCCATAGGTCCCACA
Source organism: Nesoenas mayeri (assembly GCF_963082525.1). Lineage (NCBI taxonomy): Eukaryota > Metazoa > Chordata > Aves > Columbiformes > Columbidae > Nesoenas > Nesoenas mayeri. The sequence continues at coordinate 331,039 of NC_137570.1, read as the reverse complement.
CAGCCCCATAGATCCCACTCCATAAATCCCAGCCCCATAGATCATTCCCTATGGGTCCCAGCCCCATAGATCCCGCCCCATAGATCCCACCCCATAGATCCCACCCCACAGATCCCAGCCCTATAGACTCCACTCACCCCATAGATCCCAACCCCATAGATCCCACCCCATAGATCTCAGCCCTATAGCTCCTGACCCATAGAACCCACCCAGCCCCATAGATCCCACCCCATAGATCCCACCCAGCCTCATAGATCATTCCCTATGGGTCCCAGCCCCATAGATCCCACCCAGCCCCACAGATCTCACCCCATAGATCCCACCCCCCCCCACAAATCCCACCCCATAGATCCCAGCCCCATAGATCATTCCCTATGGGTCCCAGCCCCACATATCCCACCCCATAGATCCCACTCAGCCCCATAGATCCCACCCCATAGATCCTACCCCATAGATCCTGCTCTATAGATCCCACCCCATAGATCCCACTCCATAGATCATTCCCTATGGGTCCCAGCCCCACATATCCCACCCCATAGATCCCACTCAGCCCCATAGATCCCACCCCATAGATCCTACCCCATAGATCCCGCCCTATAGATCCCATCCCATAGATCATTCCCTATGGGTCCCAGCCCCACAGATCCCGCCCCATAGATCCTACCCCATAAATCCCGCCCCATAGATCCTGCCCCACAGACCCTGCCCCATAGATCCCACCCCATAGATATCAGTGCTATATATCCTGACCCACAGAATCCCCCAGCCCCACATACCCCACCCCATAGATCATTCCCTATGGGTCCCAGCCCCATAGATCCCACCGAGCCCCATAGATCCCACCCCATAGATCCTACCCCATAGAGCCCGCCCCCCCCCCATAGATCCCAGCCCCATAGATCATTCCCTATGGGTCCCAGCCCCACAGATCCAGCCCCACAGATCCCGTCCCATAGATCCTGCCCCATAGATCATTCCCTATGGTTCCCAGCCCATAGATCCAGCCCCATAGAACCCACCCAGCCCCATAGCTCCCACCCCATACATCCCAGCCCCATAGATCATTCCCTATGGGTCCCAGCCCCACAGATCCCGCCCCATAGCTCCCGCCCCATAGGCCCCGCCTACTTTCCGTAGGCCCCGCCCGCGGGTTTGGGGGCGGGTTCGTCCCCCGACGCCGACGATTCTGATTCGCTGTCCGAGCCCGTGGTGAAGAAACGAGACATGGCGGGAAAAGGGGCGGGGCCGGGGGGTGGGGCCTGGGGGGGCAAAAGGGGCGGAGTCAGTGGGGGCGGAGCCAATGGGGTGGGAGAGGAAAGGGGGTGGAGCCAATGGGGAGGGTGGAGTCAATGGTGGGGTGGAGCCAATGGGGGTGGAGCCAATGGGGGGTGGAGCCAATGGGGGGTGGAGCCAATGGGGGGTGGAGCCAATGGGGGGTGGAGCCAATGGGGCAATGAAGGGGGGCGGAGCCAATGGGGGGTGGAGCCAATGGGGTCAAGGCAGGAAAGGGGGTGGAGTCAATGGGGGTGGAGCCAATGGGGCAATGGAGGGGGGCGGAGCCAATGGGGGCAGTGGAGCCAATGGGGGGAGGAGCCAATGGGGGGAGGAGCCAATGGGGGGAGGAGCCAATGGGGGGTGGAGCCAATGGGGCAATGGAGGGGGGCGGAGCCAATGGGGGCAGTGGAGCCAATGGGGGCAGTGGAGCCAATGGGGGGGAGGAGTCAATGGGGTGGGAGATGAAAGGGGGTGGAGCCAATGGGGGGGGAGCCAATGGGGAGGAGGAGCCAATGGGGGGGAGGAGTCAATGGGGTGGGAGATGAAAGGGGGTGGAGCCAATGGGGGGTGGAGCCAAGGGGGGGGAACCAATGGGGGGTGGAGCCAATGGGGCAATGGAGGGGGGCGGAGCCAATGGGGGCAGTGGAGTCAATGGGGGGGAGGAGCCAATGGGGGGATGAGCCAATGGGGGGAGGAGCCAATGGGGGGTGGAGCCAATGGGGGGTGGAGCCAATGGGGAGTGGAGCCAATGGGGGGTGGAGCCAATGGGGGGTGGAGCCAATGGGGGGTGGAGCCAATGGGGGGTGGAGCCAATGGGGGGTGGAGCCAATGGGAGGTGGAGCCAATGGGGGGGAGGAGCCAATGGGGGGGAGGAGTCAATGGGGTGGGAGATGAAAGGGGGTGGAGCCAATGGGGGGTGGAGCCAATGGGGGGTGGAGCCAATGGGGGCGGAGACAATGGGGGCGGAGACAATGGGGGTGGAGCCAATTGGGGGGAGGAGCCAATGGGGTGGGAGATGAAAGCGGGTGGAGCCAAAGGGAGCGGAGTCAATGGGGGTAGAGAGGAAAGGGGGTGGAGCCAATGGAGGGAGGAGCTAATGAGGTCAAGAGGAAAGGGGGCGGAGCCAACAGGGTCAAGGCAGGAAAGGGGGTGGAGCCAATGGGGGGAGAGGAAAGGGGGTGGAAACAAAGGGGGGTGGAGCCAATGGGGGAGGAGCCAATGAAGGGGGCGGAGCCAATGGGGTCAAGGTAGGAAAGGGGGTGGAGCCAATGGGGGTGGAGCCAATGGGGCAATGGAGGGGGGCGGAGCCAATGGGGGCAGTGGAGCCAATGGGGGCAGTGGAGCCAATGGGGGCGGTGGAGCCAATGGGGGGTGGAGCCAATGGGGGGTGGAGCCAATGGGGGGTGGAGCCAATGGGGGGTGGAGCCAATGGGGCAATGGAGGGGGGCGGAGCCAATGGGGGCAGTGGAGCCTATGGGGGGTGGAGCCAATGGGGGGTGGACCCAATGGGGGAGGAGCCAATGGGGGAGGAGGAGCCAATGGGGGAGGAGCCAACAGGGTCAAGGCAGGAAAGGGGGTGGAACCAATGGGGGGGGAGAAGAAAGGGGGTGGAGATAAAAGGGGGCGGAGCCAATGGAGGAGGAGCCAATGGAGGGGGAGAAAAAAGGGGGTGGAAATAAGAAGAGGGTGGGGCCAATGGGGGGAGGAGCCAATGGGGTGGGAGATAAAAGGGGGTGGAGCCAATGGGGGAGGTGGAGCCAATGGGGTCAAGGCAGGAAAGGGGGCGGAGCCAATGGGGGGGAGGAGCCAATGGGGGGGAGGAGCCAATGGGGGGGAGGAGAGGAAAGGGGGTGGAGCCAACGGGGGGCGGAGCCAATGGGGGGAGGAGCCAATGGAGGGGAGAGGAAAGGGGGTGGAGACAAAAGGGGCGGAGCCAATGAGGTCAAGGTAGGAAAGGGGGTGGAGCCAATGGGGGGGAGAGAAAAGGGGGCGGAGCTAATGGGGGGAGGAGCCAATGGGGGGAGGAGCGAAAAGGGGGTGGAGATAACGGGGTGGGGCCAATGGTAGGGGTGGAGCCAATGGGGGGCAGAGCCAATGGGGGTGAAGCCAATGGGGGGGCGGAGCCAATGGGGTCAAGGCAGGAAAGGGGGTGGAGCCAATGGGGGCAGAGCCAATGGGGGGGAAAGGGGTGGAGACAAAAGGGGGCGGAGCCAATGGGGAGGAGGAGGAGCCAATAGGGGGGAGGAGCCAATGGGGGAGGAGGAGCCAATGGGGGAGGAGGAGCCAATGGGGGGGGAGGAGCCAATGGGGGGGGAGGAGCCAATGGGGGGGGAGGAGCCAATGGGGGGGAGGAGCCAATGGGGGGGGAGGAGCCAATGGGGGGGAGGAGCCAATTGGGGGGGAGGAGCCAATTGGGGGGGAGGAGCCAATGGGGGGAGGAGCCAATAGGGGGGAGGAGCCAATGGGGGCAGAGAGGAAAGGGGGTGGAGACAAAAGGGGGCGGAGCCAATGGGGGGTGGAGCCAATGGGGGTAAATAGGAAAGGGGGTGGAGACAAAAGGGGCGGAGCCAATGGGGGTGGAGCCAATGGGGTGGGGGCGGGAACAATGGGGTCAAGGCAGGAAAGGGGGTGGAGCCAATGGGGGGGAAGAACCAATCGGGGGAGGAGCCAATGGGGGCGGAGAGGAAAGGGGGTGGAGACAAAAGTGGGTGGGGCCAATTGAGGGAGTGGAGCCAATAGGGGGAGGAGGAGCCAAGGGGGGAGGAGCCAATGGGGTGGGAGATGAAAGGGGGCAGAGCCAATGGGGTGGGAGATGAAACCGGGTGGAGATAAAAGGGGCGGAGCCAATGGAAGGGGTGGAGCCAATGGGGGCGGAGAGAAAAGGTGGTGGAGACAAAAGGGGTGGAGCCAATGGGGGCAGAGCCAATGGGGGGGAGGAGGAGCCAATGGGGGGGAGGAGGAGCCAATGGGGGGGAGGAGGAGCCAATGGGGGGGAGGAGGAGCCAATGGGGGGAGGAGGAGCCAATGGGGGGGAGGAGCCAATGGGGGAGGAGCCAATTGGGGGGAGGAGCCAATGGGGGGAGGAGCCAATGGGGGCAGAGAGGAAAGGGGGTGGAGACAAAAGGGGGCGGAGCCAATGAGGGGTGGAGCCAATGAGGGTAAATAGGAAAGGGGGTGGAGACAAAAGGGGTGGAGCCAATGGGGTGGGGGCGGGAACAATGGGGTCAAGGCAGGAAAAGGGGTGGAGCCAATGGGGGGGTGGAGCCAATCGGGGGAGGAGCCAATGGGGTGGGAGATGAAAGGGGGTGGAGACAAAAGGGGGTGGGGCCAATGGAGGGGGTGGAGCCAATAGGGGGAGGAGGAGCCAAGGGGGGAGGAGCCAATGGGGGGTGGAATCAATGGGGGGTGGAGCCAATGGGGTGGGAGAGGAAAGGGGGTGGAGCCAATGGAGGGGGCAGAGCCAATGGGGTGGGAGAGGAAAGGGGGTGGAGACAAGGGAGGCGGAGCCAAGGGAGGGGGCAAAGGAGGGGAGGAGCCAATGGGGGCGGAGACAATGAAGGGGGCGGAGCCAATGGGGTCAAGGTAGGAAAGGGGGTGGAGACAAAGGGGTGGAGCCAATGGGGTCAAGGCAGGAAAGTGGGTGGAGCCAATGGGGGGAGGAGCCAATGGGGGAGGAGCCAATGGGGGAGGAGCCAATGGGGGAGGAGCCAATGGGGGAGGAGCCAATGGGGGGGAGGGGGGTAAAGGGGGGAGGAGCCAAAACCCCCCAAATTCACCCCCCAAAATCCCCCAAATTTGACCCAAAAAACCCTCAAATCTTGACCCAAAAGCCCCAAAATTTGACCCAAAAAACCCTCAAATTTTGAGCCAAAAACCCCAAATTCGACCCAAAAAATCCCACAAATTTTAGACCGAAAAAACCTTAAATTTGACCCAAAAAAACCCCTCAAATTTTCACCCAAAACCCCCAAATTTTAGACTCAAAAAAACCTCAAATTTCAGACCCAAATCCCATCAAATTTGACCCAAGAAGCCACAAATTTGACCCCAAAAAATCACACAAATTTCAGACTCCAAAACCCCCAAATTTGACCCAAAAAACCATCAAATTTAGACTCAAAAAACCCTCAAATTTCAGACCCAAAAAACCCATCAAATTTTGACCCCAAACTCCCCAAATTCGACCCAAAAAATCGCACAAATTTTAGACCCAAAAACCCCCAAATTTGACCCCAAAAAACCCTCAAATTTTGAGCCAAAAACCCCAAATTCGACCCAAAAAATCGCACAAATTTTAGACTCAAAACCCCCAAATTCGACCCAAAAAACCCTCAAATTTTGACCCAAAAACCCCCAATTTTGACCCAAAAAAGCCCCAAATTTAGACTCAAAAAAACCTCAAATTTCAGACCCAAAAAACCTCCAATTTTACCCAAAAAACCCTCAAATTTTGACCCAAAAAACCCCAAATTTGAACCCAAAAAAATCACACAAATTTCAGACCCAAAAACCTCCAAATTTGACCCAAAAAACCCTCAAATTTTGACCCAAAAACCCCAAATTTGAACCCAAAAAAACCCCTCAAATTTTGAACCAAAAACCCCCAAATTTGACCCAAAAAACCCCAAATTCGACCCAAAAAATCACACAAATTTCAGATCCAAAAACCCCAAAATTTGCCCCAAAAAACCCTCAAATTTTGACCCCAAAACTCCAATTTTAGACTCAAAAAAACCTCAAATTTTAGACCCAAAAAAGCCCAAATTTGCCCCAAAAAACCCTCAAATTTCAGACCCAAAAAACCTCAAATTTGCCCCAAAAAACCCTCAAATTTTGACCCAAAACCGCCCGAATTGACCCCAAAAATCCCCATTTAACCAAAAACATCCATTTTAGCCCCAAAAAACGCCAATTGTCCCAAAAATCCCCATTTTCACCCCAAAAAACGCGCGCGCAACAAAAACCTCCAATTCCACCCCCAAAAAAGCCCCAAAATCGCCGTTTTTCGCCCCAAACCGCCCAATTTGCCCCAAACCGCCCAATTTTCACCCAAAAAGCGGCGAATTTGCCCCAAAAGCGCCGAATTCACACCCAAAATCATCATTTTTAACCCCAAAAGCACCGAAATGACCCAAAAAGCCGCAATTTTACCCCAAAAAAAAACCGCAAACACTCACACGCGGGTTGAGAGGAGCCGGGAGGCGGAAGTGACGTCACTTCCGGCGCGACACTGGGTGGCCCCGCCCCTTTCGGCGCGCCCGCGGGGGTTGGCGGGAAAATGAGTCCGGAAATTGGCGGGAAAAGCGGAAATCGAGGAATTAAAGCGAATAAATCGATTAAATCGAATAAAAATCAATTAAAAGTGTCAATTAATCGACTTTAATTGAATTAATAAATATAATTAAAGGGGTTGATGCTCCAAACAACCAATTTTAGCCCCAAAAATCCCCAAATTCAGCCCAAAATGGGACGAATTTGAGGCCTGAACGCCAAGTCCAGGCCTAAAGGCCCAAGTTGAGGCCTAAAAGGCCCAAATTTAGGCACCAAAAAGCGACAAATTTGAGGCAAAAAGCCCCAATTTGAGTCCTCAAAACACACAATTCCACCCCAAAATGGTTTTACCAAAAAACTGATAAATTCAGCCAAAAACCCCCAATTTTAACCCAAAAAGTCACAAATTTGAGGCCTAAAACCCCAATTTGAGGCCTAATGGTAAAATTGACGCCTAAAAGGCCCAAATTTAGGCCCCAAATCACGACAAATTTGAGGCAAAAAGCCCAAATTTGAGTCCCTAAAACACCCAATTTCACCCCAAAAATGTTTCACCTCAAAACCACCATTTTCAGCCCCAAAAAACCCCAATTTTAACCCAAAAAGTGACTGATTCGAGGCTTAAAGGCCCAAGTTGAGGCCTAAAAGCTCCAATTTGAGGCCTAAAAGGCCCAAATTTAGGCCCCCAAAAGCGACAAATTTGACGCAAAAAGCCCCAATTTGAGTCCCAAAACCACCCGATTTCACCCCAAAAAAGTTTTACCTCAAAACCACCATTTTCAGCCAAAAAAAAACCCCAATTTTAACCCAAAAAGCAACAAGTTTGAGGCCTAAAACCCCAATTTGAGGCCTAATGGTAAAATTGAGGCCTAAAAGGCCTGAATTTAAGCCCCAAAACGCGACGAATTTGAGGCAAAAAGCCCCAATTTGAGTTCCCAAAACACCTGATTTTACCCCAAAAAAGTTTCACCTCAAAATTACCAATTTCAGCCCCAAAAAACCCCAATTTCAACCCAAAAAGCAACGAACTTGAGGCCTAAAAGGCCCAACTTAAGGCCTAAAAGGACCAATTTGCCGTTAGGCCTCAAATTGGGGTTTTAGGCCTCAAACTTGTTACTTTTTGGGTTGAAATTGGGGGTTTTGGGGCTCAAATTCTCAGTTTTGAGGTGAAACCTTTTTGGGGTGAAATCGGGTGTTTTGGGGACTCAAATTGGGGCTTTTTGCCTCAAATTTGTCACGTTTTGGGGCCTAAATTTGGCCCTTTTAGGCCTCAAATTGGACCTTTTAGGCCTCAAATTGATCCTTTTAGGCCTCAAGCTTGTTGCTTTTTGGGTCAAAATTGGGGGTTTTGGGGCTCAAATTCTCAGTTTTGAGGTGAAACCTTTTTGGGGTGAAATTGGGCGTTTTGGAGACCCAGATTTACCTCAATTTTGTCACTTTTTAGGCCCCAAATCAGCCCTTTTTAGGCCTGAAATTGGACCTTTTAGGCCTGAAATTGGACCTTTTAGGCCTCAACTCGGCCCTTTAGGCCTCAAATTGATCCTTTTAGGCCTCAAACTTCTTGCTTTTTGGGTTAAAATTGGGGTTTTTTGGGCTCAAATTCTCAGTTTTGAGGTGAAAACTTTTTGGGGTGAAATTGGGTGTTTTTGAGACCCAAATTTACCTCAAATTTGTCACTTTTTAGGCCCCAAATCTGCCCCTTTTAGGCCTCAAATTGATCCTATTAGGCCTTAAGTTGGACCTTTAGCCCTCAAATTCGTCACTTTTTGGGTTAAAATTGGGGTTTTTGGGTTGAAATTGGAGATTTTTGAGGTGAAACATTTTTGGGGTGAAATTGGGTGTTTTGGAGACTCAAATTTACCTCAAATTTACCACTTTTTAGGCCCCAAATCGGCCCCTTTTAGGCCTCAAATCTGGGCCTTTTGCCGCCATTTTACCCCCATTTTGGCCTCAAATTTCGCCCCGTTTTCGCTGTTTTTTGCCCCAAACCGTCGCCGTGGGTCCCGCCCCACACTTATGGGTCAATGTGTGGGGCAGAGCAGGCGGTGGGTGGCCATGGCGGCCGCCCCGGCCAGCGCGATGCCCATGGCCGCCGTCAGCGCCGCCGCCGCCACCGCCAGGGCCCGCGAGGCCGGATCCACCTGCAACGTGACAGGATCTATGGGGCGGACCCATAGATCTGTGGGGCAGGGGGTTGGGGGGGGGGGGTTGGGGGGTTTTGGGGCGGAAATTGGGGGTTTTGGGGCAGAAATTGGGGGGTTTGGGGGCGGAATTTGGGGCTGGTTGGGGCAGTTTAGGCCGCAATTTCTGCCCCATAGATCCCCAGTTTCTGCCCCATTTTCTGCCCCACAGATCCCCATTTTAAGGCCCAAATTCTGCCCCATAGATCTCCATTTTCTGCCCCATTTTCTGCCCCACATTTCACCCCATTTTCTGCCCCATATATCCCCATTTTAAGGCCCAAATTCTGCCCTATAGATCCCCATTTTCTGCCCCACATTTCACCCCATTTTCTGCCCCATTGATCCCCATTTTATTCCCCAAATTCTGCCCCATAGATCCCCAATTTCTGCCCCATTGATCCCCCTTTTCTGCCCCATAAATCCCCAAATTCTGCCCCACATTTCTGCCCCACATTTCACCCCATTTTCTGCCCCATTGAGCCCCATTTTCTGCCCCAATTCCTGCCCCATAGATCCCCAATTCCTGCCCCATTTTCGGCCCCAAATTTCCCGCCATTTTCTGACCCCCCCCCGCCCCATTGCCCTTATATGGAACCTCCCATTGCCCATATATGGACCTTCCACAGGCCCCGCCCCCTTTACCCCCCATTGCCCATATATGGACGCACCCCGGCCCCGCCCCCTTTACCCCCCCATTGCCCATATATGGACCTTCCCCAGGCCCCGCCCCCTATACCCCCCCATTGCCCATATATGGACCTTCCCCAGGCCCCGCCCCCTTTACCCCCCCATTGCCCATATATGGACCCGCCTCAGGCCCCGCCCCCTTTACCTCCCCATTGCCCATATATGGACCCACCCCAGGCCCCGCCCCTTCCCCCCCACTGCCCATATATGGACCTGTCCCAAGGCCCCGCCCACCAGCACAAACCCCGCCCCCTTTTCCCCCCTTATTGCCCATATATGGAACCTCCATTGCCCTTATATGGAACCCTCATTGCCCATATATGGACCCACCCCAGGCCACGCCCCCTGTACCCCCCCATTGCCCATATATGGACCCAGCCCTTGGCCACGCCCCTTCCCCCTTTGCCACGCCCCCCCCGCTCTTCCCGCCCCTTTAACCCCCCCCCATTGCCCATATATGGAACCCCCATTGCCCTTATATGGAACCCCGATTGCCCTTATATGGACCCACCCCAGGCCCCGCCCCCTTTACCCCCCTTGTCCATATATGGACCTGCCACGGCCCCGCCCCCTTCCCCCCCTTGGCCACGCCCCCCGCTCTTCCCGCCCCTTTACCCCCCCCCATTGCCCATATATGGACTCACCCCTTGGCCACGCCCCTTCCCCCCCTTGGCCACGCCCCCTGCCCCATGCCCATATATGGCGTTGGCCCCGCCCACCTGCTCGGCCACATTGAGGTAGCAGTTCCCATAGGCCACGCCCCCCAGCAGCCCCTCCCAGCCAATCAGGGCGAAGGCCACGCCCAGGCTGGGCAGCAGCGGCGGCTTCAGGACGGCGGCCAATAGGAGAGCGGCGTTCAGCGCCTGGGGGCGGGGCCAAGGAAAGCAGCCGGTTTAGCCCCATGGATTCTATGGGGCAGCCCCATTGACCCCATAGATCTATGGGGCAGCCCCATAGACCCCATAGACCCCATTGACCTCATTGACCCCCAGCCCCATAGATCTATGGGGCATCCCCATTGACCCCATAGAACCCATTGACCCCCAGCCCCATGTATTCTATGGGGCAGCCCCATTGACCCCATAGGACCCATAGAACCCATTGACACTCAGCCCCATGGATTCTATGGGGCAGCCCCATTGACCCCATAGAACCCACTGACCCCCACCCCATGGATTCTATGGGGCAGCCCCATTGACCCCATATATCTATGGGGCAGCCCCATTGACCTCATATACCCTATTGACCCCATTGACTCCCAGCCCCATGGATTCCATGGGGCAGCCCCATAGACCCCATAGACCCCAGTGACCCCCAGCCCCATGGATTCTATGGGGCAGCCCCATTGACCCCATTACCCCCCAGTCCCATAGATCTATGGGGCAGCCCCATTGACCCCATAGAACCCATTGACCCCATTGACCCCCAGCCCCATAGATTCTATGGGGCAGCCCCATTGAACCCATAGAACCGATTGACACCCCACCTCATGCATTCTATGGGGCAGCTCCATAGACCCCATAGAACCCATTGACACCCACCCCATGGATTCTATGGGGCAGCCCCATTGACCCCATAGATCTATGGGGCAGCCCCATTGACCCCATAGAACCCATTGACCCCCAACCCCATGGATTCTATGGGGCAGCCCCATTGACCCCATGGAACCCATTGACACCCAGCCCCATGGATTCTATGGGGCAGCCCCATTGAGCCCATAGAACCCATTGACCCCCAGCCCCATAGATCTATGGGGCATCCCCATAGACCCCATAGAACCCATTGACCCCCCACCCCATATATTCTATGGGGCAGGCCCTTAGTTTCTATAGGGCAGCCCCATTACTCCCAGCCCCATTGACCACATTCACCCCATAGATCTATGGGGCATCCTCATTGACCCCATTGACTCCATAGATCTATGGGGTAGCCACATTGACCCCATTACCCCCCAGCCCCACAGATTCTATGGGGCAGCCCCATTAACCCCATTGACTCCCTATATCTATAGGGCAGCCCCATTGGCCCCCAGCCCCATTGACCCCATTGACTCCATACATTCTATGGGACATCCCCATTGACCCCATTGTCCCGCAGCCCCATAGATCTATGGGGCAGCCTCATTGACCCCATTGACTCCAAAGATTCTATGGGGCAGCCCCATTGACCCCGCTGCCCCCCAGCCCCATAGACCCCATGAGGCAGCCCCATTGGCCCCGTTGCCCCCCAGCCCCATAGATCCGTGGGGTAGCACCGTTGATCCTATTGACTCCATACATTCTATGGGGCAGCCCCATTGACCCCATTAACTCAATAGATTCTATGGGGCAGCCTCATTGATCTCATTTCCCCCGAACCCCATAGATCTATGGGGCAGCCCCATTGACCATGTTGCCCCCCAGCCCCATAGATCTATGGGGCAACCCCATTGACCCCATTGACTCCCTAGACCTATAGGGCAGCCCCATTGGCCCCCAGCCCCATTGACCCCATTGACTCCATACATTCTATGGGACATCCCCATTGACCCCATTGTCCAGCAGCCCCATAGATCTATGGGGCAACCCCATTGACCCCATTGACTCCAAAGATTCTATGGGGCAGACCCATTGACTCCGCTGCCCCCCAGCCCCATAGACCCCATGGGGCAGCCCCATTGGCCCCGTTGCCCCCCAGCCCCATAGATCTATGGGGCAGCCCCACACCTGCAGCACCGGGAGGGCCCAGAGGCGCCGCAGCCGCATCCAGCGCAGGGACGAGCGGGACACGAAGACGCCGATTTGGTACAAGAGCTGGAACCTGGGGGGCAGCCCCATAGATTGACCCACAAGTGACTCATATGGACCCATAGAGACCCATAGGGACCCATAGATTGACCCACAGAGACCATAGAGACCATAGAGAGCCATAGAGAGCCATAGAGACACATAGAGACCATAGAGACCATAGAGACCTATAGAGACCATAGAGACCCATAGAGACCCATAGAGACCCATAGAGACCACAGAGACCCACAGAGACCCACAGAGACCATAGAGACCTATAGAGACCATAGAGACCCATGGAGACCCATAGAGACCCATAGAGACCATAGAGACCCATAGAGACCACAGAGACCCACAGAGACCCACAGAGACCCATAGAGACCATAGAGACCTATAGAGACCATAGAGACCCATAGGGACCCATAGAGACCATAGAGACCCATAGAGACCCATAGAGACCCATAGGGACCCATAGAGACCATAGAGACCCATAGGGACCCATAGGGACCCATAAAGACCCATAGAGACCATAGAGACCCATAGTGACCCATAGGGACCCATAGGGACCCATAGAGACCATAGAGACCCATAGAGCCCCATAGAGCCCCATACAGACCCATAGAGACCCATAGGGACCCATAGGGAGTCGCTATGGGGCAGCTGTGGGTCTCACCATCTGTACTGGTCGTTGTGGGTCAGGGAGGACGACGGGAACTCCAGTAGGTCCAGCTGGGGGAACATGTGGGGCAGGACCCATAAGTGTGGGGCTGGACCCATAGATCCTGCCCCATAGAGACACAAACCCCCCAGCCCCATAGATCCCACCCCATAGACTCCCCAGCCCCATAGATCCCAACCCATAGACCCATAGACTCTCCAGCCCCATAGACCCATAGAGCCCCACCCCCATAGATCCCACTCCATAGACCCATAGACTCCCCAGCCCTATAGATCCCACCCCATAGACCCCCAGCCCCATAGATCCCGCCCCATAGACCCCCAGCCCCATAGATCCCACCCCATAGACCCATAGACCTCCCAGCCCCATAGATCCCACCCCATAGACCCCCAGCCCTATAGATTCCGCTCCATAGACCCTGCCCCATAGATCCCGCCCCATAGATCCGTACCAGCCCCTGATTGGTCCAGTACTCCAGGAAATAGACGAGACCCAGCGGAGCCGCCGTCAACAGGGAAACCTGAGGGACCCAGGCGTCTGGGACCCATAGGGACCCATAGGCATCCATAGAGACCCATAGAGACCCATAGAGACCATAGAGACCATAGAGACCCATGGAGACCCATGGAGACCCATAGAGACCCACAGAGACCCATAGAGATCCATAGAGACCCATAGGGACCCATAGAGATCATAGAGACCCATACAGACCCATAGAGACCCATAGAGACCCATAGAGACCCATAGGGACCCATAGAGACCATAGAGACCCATAGAGACCATAGAGACCATAGAGACCCATAGAGACCATAGAGACCCATAGAGATCCATAGAGACCCATAGAGACCCATAGAGACCCATAGGGACCCATAAAGACCATAGAAACCCATAGGGACCCATAGGGACCCATAGAGACCATAGAGACCCATAGAGACCCATAGAGACCATAGAGACCATAGAGACCCATAGAGACCCATAGGGACCATAGAGACCCATAGAGATTCATAGAGACCCATAGAGACCCACAGGGACCCATAAAGACCATAGAGACCCATAGGGACCCATAGAGACCCATAGAGACCCATAGGGACCCATAGAGACCATAGAGACCCACAGAAACCATAGAGACTATAGAGACCCATAGAGACCCATAGGGACCATAGAGACCCATAGAGACCCATAGAGACCATAGAGACCCACAGAGACCATAGAGACCCATAGGGACCCATAGGGACCCATAGAGACCCCCCATAGGGACCCAGGCGTCCGTGCCCCATAGCTCACCTTGACCACGCCCCATCGCTGACCCACGGCGGGAGGGGGGAGGGGCGGCCCGGGGGGGGGTGGCAGCAGCAGGAAGTAACTGGGGAGGGAGGGGTCAGACCCACAGCCCCTCCCCCATTGACCCATTGACCCACTGACCCCATTGACCCCATTGACTCATTGACCCATTGACCCCATTGACCCCATTGACCCCATTGACCCCATTGACCCATTGACCCCATTGGCCCATTGACACATTGACCTATTGACCCCATTGACCCATTGACCCCATTGACCTCATTGATCCATTGACTCCATTGACCCCATTGACCCCATTGACCCCATTGACCCATTGACCCCATTGACCCCATTGACCTCATTGATCCATTGACTCCATTGACCCCATTGATCCCCATTGACCCCCATTGACCCATTGACCCCATTGACTCCATTGACCCCATTCGCCCCATTGACCCCATTGACCCCATTGACCCATTGGCCCCATAGACCCATTGACCCCATTGACCCATTGACCCCTTGACCCCATTGACCCATTGGCCCCATAGACCCATTGACCCCATTGACCCATTGACCCATTGATCCACTGACCCATTGGCCTCATTGACCCCATTGACCCCCACTGACCCCATTGACCCCATTGACCCATTGACCCATTGGCCCCATTGACCCCTTGACCCCATTGACCCCATTGACCTCATTGGCCCCATTGACCCCCATTGACCCATTGACCCCATTGATCCCATTGGCCCCATTGACCCCATTGACCCATTGACCCATTGATCCACTGACCCATTGGCCCCATTGACCCCCACTGACCCCATTGACCCCATTGACCCATTGACCCCATTGACCCATTGGCCCCATTGACTCCATTGACCCATTGACCTCCATTGACCCCATTGACCCCCATTGGCCTCATTGACCCCGTCGACCCCATTGACCCCATTGACCCCATTGACCCCATTGACCCATTGACCCCATTGACCTATTGACTCACTGACCCATTGGCCCCATTGACCCATTGACCCCATTGACCCCATTGACCCATTGACCCCATTGACCTATTGACTCACTGACCCATTGGCCCCATTGACCCATTGACCCCATTGACCCATTGACCCCATTGACCCATTGACCCACTGACCCCATTGACCCCATTGACCTATTGACCCCATTGACCCATTGGCCCCATTGACCCCATTGACCCCATTGACCCCATTGACCCCATAGCCCCTACCTGGCCCCACTGATGGGGGGCAGGGCGAGGGCGGGCAGGAGGGCGTGGCTATGGGGCAGCCCCGCCCCCCGCAGCGCCCCATAGAGCAGCGCCCCACACACGCCGGCCAGACCGGTACCCGAGGACCAGGCCGAGAGACCCAATCTGTGGGGCAGACTCACGCATTAACCCATAGAGACACACAGTGACCCATAGAGACCACAGAGACCCATAGAAACCATAGAGACCATAGAGACCCATAGAGACCCATAGGGACCCATAGAAACCATAGAGACCCATAGGAACCCATAGAGACTATAGAGACCCATAGAGACCCATAGAGACCCATAGGGACCCATAGGGACCATAAAGACCCATAGAGACCATAGAGACCATAGAGACCCATAGGGACCCATAGAGACCATAGAGACCCATAGAGACCCATAGAGACCCATAGGGACCACAGAGAGCCATAGAGACCCATAGAGACTATAGAGACCCATAGAGACCCATAGAGACCTATAGGGATCACAGAGACCCATAGAGACCCATAGAGACTCATAGAGACCACAGAGACCCATAGAGACCATAGAGACCCATAGAGACCATAGAGACCCATAGAGACCATAGAGACCCATAGAGACCCATAGAGACCCACAGAGACCATAGAGACCATAGAGACCCATAGGGACCCATAGAGACCATAGAGACCCATAGAGACCATAGAGACCATAGAGACACATAGGGACCCATAGAGACCATAGAGACCCATAGAGACCCATAGGGACCCATAGGGACCACAGAGACCCATAGAGACCCATAGAGACCATACAGACTATAGAGACCCATAGAGACCCATAGGGATCACAGAGACCCATAGAGACCCATAGAGACCATAGAGACCATAGAGACCCATAGAGACCCATAGAGACCCATAGAGACCCATAGAGACCCATAGGGACCCATAGAGACCATAGGGACCCATAGAGACCCATAGAGACCATAGAAACCATAGAGACCCATAGAGACCCATAGAGACCCATAGGGACCCATAGAGACCATAGAGACCCATAGAGACCCATAGAGACCCATAGAGACCATACAGACTCATAGAGACCCATAGAGACTATAGTGCCCCATAGCGCCCCATAGCGCCCCCTACCTGCTGTATTCGGCCGCCAGCGCCAGCAGCGTCACCTCCCCCAGGCCTGAGGCCACACTGGCCAGAGCGACACCTGGGACCCACAGATCTATGGGGCAGCCCCATAGACACCCCCCACAACCACCCCCAGGGACCCAGAAATCTATGGGGCAGCCCCAGAGATCTTTGGGGCAGCCCCATAGAAACCCAATAGGACCCCATAGAACCCCCCCAAGCCCCACAGATCCTCCCCCCATTCGCCCACTTATGGGTCAGCCCCACACGTGTGGGGCGGCCCCGCCCCCACTCACCCCCCAGGCTCTCGGCCAATCGGTGTCCAGAGGCCACAAGGGTCACGGAGCCCCAGGAACACAGACAGGAAGTGACGACACGAGGCCTGCGGAGGGACCCAGGAGTTCGGGAGGGACCCAGGAGTTCGGGAGGGACCGTAGAGACCCATAGACACCCATAGAGACCCATAGGGACCCACAGAGACCCATAGTGACCCATAGAGACCCATAGAGACCATAGAGACCCATAGAGACCCACAGACACCCGTAGAGACCCATAGAGACCATAGAGACCCATAGAGACCCAATTAGGGGACCCAGGCGTCCGAGGGACCCAGGAGTTTGGGAGGGACCATAGAGACCCATAGAGACCCATAGAGACCATAGAGACCCATAGAGACCATAGAGACCCATAGGGACCCATAGAGACCCATAGAGACCATAGAGAGCCATAGGGACCCATAGGGACCCATAGAGACCCATAGAGACCCATAGAGACCATAGACACCCATAGGGACCCATAGGGACCCATAGAGACCCATAGAGACCATAGAGACCCATAGGGACCCATAGAGACCCATAGGGACCCATAGAGACCATAGAGACCCATAGGGACCCATAGAGACCCATAGAGACCCATAGAGACCATAGACACCCATAGAGACCCATAGAGACCCATAGAGACCCATAGACACCCATAGGGACCCATAGGGACCCATAGAGACCCATAGAGACCATAGAGACCCATAGAGACCCATAGGGACCCATAGAGACCCATAGAGACCATAGAGAGCCATAGGGACCCATAGGGACCCATAGAGACCCATAGAGACCCATAGAGACCATAGACACCCATAGGGACCCATAGGGACCCATAGAGACCCATAGAGACCCATAGAGACCATAGAGACCCATAGAGACCCATAGAGACCCATAGAGACCCATAGAGACCATAGACACCCATAGGGACCCATAGGGACCCATAGAGACCCATAGAGACCCATAGAGACCATAGACACCCATACGGACCCATAGGGACCCATAGAGACCATAGAGACCCATAGAGACCATAGAGACCCATAGGGACCCATAGAGACCCATAGAGACCCATAGAGACCATAGAGAGCCATAGACACCCATAGGGACCCATAGAGACCCATAGGGACCCATAGGGACCCATAGAGACCCATAGGGACCCATAGAGACCCATAGAGATCATAGAGACCCATAGGGACCCATAGAGACCCATAGAGACCCATAGAGACCATAGAGACCCATAGGGACCCATAGGGACCCATAGAGACCCATAGAGACCATAGACACCCATAGGGACCCATAGAGACCCATAGAGACCCATAGAGACCATAGACACCCATAGAGACCCATAGAGACCCATAGAGACCATAGAGACCCATAGGGACCCATAGGGACCCATAGGGACCCATAGAGACCCATAGAGACCCATAGAGACCATAGAGACCCATAGGGACCCATAGAGACCCATAGAGACCATAGAGACCCATAGGGACCCATAGAGACCCATAGAGACCCATAGAGACCCATAGACACCCATAGGGACCCATAGAGACCCATAGAGACCCATAGAGACCATAGAGACCCATAGAGACCATAGAGACCCATAGAGACCCATAGAGACCCATAGAGACCCACAGAGACCCACAGAGACCATAGAGACCCATAGAGACCCATAGGGACCCATAGAGACCCATAGAGACCCATAGAGACCCATAGAGCCCCATGGGGACCCATAGGGACCCATAGGGACCCAGGCGTCCGAGGGACCCCGGCGTCCGGGCTCACCCGTAGGGCAGCAGGTGCAGCCCCAGCGGCGCCGTCACTTTGATGAGCAGCGTGGGGAGGATGTCGGCCAATAGCACGGCCTGGCGGGGACACGCCCCCTTTAAACCCCGCCCCCTTTAAACCCCGCCCCCTTTAACCCCCGCCCCCTTTAACCCCCGCCCCCTGAGACCACGCCCCCTTTAAACCCCGCCCCCTTTTAATCCCACTCCCTGAGACTCCCCCTTCTTTAAACCCCACAACCTGAGACCCCGCCCCCTTTAAACCCCGCCCCCTTTTACCCCCACCCCCTGAGACCACGCCCCCTTTAAACCCCGCCCCCTTTTAATCCCACTCCCTGAGACCCCCCCTTCTTTAAACCCCACAACCTGAGACCCCGCCCCCTTTAAACCCCGCCCCTGAGACCACGCCCCCTTTAAGCCCCGCCCCCTTTAAGCCCCGCCCCATGAGACCCAACTCCTAAAACCCTGCCCACTTTAAACCCCGCCCCCTTTAAATCCCACCCCGAGACCCCACCCCGTTTAAACCCCGCCCACTTTAAACCCCACCCCCTTTAAGCTCCGCCCCCGAGACTCAACTCATATAAACCCCGCCCCCTTTAAGTCCCACCCCTGAGACCCCGCCCCCTTTAAACTCCACCCCCGAGACCCCTCCCCCTTTAAGCCCCGCCCCCGATCCCCCGCCCCTTTAAGCCCCGCCTCCTTTAAGGCCGCCCCTGAGACCCCGCCCCCTTTCAATCCCTTTAGACCACACCCCCTTCAATCCCCATTCACTTTCAGCCCCTTTTGCTTGTAGCCCCGTCCCCTTTAAGCCCCGCCCCCCCTTGGCCCCGCCTCCTTTAAGCCCCGCCCTCACCCCCGTGGACTCTTTGTTACAATCCCGGGTGGAGCTGTTTCCCGCCAAAACCTGCAGGAGGAGGAGCTTATGGGGACCCAGGCGTCCGGGAGGGACCCAGGAGTTCGGGAGGGACCCAGGAGTACGGGAGGGGACCCACATAGGGGACCCAGGCGTTCGGGAGGGACCCAGGAGTTCAGGGAGGGACCCAGGAGTTCGGGAGGGACCCAGGCGTCCGGGAGGGACCCAGGAGTTTGGGAGGGACCCAGGCGTCCGGGAGGGGACTCAGGAGTTCGGGGGCGACCCAGGAGTTCTGAGGGACCCAGGCGTCCGGGGGGGACCCATGAGTTCGGGAGGGACCTACATAGGGGACCCAGGAGTTCGGGAGGGACCCAGGCGTCCGGGAGGGACCCAGGCGTCTGGGAGGGACCAGGAGTCCGGGGGGGACCCAGGAGTTCGGGAGGGACCCACATAGGGGACCCAGGAGTTCTGAGGGACCCAGGAGTTCCGGAGGGACCCAGGAGTTTGGGAGGGGACCCACATAGAAGATCCAGGAGTTCGGGGAGGGACCCAGGCGTCCGAGAGGGACCCAGGTGTTTGGGAGGGACCCAGGAGTTCTGAGGGACCCAGGAGTTCAGGAGGGACCCAGGAGTTCAGGAGGGACCCAGGCGTTCGGGAGGGACCCAGGAGTTTGGGAGGGACCCAGGAGTTCAGGAGGGACCCAGGCGTTCGGGAGGGACCCAGGCGTCCGGGAGGGACCCAGGCGTCCGGGAGGTGCCCGCACCGGCGCCCCCTGCAGGATGTCCCGCGCCGCGCTCAGCATCAATACATATGGGAGGTTGTTGGCCAATCCCAGCAGCCTGGGGGCGGGGCCAGAGAGAAAGGGGGCGGGGCTTAGTGCTGAAGGGGGCGGGGCTAGGGAGGAAAGGGGCGGGGTTTAGGGGAAGGGGGCGGGGTTTAGGAGTTTAAGGGGGCGGGGTTTGGGAGGTAAAGGGGGTGGGGTTTAGGGCTTAAAGGGGCAGAGTCTGGGATTGAAAGGGGGCGGGGTTTAGGTGTTAAATGGGGGGAGTTTGGGGCTTAAAGGAGATAAAGGGGCGGGGTTAAGGGGCGGAGCTTAGGGCTTAAAGGGGCGGGGTCTTGGAATGAAAGAGGCGGAGCTTATGGGTTAAAGGGGTTGCATTGAGGAATAAAAGGGGTGGAGTTTAGGGGTAAAGGGGGCGGAGTTTAGAGGTAAAGGGGGCTGAGCTTAGGGGTTTAAGGGCAGGGCTTGGGGATGAAAGGGGCGGGGTTTAGGGATGAAAGGGGCGGGGTTTAGGGGTTAAAGGGGCGGGGTTTAGGGGTTAAAGGGGCAGGGCTGGTTAAGGGGAAAGGGGGTGGAGCCAAGTGGGTAAGGGGGTGGAGTTCAGGGCTTAAAGGGGCGGGGTTTGGGGCAAAGGGGGTGGGGTTTGGGCAAAGGGGGTGGGGTTAAGGTAAAGGGGGTGGGGTTAAGGTAAAGGGGCGGCATTAAGGTAAAGGGGCGGGGTTAAGGTAAAGGGGCGGGGTTAACATAAAGGAGGCGGGGATTATGTTATGGGGGCGGGGTTAAGGTTAAGGGGGCGGGGTTTGTGCAAAGGGGGAGGGGTTTGTATGCAGGAGTGTGGTCTGAGTAAAGGGGGCGGGGCTTGGGCAAAGGGGGCGGGGCTTGGGCAAGGGGTGAGAGGATGGGACGGGGCTTTGGTAAAGGGGCGGGGCTTGGGCAAGGAGTGGGTTAAGGGGGCGGGGCTTGGGTAAAGGGGCGTGGCTTGGGCAAGGGGTAGGTTAAGGGGCGGGGTTTGTGTAAAGGGGCAGGGCTTGGGTAAAGGGGTGGGGCTTAGGCAAGAGGTGGGTTAAGGGGGCGGGGCTTGGGTAAGGGGGAGGGGCTTGGACAAGGGGTGGGTTAAGGGGCGGGGCTTGGGTAAAGGGGGCGGGGCTTGGGCAATGGGGTGGGTTAAGGGGCGGGGCTTGGGTAAAGGGGGCAGGGCTTGGGCAATGGGGTGGGTTAAGGGGCGGGGCTTGGGTAAAGGGGCGGGGCTTGTGCAAGGGGTGGATTAAGGGGCGGGGCTTGGGTAAAGGGGCGGGGCTTGGGCAAGGGGTGGCCTAAGGGGGCGGGGCTTGGGTAAAGGGGCGGGGCTTTGTGCAAGGGGTGGGTTAAGGGGGCGGGGCTTGTGGAAAGGGGGCGGGGCTTGTTCTCACCAAAACGCTGCACTCGTCCTCCAGGCGGCGCCGCCGGGCGGGGGGGGAGGGGGGGAGGGGCTGGGGGGGGGCGTGGGGGGTGGGGCTATTGGGAGAGAACAATGGGGGGGGTTATGGGGCGCGATGTGGGGCAGGGGGGCCACTTATGGGGCTGGTTGTGGGGCTGGAAAGCACTTATGGGGCGGGTTATGGGGCCAGGGGGTCACTATGGGGCTACTTATGGGGCTGGTTATGGGGCTGGGGATTCTCTATGGGGCAGGTTATGGGGCTGGGGATTCTCTATGGGGCTGGTTATGAGTCTGGGGATTCACTATGGGGCTGGGGA
Organism: Nesoenas mayeri; assembly: GCF_963082525.1. Classification (NCBI taxonomy): domain Eukaryota; kingdom Metazoa; phylum Chordata; class Aves; order Columbiformes; family Columbidae; genus Nesoenas; species Nesoenas mayeri. Next base: position 309,060 of record NC_137570.1, on the reverse strand, counting down.
TTCTCTATGGGGCTGGTTATGGGGCTGGGGATTCACTATGGGGCTGGGGATTCACTATGGGGCAGGTTATGGGGCTGGGGATTCACTATGGGGCAGGTTATGGGGCTGGGGATTCTCTATGGGGCAGGTTATGGGGCTGCGGATTCACTATGGGGCTGGGGATTCTCTATGGGGCTGGTTATGGGGTTGGGGATTCACTATGGGGCAGGATTTGGGTCAGTTATGGGGCAGGGGCTCCCTATGGGGCTACTTATGGGTCTAGTTCTGGGTCTATGGGGCCACTTTTGGGTCTATGGGGCAGGTTATGGGGCCAGTTATGGATCTATGGGGCCAGTTATGGGTCTATGGGGCCAGTTATGGGTCTACAGGGCAGGTTATGGGTCCGGTTCTGGGTCTATGGGGCCAGTTCTGGATCTATGGGGCCACTTATGGGTCTACGGGTCCAGTTTTGGGTCTATGGGGACAATCCTGGGTCTATGGGGCAGGTTATGGGTCTGTGGGGCCGGTTATGGGTCTATGGGGCCAGTTATGGGACCAATTATGGGTCTATGGGTCCAGTTCTGGGTCTATGGGGCCAGTTATGGATCTATGGGTCCACTTATTGGTCTATGGGTCCAGTTATGGGTCTATAGGGCAGGTTATGGGGCCAGTTATGGGTCTATGGGGCCAGTTATGGGTCTATGGGGCTGGTTATGGGTCTATGGAGCCACATATGGGTCTATAGGGCAGGTTATGGGTCCAGTTATGGGTCTATGGGGCCAGTTATGGATCTATGGGGCCAGTTATGGGTCTGTGGGGCCAGTTATGGGTCTGTGGGCCCAGTTATGGGTCTATGGGGCCAGTTATGGGGCCAGTTCTGGATCTATGGGGCCGGTTATGGATCTATGGGGCAGGTTATGGATCTATGGGGCCGGTTATGGATCTATGGGGCAGGATATGGCTCTATGGGGCAGGTTATGGGGCCAGTTATGGGTCTATTGGGCCGGTTATGGGTCTATGGGGCCAGTTCTGGGTCCACTTATTGGTCTATGGGGCAGGTTATGGGTCTATGGGGCCAGTTATGGGTCTATGGAGCCACTTATGGGTCTATAGGGCAGGTTATGGGTCCAGTTATGGGTCTATGGGGCCAGTTATGGATCTATGGGGCCAGTTATGGGTCTGTGGGGCAGGCTATGGGTCTGTGGGCCCAGTTATGGGTCTATGGGGCCAGTTATGGGGCCAGTTCTGGGGCCAGTTCTGGATCTATGGGGCCGGTTATGGATCTATGGGGCAAGTTATGGATCTATGGGGCAAGTTATGGATCTATGGGGCAGGTTATGGATCTATGGGGCCAGTTATGGATCTATGGGGCAGGATATGGCTCTATTGGGCAGGTTATGGGGCCAGTTATGGATCTATGGGGCCGGTTATGGATCTATGGGGCCAGTTATGGTTCTATGGGGCCAGTTATGGGGCCAATTCTGGCTCTATGGGGCCATTTCTGGATCTATGGGTCCAGTTATGGGTCTATGGGTCCAGTTATGGGGCCAGTTCTGGATCTATGGGGCCAGTTATGGGTATATGGGTCCAGTTATGGGTCCAGTTCTGGGTCTATGGGTCCGGTTATGGATCTATGGGGCCGGCTATGGGTCTATGGGTCCGGCTATGGGTCCGTGGGGCCGTTTCCAGCCCCATTTTGCCCCAATTCCCGCCGAATTCGGGGACATTTCGGCCTCACCCGGCAGCAGCGGCTCCTCCTCCGCCATCTTTGCCTCACCCCCCCCACCGCGTCCCCACGTGACCCAGATCCTTCCCCCCTATTGGCCCGCGGCCCCTTATGCTCGCCTATGATTGGCCCAGCGCGCCCACGTGACCCTTCCCGCCTCCGCGCAGCCGCGAAGGCGCCGCCGCCATTTTGGAATTGGGGCTCCCGCCGCTTTTGTCGCTTTTAAAGCCCCAAATCGCGCTTATTTTTAATTGTTATTGAAGTTTTTAACCGTTTTGGGGCTTTTTAAAAGCATTTTGGGGCCTTTATGGCGCTGGTTTCGGCCGATTCGCGCATCGCGGAGCTGCTGGGGGAGCTGCACCAGCTCATCAAACAGACGCAGGTAGCGCCGCCTTTAAATCCTTTATTTTTATAACATTAATAACTTATTTCGCTTAATTATTCCTCGCTTATCCCACTAATTAAACATTGGGAGGGATTCGTGAGGAAACGGGGTGTTTATTGTTATAAAAAACGCCTTAAAACCTCCCAATATTGCGATTAATGCGCCTTTAAGTGATTTAGTTGTGAGGTAATTAATTAATTTTGGGCGGAAAGGGCCTTAAAATCTTTAAATATTGGGGTTAATTAGTGAGGTAATTGATTGATTTAGGGTATAAAGTGCCTTAAAGTCTTTAAATGATTAATTTGTGAGGTAATTGATTAATTTGGGGTGTAAAGCACCTTAAATATTGGGGTTAATTAGTGAGGTAATTGATTAATTTGGTGTATAAAGTGTGTTAGAGTCTTTAAATGATTAATTTATGAGGTAATTGATTGATTTGGGGCATAAAGCGCCTTGAAGTCTTTAAATATTGAGATTAATTATTGATGCAATTGATTAATTTGGGGTATATAGCGCCTTAAAGTCTTTAAACTTATGAGGTAATTAATTGATTTGGGGTGTAAAGCGTCTTGAAGTCTTTAAATATTGGGGTTAATTAGTGAGGTAATTGATTAATTTGGGGTATAAAGTGCGTTAAAGTCTTTAAATTATTAATTTATGAGGTAATTAATTGATTTGGGGTATAAAGCACCTTAAAATGTTTAAATATTGGGATTAATTAGTGAGGTAATTGATTAATTTGGGGTATAAAGCACCTTAAAGTCTTTAAATATTGTGGTTAATTCATGGGGTGATTTCCCCCCATATCCCCCCCACATCCCCCCCCATCTCCCCCCATGTTTCCCCCCCATATTCCCCCCATATCCCCCTTCAATTACCCCCCATATCTCTCCCATGTCCCCCCCATATTCTCCTTCAATTACCCCCCATATCCCCCCATGTTTCCCCCCCATATCCCCCCATGTTTCCCCCCCATATCCCCCCATGTTTCCCCCCCATATCCCCCCATGTTTCCCCCCCATATCCCCCATGTTTCCCCCCCATATCCCCCCATATGCCCCCCATATCCCCCTTCAATTCCCCCCCATATCCCCCATATCTCCCCCATATCTCCCCCATATCCCCCTCATATTCTCCCAATGTTCCCCCCCCCACTTCCCCCCCCCCACTTCCCCCCCACTTCCCCCCCCCACTTCCCCCCCCACTTCCCCCCCCATTTCCTCCCCCACTTCCCCCCCACTTCCCCCCCCCACTTCCCCCCCACTTCCCCCCCACTTCCCCCCCATTTCCCCCCCCATTCCCCCCCCCATTTCCCCCCCCATTTCCCCCCCCATTTCCCCCCCCCACTTCCCCCCCCCCACTTCCCCCCCCCACTTCCCCCCCCCACTTCCCCCCCCCACTTCCCCCCCCCACTTCCCCCCCCACTTCCCCCCCACTTCCCCATTGTTTCCTGTTCCAGGAGGAGCGCTCCCGCAGCGAGCACAACCTGCTCAACATCCAGAAGACCACGAGCGCATGCAGACCGAGAACAAGAGTGAGACCCCAAAAACCCCCCAAAAACACCCCAAACACCCCAAAAACACCCCAAAAACACCCCCCAAACCCTCCCAAACACCCCAAACGCCCATAACCCCCCCGTGGGGACCCTGGGGGACCCCCCTGGCCCCTCAGTCTCCCCGTACTACAGGACCAAGCTGCGGGGGCTCTACACCACGGCCAAGGCCGACGCCGAGGCCGAGTGCAAGTGGGTATCGCGCCAAAATCTGCCTTTTTCACCCCAAAACGCACCCTGAAATCCACGGTTTCCACCCCAAAATCCGCCTCGAAATCCGCCTCGAAATCCACCTCAAAATCGGCGTTTTCCGCCTCAAAATCCACCTCAAAAATTGGCGTTTTTCACCTCAAAAATATGACTCAAAATCTGACTCAAAATCTGAGTCAAAATTCATCTCAAAGTCTGACTCAAAATTGGCCTTTTTTGCCTCAAAATCCACCTCAAATCGACTTCGAAATCTGACTCAAAATCTACATTTTCTGCCTCAAAATCCACCTTGAATTCGGCGTTTTCCAGCTCAAAATCGACTTTGAAATCTGTCTCAAAATCTGTGTTTTCTACCTCAAAATCTGACTCAAAATTGGTCTTTTTTGCCTCAAAATCCACCTCAAAATTGGCCTGAAATCTGACTCAAAATTGGCCTTTTTCACCCCAAAATCCACCCCAAAATTGGCCTTTTCCACCTCAAATCCTCCCAAAACCCCCCATTTTCCCCCCCAAACCCCCAATTTCCCGCCAAAACCCCCCAATTTCCCCGCCAAAACCCCCCGTTTTCCCACCAAACCTTTTCCCCCCCATTTTCCCCCCAAAACTCCTGATTTTCCCCCCCAAAACTCCCATTTTCCCCCCAAAACCCCCCAATTTCCTGCCAAAACCATTTTCCCCCCAAAACCCCCCAAATTTTTCCCCCCAAAACCCCCCATTTTTCCTGCCAAAACCCCCCAATTTTTCCCTCCAAACCATTTTCCCCTCCAAAACCATTTTTCCCCCCAACCCCCCCAAATTTTTTCCCCCCAACCCCCCCAAATTTTTCCCCCCAAACCCCCCAAATTTTTTCCCCCCAAATTTCCCCCCAAAACCCCCCATTTTCCCCCCAAAACCCCCCCAATTTCCCGCCAAAACCATTTTCCCCCCAAAACCCCCCAAATTTTTCCCCCCAAAACCCCCCAAATTTTTCCCCCCAAAAACCCCCCAAATTTTTCCTCCCAAAACCCCCCCATTTTCCTGCCAAAACCCCCCAGTTTTTCCCCCCCAAAACCATTTTTCCCCCCAAACCCCCCAAATTTTTCCCCCCCAAAACCCGCCATTTTCCCCCCAAATTTCCCCCATTTTCCCCCCAAAACCATTTTACCCCCCATTTCCCCCCCCCATTTTCCGCCAAAACCCCCTAAATTTCCCCCCAACCCCCCCAAATTTTCCCGCCAAAACCCCCCAAATTTCCCCCCCAAACCCCCCATTTTCCCATCAAAACCCCCGAATTTTTCCCTCCAAAACCATTTTCCCCGAAAACCCCCAAATTTCCCGCCAAAACCCCCAAATTTCCCGCCAAACCCCCCAATTTCCCTCCAAAATCCTTTTCCCCCCATTTTCCCCCCATTTTCCCCCCATTTTCCCCCCATTTTCCCCCCATTTTCCCCCCAAATTTCCCCCATTTTACCCCCAAAACCATTTTACCCCCCAAACCCCCAAATTTCCCGCCAAAACCCCCATTTTCCCCCCAATACCCCCATTTCCCCCCCCATTTTCCCCGCCAAACCCCCCCATTTTCCCGCCAAAACCCCCCAATTTTTCCCGCCAAAACCATTTTCCCCCCAAAACCCCCAATTTCCCGCCAAAAACCCTTTTCCCTCCAAAACCCTTCCCCCCCAACCCCACCATATTCCCCCCCCAAAAACCCCCATTCCCCCCCCCAATTTCCCGCCAAAACCCCCCAATTTCCCGCCAAAACCCCCCAAATTTCCCGCCAAAACCCTTTTTGCCCCCCCATTTCCCCCTTTTCCCCCCCATTTTGACCCAAAACCCCCCATTTTCCCCTCAGCATCCTCCGCAAGCCCTGGACAAGATCGCCGAGATCAAATCCCTCCTTGAGGAGCGTCGCATCGGTTCGCCCCAAAACCCCCCTTTTTCACCCCAAAAAACCCCCCAAAACCCCCCCAAAAAACCCCCCAAAAAAACCCCAAAAAACCCCAAAATGCCCATTTTTTGTCCCACAGCCGCCAAAATCGCCGGAATTTACAGCGAAGCGGAACCGCCGCGCAAAACGATGCGCCGGGGGGTGTTGATGACGCTCCTCCAACAGTCGGCCATGACACTTCCGCTCTGGATCGGCAAACCGGGCGAGAAGTGAGCGTTTCCCCCCCCCCCAAAACGCATCTTTTTGAGGTAAAAAGTGACGATTTTGGGGGCGTTAATAATAGGGGACGCCCCCCAGGCCCCCCCCGTTGTGTGGGGCGGTGCCGGCGGCCGGCGACTACGTAGCCAAAGCCGGGCGACAAGGTGGCCGCTCGCGTCAAGGCGTTGGAAGGGGACGAGCAATGGATTCTGGCCGAGGTCGTCAGCTACAGCCACGCCGCTAATAAGTAAGTCTTTGGAAACACCCAAAAATCATCTTTTTTGCACCCAAAATCGCCTTTTTTGTGCCCAAAATGGGGCGAAACGTGGCCAAAAAGGAGCAGGTTTGGGGGCGACAAGATGGCCGCCGGCGGCTCAAAATGGCGCCGGAGGGAAGGCGCCACTTTCTCTACCCCCAAAATACACCTTTTAGCCCCCAAAATAGCTGGTTTTAGCACCAAAATAGGTGTTTTTAACCTAAAATTAGGACTAGAGCCTAAACCAGACTTTTTTTACCCCAAATTGATCAAAAAATCACCCAAAATATCGTTTTATTAACCTTTTTTACCTCAGAGAAACGGCACAAAATGGCGGCTGAGCCGCTGAGGAAATGGCCCAAAATGCCCATTTTTAGACCCGCAAAATACCCATTTTTAGCCCCAAATACCAATTTTTAACCCAAAATACACACTTTTTTTTGCCTTAAAACACACTTTTTTTACCCCAAAATGGCCCAAAAAGATCCAAAAATCGCCCAAAATAGCGTTTTATTCCCTTTTTTACCTCAGTGAAATGGAACAAAATGGCGGCAGAGCCGCTGAGGAAATGCCCCGAAATACCCATTTTTACCCCCCCAAAATACCCATTTTTAACCCCAAATATACACTTTTTAGCCTCAAAATACCCTTTTTTACCCCAAAATTACCCAAAAATGCCAAAAAATCACCCAAAATACCATTTTATTCCTTTTTTATCTCAGTGAAATGGCACAAAATGGCGGCTGAGCCACTGATGAAATGGCCCAAAATGCCCATTTTTAGCCCCAAAATACCCATTTTTTAACCCCCAAAATACCCCTTTTTAGCCCAAATTAGGCTCTCTATCCCAAAACAGCCTTTTTTACCCCAAAATAGCCCCAAAATGATCAAAAAATCGCCCAAAATATCATTTTATTCCCTTTTTACCTCAGTGAAACGGCACAAAATGGCGGCTGAGCCGCTGAGGAAATGGCCCAAAATGCCCATTTTTAGAGCCAAAATACCCATTTTAGCCCAAAATACCTGGTTTTAGCCTCAAATATACACTTTTTAGCCTCAAAAGACCCTTTTTTACCCCAAAAAATGCCCAAAAATCGCCCAAAATACCATTTTATTCCCTTTTTTACCTCAGTGAAATGCCACAAAATGGCGGCTGAGCCGCTGAGGAAATGCCCCAAAATACCCATTTTTAGCCCCAAAATACCCATTTTTTACCCAAAACCCCCCATTTTTTCCCCATTTCTCCCTTCCTCACCCCCCCAAGTTCCCCCTGAACCCCAAATTCCCCCTTTTTCACCCCAAAATCAGCCCCAAAACTCCTTTCAAACCCCCCATATTCCTCAGGTACGAAGTGACGACATCGATGAAGAAGGGAAAGAGTAAGTGCCCCAAAACCCCCATTTTTTCACCCAAAACCCCCGTTTTTTCCCCCAAAAAAGCTTCAGGGGGGTTCCCCAAACCCCAAGGGGGGGTCCCCAAACTCCCCCCCTCCCCCAAACCCCACAGGGAACCCCCAAATCTCCCCCTTTTCCCCTAAAAACACCACATGGAAGAACCCCTATTTTCCCCCCCCAAAATCCCCATTTTTCGCCCCAAAACCCCCATTTTTTCACCCAAAACCCCCATTTTTTCCCCCAAAAAAGCATCAGGGGGGTCCCCCAAACCCCAAGGGGGGGCCCCCCCAAATTCCCACCCCCAAAATCCCCTCATTTCCCCCAAAATACCACATGGAAGACCCCCCCACGTCCACCATTTTCCCCCCCTAACTCCCCCATTTCTCGCCCTAAAACCCCCATTTTTTCACCCAAATCCCCCCATTTTTTCCCCCAAAAAAGCTTCAGGGGGGTCCCCCAAACCCCGGGGGGGGTCCCCAAATTCCAACCCCCCCCAAAACCCCACATGGAACCCCCCAAATCTCCGCCTTTTCCCCCAAAAACACCACATGGAAGAACCCCCATTTTCCCTCCCAAAACCCCCCATTTTTCGCCCCAAAACCCCCATTTTTTCACCCAAAACCCCCATTTTTTCCCCCAAAAAAGCATCAGGGGGGTCCCCCAAACCCCAAGGGGGGGCCCCCCAAATTCCCACCCCCAAATTCCCCTCATTTCCCCCCAAAATACCACATGATCCAACCACCATTTCCCCCCTCACATCCGCCATTTCCCCCCCAAAACCCCCATTTTTTCGCCCTAAAACCCCCATTTTTTCCCCCCAAACCCCCATTTTTTCCCCAAAAAAAGCTTCAGGGGGGTCCCCCAAACCCCAAAAGGGGGGGTCCCCCAAATTCCACCCCCCAAATTCCCCTCATTTCTCCCCAAAATACCACATGGAAGACCCCCCCACGTCCACCATTTTCCCCCCTAACTCCCCCATATCTCGCCCTAAAACCCCCATTTTTTCACCCAAAACCCCCGTTTTTTCCCCCAAAAACCTCAAGGGGGGGATCCCCCAAACCCCAAAGGGGGGGTCCCCCAAATTCCGACCCCCATTTCCCCCCCCAGACGCCACACATTGAGCCGCCGCCGCATCATCCCTCTGCCTCAATGGAAGACGAACCCCGAGACCGACCCCGAGGCGCTTTTCCATAAGGACCAATTGGTGCTGGCGCTGTACCCCCAAACCACCTGTTTCTACCGCGCCCTCATCCACGCGCCCCCCCAGAGGGTGAGACCCCCCGCCTTGGGACCCGCACCCCAAAAAAACGGCGTCGAAAACGCCCCAAAAACGCCCCAAAAACGACCCAAATTCGCAGCCCTGGGGGTGCCAAATAAGGAGCCATTGGAGAACCAATTCACCCAGAGCTGCCACATAATGAGCCATTAAGAGCCTAATTAAGCCACAGCTGCCACTTAATGAGTCATTAAGACTCATTAAGAGGGTGAGACGCCCCCCCAGGACCCCGCACCCCAAGAAACGGCGTCGAAAACGCCCCAAAAACGCCCCAAAATGACCCAAATTCGCAGCCCCAGGGGCGCCAAATAAGGAGCCATTAAGGACCCAATTCACCCAGAGCTGCCACATAATGAGCCATTAAGGGCCTAATTAAGCCACAGCTGCCACTTAATGAGTCATTAAGAGTCATTAAGAGGGTGAGACGCCCCCCCCAGGACCCGCACCCCAAGAAACGGCACCAAAAAACGCCCCAAAAACGCCCCAAAATGACCCAAATTCGCAGCCCCGGGGGCACCAAATAAGGAGCCATTGAGACCCTAATTAACCAATAGGGGACCCAGGAGTTCGGGAGGGACCCAGGAGTTCGGGGAGGGACCCAAATAGGGGACCCAGGAGTTCGGGGAGAGACCCAAAATAGGGACCCAGGAATCCGGGAGGGACCCAAATAGGGGACCCAGGAATTCAGGGAGGGACCCAGGAGTTCCGGAAAGACCTAAATAGGGGACCCAGGAGTTCTGGGAGGGACCCAGATGTTCTGGGAGGGACCCAGGAGTTCTGAGGGACCCAGGAGTTCTAAGGGACCCAGGAGTTCGGGAGAGGACACAGGAGTTCAAGTGGGGACCCGAATAGGGGACCCAGGAGTCCGGGAGGGACCCAAATAGGGGACCCAGGAGTTCGGGAGGGACCCAAATTGGGGACCCAGGAGTTCTGAGGGACCCAAATAGGGGACCCAGGACTTCAGGAGAGGACCCAGGAGTTCGGGGGAGGGACCCAGGAGTTCGGGGGAGGGACCCAGGAGTTCGGGGAAGGACCCAGGAGTTCGGGGGAGGGACCCAGGCGTCCGGGGGGAGGGACCCAGGCGTTCGGGGGCCGTTTTTGGGGCTGAAAAGGGGCTGTTTTGGCAGCCGCAGGACGACTACTCGGTGCTGTTCGAGGACACGTCTTACGCCGACGGCTACTCCCCGCCCCCTCAACGTGGCCCAGAGATACGTGGTGGCCTGCAAGGAGAACAAGAAGAAGTGACCCCCAAAAATGGGGGGAAACAGCCCCCCAAAATGGAGGGAAACAGCCCCGAAATATGGGGGATGCAGCCCCAAAATATGGGGGGGAACATCCCCAAAATATGGAGGATGCAGCCCCAAAATGTGGGGGGGATAGACCTAAAATATGGGGGATACAGCCCCAAAATATGGGGGGAAACAGCCCTGAAATATGGGGGGGGATAGACCTAAAATATGGGGGGAAACAGCCCCAAAATATGGGGGGGATAGACCTAAAATATGGGGGGGGTAGAGGCAAAAATGGGGGAGATAGAGCCAAAAATACGGAGGGAAAATGGTGGAGAAAATGGCGGGAAAATGGGCGGGAAAATGGGGGGTGAGGGGATGGGGTGAAAATGAGGGGAAATCACCCCAAAATATGGGGGGGATAGAGCCAAAAATATGGGGGGAAATTGGAGGGGAAATGGCGGGAAAGTGGGAGGGAAAATGGCGGGAAAATGGAGGAGAAAATGGCGGGAAAATAGACCAAAAATGGGGGGAAACAGCCCCGAAATATGGGGGATGCAGCCCCAAAATATGGGGGATGCAGCCCCAAAATATGGGGGATGCAGCCCCAAAATATGGGGGGGATAGACCTAAAATATGGGGGGAAACAGCCCCGAAATATGGGGGGGATAGACCTAAAATATGGGGGGAAACAGCCCCAAAATATGGGGGGGATAGACCTAAAATATGGGGGGGATAGAGGCAAAAAATGGGGGAGATAGAGCCCAAAATATTGGGGGGAATAGAGTCAAGAAAATGGCGGGAAAATGGGAGGGAAAATGGCGGGAAAATGGAGAAAATGGCGGGAAAATGGGGGTGAGGGGATGGGGCGAAAATGAGGGGAAATCACCCCAAAATATGGGGGGGGGTGGACCCTAAAAATATGGGGGAGATAGAGTCAAAAAATGGGGGAGATAGAGCCAAAAATATGGGGGAAAATGGCAGGAAAGTGGCGGGAAAATCGGGGGGAAAATGGGGGTGAAGGGATGGGGGGAAAATAGACCAAAATATGAGGGAAATCACCCCAAAATATGGGGGATACAGCCCCAAAATATGGGGGGATAGACCCCAAAAATGGAGGGGATAGACCCCCAAACTATAGGGGGAAGTTGGAGGGAAGGGGGGGGGGAAATGGCGGGGAAAATGGGTGTGAGGGGATGGGGAGAAAATGAGGGGAAAATAGAGCAAAAATGAGGGGAAATCAGCCCAAAATATGGGGGATACAGCCCCAAAATATGGGGGGACAGACCCCAAAATATGGGGGAGATAGACCCCAAAATGTGGGGGGGAAAATGGCGGGAAAATGGGGGTGAGGGGATGGGGGGAAAATGAGGGGAAAACAGACCAAAAAATGGGGGGAAATCACCCCAAAATATGGGGGGAAATTGGAGAGGAAATGGCGGGAAAGTGGGGGGGAAAAATGGCGGGAAAATGGGGGTGAGGGTATGGGGGAAAACGACTCAAAAATGAGGGGAAAATACACCAAAAATGAGAGGAAATCAGCCCAAAATATGGGGGGAAATTGGGGGGGAAATGGCAGGAAATGGGGGGTGAGGGGATGGGGGGAAAATGGCTCAAAAATGAGGGGAAAATAGACCAAAAATGAGGGGAAATCAGCCCAAAATATGGGGGATGCAGCCCCAAAATATGAGGGGGATAGACCTAAAATATGGGGGGGGATAGAGGCAAAAATGGGGGAGATAGAGCCCAAAATATGGGGGGAAGTTGGAGGGGAAATGGCGGGAAAGTGGGAGGGAAAATGGCGGGAAAATCAGGGGGAAAATGGCGGGAAAATCAGGAGGAAAATGGGGGTGAGGGGATGGGGGGAAAATGGCTCAAAAATGAGGGGAAAATAGACCAAAAATGAGGGGAAATCAGCCCAAAATATGGGGGGGATAGACCCCAAAATCTGGCGGGGAAATAAGGGGGGAAAATGGCGGGAAAATGGGGGTGAGGGGATGGGAGGAAAATGAGGGGAAAATAGACCAAAAATGAGAGGAAATCAGCCCAAAATATGGGGGATGCAGCCCCAAAATATGGGGGGGATAGAGCCAAAAATATGGGGGGAAATTGGAGGGGAAATGGCGGAAAGTGGGGGGGAAAATGGCGGGAAAATCGGGGGGAAAATGGCGGGAAAATGGGGGTGAGGGGATGGGGGGAAAATGGCTCAAAAATGAGGGGAAAATAGACCAAAAATGAGGGGAAATCAGCCCAAAATATGAGGAAATCACCCCAAAAATGGGGGGGACACCAAAAAGTGAAGAGACCCCCAAAATTTTGGGCGGGAAATGGGGAAAATTTGGGGCGAAATGGGGGAAATTTGGGGGGGAAATGAGTTGAGGGGAAAATGGCGGGAAAATGGGGGGGGGGGGCGGGAAATGGGCGGGAAACAGCCCAAAAATGGCGGGAATCACCCCAAAATATGGGGGGGGGGAGAGACCCCCAAAAAATGGGGGAAATTGGGGGGGAAATGGGGCCCCAAAAATGGCGGGAAAATGGGAAATTTGGAGGGAAATGCGGCAAAAATGGCGGGAAAATGGGAAATTGGAGGGAAATGCGGCCAAAATGGCGGGAAAATTTGGGCGGGGTTTAAATAAAGGGGCGTGGTCTATCAATGACGTAATTAATGTTTATTGTATCAAAATGTAATAAGTTAATTAAAAATTAAGGGTTGGGGGCGGGGCTTGTGCTGCTCTGGCCAATCAGAGCGGGCTCCTCAGGCTCCGCCTCTTCCTGGTTGTGTTCGCCAAGGCTGTAGCCAATCACGTCGCCCCAAAGGAGGTGGGCGTGGCATCTGGATATGGGGGGGGGGGGGAAATGTCATGGCCACGCCCCCTAGCAACAGCGCCCTCCAATGGCAATTACCCCCTAATTACACCTAATTACCCCCTAATTACCCCCCACTTACTCCTAATTACCCCCAATTCCCCCTATTTACCCCAAATTACTCTCCATTTCCCTAATTACCCCCATTTCCCCTAATTCCCCCAGTTACCCCCCAATTACCCCTAATTACCCCAATTACCCCTAATTACCCCCAATTCCCCCTAATTACCCCTAATTACCCCCTAATTACCCCCCACGTACCCCTTATTACCCCAATTACCCCCAATTCCCCTAATTACCCCCAATTCCCCCTATTTACCCCAAATTACCCCCCATTTCCCCCTAATTACCCTAATTACCCCCAATTACCCCCTAATTCCCCAATTACCTCCAATTACCCCTTAATTACCCCTAATTCCTTCTAATTACCCCCAATTACCCTAATTACCCCCAATTACCCCTAATTCCACCAATTACCCCCCAATTACCCCTAATTCCCC
>NC_137570.1:180938-295363 GCF_963082525.1 Nesoenas mayeri | reverse complement strand
AACTTGAGTGAAATCTGGGTGAAATTTGGGCAAATTTTTGTTGAAATTTGGGTGAAATTTGGGCAAATTTTTGTTGAAATTTGGATGAAATTTGGGCAAAATTTGGGGTGAAACTGGGATGAAATTTGGGCAAAATTTGATTGAAATCTGGGCAAAATTTGGGTGAAACTGGGATGAAATTTGGGCAAAATTTGGGTGAAACTGGATGAAATTGGGGCAAAATTTGATTGAAATCTGGGCAAAATTTGGGTGAAACTGGGATGAAATTTGGGCAAAATTTGGGTGAAACTGGGATGAAATTGGGGCAAAATTTGATTGAAATCTGGGCAAAATTTGGGTGAAATTGGGGTGAAATTTGAGGGAAAATTGAGTGAAATTTGAGTGAAATTGGGGCAAAATTTCAGTGAAATTTGGGCAAAATTGGGGGAAATTTGGGTGAATTTTGAGTGAAATTTGGGCAAAATCTGGGTGAAATTTGGACAAACTTTGGTGAAATTGGAGTGAAATTGGGGTGAAATTTGGACATAATCTGGGTGAAATTGGGGTGAAATTGGGGTGAAATTGGAGTGAAATTTGGACCTAATCTGCGTCAAATTTGGGTGAATTCTGGGTGCAATTTGCCTGAAATTTGGTCAAAATAAACCCCAAACTTCACCTTTTTTATCACCATCAAACCAATACCCAAAACCCCCTTTTTCCGCCCAAATTTGCCCAGATCGGCCACAACTTCAACAGCCCGGACACGCGCGGGGTACCTGAGCCGCTTCACCCCCAATTGGGGCATTTTCCCCAATACATCGTGAAATTGAGGCAAAAAACCCAATTTTGCTTGTTTTGTATCATGAAATCGACTCCAAAGAAACCCCTGAGTTTGAAATTTTCCAAATCTGGGGGAAATTTGGGTGAAATTTGGGTGAATTTTGGATGTAATTTGGACAAAATCTGGGTGAAATTTGGACAAACTTAGGTGAAATTTGAGTGAAATTTGAGCAAATTGTGGGTGAAATTTGGGTGAAATTGGGGTGAAATTTGGGCAAAACTTGGGTGATATTGGGGTGAAATTTCTGGGAATTTGGGCAAAACTTGAGTGAAACTTGAGTGAAATTTGAGTGAAATTGGGGCAAAATTTCAGTGAAATTTGGGCAAATTGTGGTTGAAATTTGGGTGAAATTGGGGTGAATTTGGGGAGAATTATAGGTGAATTTTGGGTGAAATTTGGGTGAAATTGGGGTGAAATTGGGGCAAAATTCGGTTGAAATCTGGGCAAAGTTGGGGTGAAATTGGGATGAAATTTGGGTGAATTTTGGGTGAATTTTAGGTGAAATTTGGGTGAATTTTGGGTGAAATTTGAGCAAAACTTGGGTGAAATTTGGGGTGAATTTTGGATGTAATTTGGACAAAATCTGGGTGAAATTTGGATGAATTTTGAGTGAAATTGGGGTGAAATTGGGGCAAAATTGGGGCGAAACTTGGGTGAAATCGGAGTGAAATTTGGACCTAATCTGGGTGAATTTTGCATGAATTCTGGGTGAAATTTGGGCAAAATTTGCCTGAAATTTGCTCAAAACCCCCCCAAACTTCACCTTTTTTATCACCCTCAAACCAATACCCCAAAACCCCTCAAAACCCCCTTTTTCCGCCCAAATTTGCCCAGATCGGCCACAACTTCAACAGCCCGGACACGCGCGGGTACTTGAGCCGCTTCGCCTCGGGCGCCGGATTCGTGCGGGTGCTGGACGGGTTCGAGCGGCTCCGGGGGCTGTTCCACGAGCTCCAGGCCAAGATTTACGGAATCGAAGGTTTTTTAACCCAAAATCCAGCCCCAAATTGGTCCCTTTTGGCCCCATTTTCCTTCTGGTTTCGCCACTTTTCCCCCCTTTTTCGGTGTTTTGCCCCAATTTTAGGGACGAGCGAGCAGAATCGGTTCCACATGGAGCTGAGCGGCACCGGGTTGAGCGTCGGCGTCGTCAATGTCAGATTTGGGGCTAAAAAGGCTGATTTTGGGGTTTTTTAGGGGTGGGAGGGGAATGGGGGGGTTTGGGGGTTAAAAATTGGGGTTAAAAATGGGGGTTTGGGGTTAAAAAAATGGGATTTGGGGGTTAAAACGTGGGATTTGGGGGGTTTAAAAACATGGAATTTGGGGGTTAAAAACATGGAGTTTTGGGGTTAAAACATGGAATTTTTGGGGGTTAAAAAACTGGGATTTTGGGGGTTAAAAAAACTGGGATTTTGGGGGTTAAATTTGGGGGTTTTGGGGGGGAAATGGGGAGTTTGGGGGTTTTTTTTGGGGGGGAAAAGGGGGTTTTGGGGGTTGAAAAAGAGGGGGTTTGGGGGTTAAAATATGGGGTTTTGGGGTTAAAAATTGGGATTTTGGGGTTAAAACCATGGATTTTTGGGGTTAAAAAAATGGGATTTTGGGGTTAAAACGTGGGATTTTTGGGGTTTAAAACATGGAATTTGGGGGTTAAAAACATGGAGTTTTGGGGTTAAAACATGGAATTTTTGGGGTTAAAAAACTGGGATTTTGGGGGTTAAAAAAACTGGGATTTTGGGGGTTAAATTTGGGGGTTTTGGGGGGGAAATGGGGAGTTTGGGGGTTTTTTTGGGGGGGGAAAAGGGGGTTTTGGGGGTTGAAAAAGAGGGGGTTTGGGGGTTAAAAATATGGGGGTTTGGGGTTAAAAATTGGGATTTTGGGGTTAAAACCATGGATTTTTGGGGTTAAAAAAATGGGATTTTGGGGTTAAAACGTGGGATTTTTGAGGTTTAAAAACACGGAATTTAGGGGTTAAAAACATGGAGTTTTGGGGTTAAAACATGGAATTTTTGGGGGTTAAAAAACTGGGATTTTGGGGGTTAAAAAACCTGGGATTTTGGGGGTTAAATTTGGGGGTTTTGGGGGGGAAATGGGGAGTTTGGGGGTTTTTTTGGGGGGGAAAAGGGGGTTTTGGGGGTTGAAAAAGAGGGGGTTTGGGGGTTAAAAATATGGGGGTTTGGGGTTAAAAATTGGGATTTTGGGGTTAAAACCATGGATTTTTGGGGTTAAAAAAATGGGATTTTGGGGTTAAAACGTGGGATTTTTGGGGTTTAAAAACATGGAATTTGGGGGTTAAAAACATGGAGTTTTGGGGTTAAAACATGGAATTTTGGGGGTTAAAAAACTGGGATTTTGGGGGTTAAAAAAACTGGGATTTTGGGGGTTAAATTTGGGGGTTTTGGGGGGGAAATGGGGAGTTTGGGGGTTTTTTTGGGGGGAAAAGGGGGTTTTGGGGGTTGAAAAAGAGGGGGTTTGGGGGTTAAAAATATGGGGTTTTGGGGTTAAAAATTGGGATTTTGTGGTTAAAACCATGGATTTTTGGGGTTAAAAAAATGGGATTTTGGGGTTAAAACGTGGGATTTTTGGGGTTTAAAAACATGGAATTTAGGGGTTAAAAACATGGAGTTTTGGGGTTAAAACATGGAATTTTGGGGGGTTAAAAAACTGGGATTTTGGGGGTTAAAAAAACTGAGATTTTGGGGGTTAAATTTGGGGGTTTTGGGGGAAATGGGGAGTTTGGGGGTTTTTTTGGGGGGGAAAAGGGGGTTTTGGGGGTTGAAAAAGAGGGGGTTTGGGGGTTAAAAATATGGGGTTTTGGGTTAAAAATTGGGATTTTGTGGTTAAAACCATGGATTTTTGGGGTTAAAAAAATAGGATTTTGGGGTTAAAACGTGGGATTTTTGGGGTTTAAAAACATGGAATTTAGGGGTTAAAAACATGGAGTTTTGGGGTTAAAACATGGAATTTTTGGGGTTAAAAAACTGGGATTTTGGGGGTTAAAAAAACTGGGATTTTGGGGGTTAAATTTGGGGGTTTTGGGGGGGAAATGGGGAGTTTGGGGGTTTTTTTGGGGGGAAAAGGGGGTTTTGGGGGTTGAAAAAGTGGGAGTTTGGGGTTAAAAATATGGGTGTGAGGTTAAAAATTGGGATTTTGGGGGTTAAAAAACATGGAGTTTTGGGGTTAAAAAAATGAGATTTGAGGGTTAAAACGTGGGATTTTGGGGGTTTAGAAACTGGGAATTTGGGGGTTAAAAACATGGAATTTTGGGGTTAAAATATGGGATTTTGGGGGTTAAAAACCTAGGATTTTGGGGGTTAAATTGGGGGGTTTTGAGGGGGAAATGGGGAGTTTGGGAGTTTTTTTTGGGGGGGAAAAGGGGGTTTTGGGGGTTGAAAAAGAGGGGGTTTGGGGTTAAAAATATGGGGTTTTGGGGTTAAAAATGGGGATTTTGTGGTTAAAACCATGGATTTTTGGGGTTAAAAAAATGGGATTTTGGGGTTAAAACGTGGGATTTTTGGGGTTTAAAAACATGGAATTTAGGGGTTAAAAACATGGAGTTTTGGGGTTAAAACATGGAATTTTGGGGGTTAAAAACTGGGATTTTGGGGGTTAAAACATGGAATTGGGGGGGTTTAAAACCTGGGATTTTGGGGGTTAAATGCCCAAAATGGTGGAAATTTGGGGGTTAAAAACTGGGAATTTTGAGGTTAAAAACTGGAATTTTGGGGATTTAGAAACTGGGATTTTGGGGGTTAAAACATGGAATTTTGGGGTTAAAAACTGGGATTTTGGGGTTAAAAAAATGGGATTTGGGGGTTAAAAAAATGGGATTTTGGGAGTTTAGAAATTAGGATTTTGGGGTTAAAAATTATGATTTTGGGGGTTAAAAAACATGGAGTTTGGGGATTAAAAAACATGGAATTTGGGAGGCTTTAAAACATGAGATTTTGGGGTTAAAAACTGGGATTTTGGGGTTAAAACCATGGAATTTGGGGGTTAAAAAACTGGAATTTGGGGGTTTAAAAACTGGAATTTCGGGGGTTTATAAACCTGGAATTTTGGGGGTTAAAATTTGGGGTTTTGGGGGATAAAAAACATGGAATTTTGGGGTTTAAAACATGGAATTTTGGGGGTTAAAAAACTGGGATTTTGGGGGTTAAAAACGTCAAATTTTGGGGGATAAAAACATCGAATTTTGGGGTTAAAAACATGGGATTTGGGGGTTAAAACCTGGGATTTTGGGGGTTAAATGCCAAAAATGGTGGAAATTTGGGGGTTTAAAAACCTGGAATTTTGGGGTTAAAAACATAGAATTTTGGGGTTAAAATACTGGGATTTTGGGGTTAAAAACCACTAAATTGTGGAATTTGGGGGGTCAAAAACCTGGAATTTTGGGGATTAAACCCCTGGAATTTTAGGGGTTAAATGCCCCAAATTGTGGAATTTTTGGGTTTAAACCCATGAAATTTGGGAGTTTAAAAAAAGGGGAATTTTGGGGTTAAAAACATCGAGTTTTGGGGGATGAAGAACCTGAAATTGTGGCATTTTGGGCTTAAAAATCTGGAATTCGGGGGGATGAAAAACCTGAAATTTGGGGCTTTTAAACCTCCAAAATTCCAGAATTTTTGGGGCTTAAAACCTGAAATTGTTCAAACCCCCAAATTTTGGGGGTGAAACACCCAAAATTGGGAAATTTGGGGGTGTTAAAAACTCTGAAATGATGAAATTTTGGGGGTTAAAAATGTGGAATTTTGGGGGTGAAAACTCCCAAATTTGGGGATTTTGGGGTTTCAGAGCTGAAAATTTGGGGATTTTGGGGTTTTAAAAGGTGCGAAATTGGAATTTTGGGGTGAAAAAAGGCGAACTGGTGGAATTTTGGGGTGAAAAAGGTATAATTTGGGTTTTTTTAGGACCGGTTGGTGACCGGGGCTGTCGGGGCTGATAATTGGGCCGGGGGGCTGGTGGAGATGGATCCGACCTATGGGGCCTATGGGGCCAATGGGGCCTATGGGGCCTATGGGGCCTATGGGGCCAATGGGGCCAATGGGGCTGATGGGGCCAATGGGGCCAATGGGGCCAACGAGACCTTCGTGCCCAACCCGGACAACGCCACGGACGCCTATCTGGGTAATTAGCGCTAATTAGGGGGTAATTAAGCATTGGGGAGGGGGAGGGGGAAGATATGAGGGGGTTGTGGGGGATTAAGGGGGATTAAGGGAGATTAAGGGGGATTAAGGGGAATTAAGGGGAGATTAAGGGTGGATTAAGGGGGATTAAAGGGGATTAAGCGGGATTAAGGGGGATTAAGGTCGGGTTAGGGGGGATTAAGGGGAATTAAGTGGGATAAAAGGGGATTAGAGGGGATTAAGGGAGGATTAAAGGGATTAAGGAGATTAAGGGAGATTAAGGGGTATTAAAGGAGATTAAGGGGGATTAAGGGGAATTAAAAGGGATTAAGGGGGATTAAGGGAGATTAAGGGGGATTAAGGGGGATTAAAAGGGATTAAGGGGGATTAAGGGGGGTTAAAAGGGATTAAGGGGTATTAAGGGGAATTAAGGAAGATTAAGGGGGATTAAGGTTGATTAAGTGGGATAAAGGGAGATTAGAGGGGATTAAGGGGGGATTAAAGGGATTAAGGAGATTAAGGCGGATTAAGGGGAGATTGGGGGGGATTAAGCGGGATAAAGGGGGATTAGGGGGGATCAATGGGAATTAAGGGGAATTAAGGGAGATTAAGGGAGATTAAGGGGGATTAAGGGGGACTAAGGGGGATTAAGGAACGATTAAGGGGTATTAAAGCAAGATTAAGTGGATTAAAGGGGATTATGGGGAATTAAGGGTTATTAAGGGGGATTAAGGGGATTAAAGGAGATTAAGGGGGATTAAGGGGGGATTAAGTGGTATTAAGGGCTATTAAGGGGAGATTAAGGGAGATTAAGGGGGGATTAAGTGGGATTGAGAGTGGATTAAGAGGAATTAAATGGAATTAAGGGGGAATTAAAGGGGATTAAGACCAGGTTGACCACATTGACTCCACCCTGGGGACATGGGGTGATCCCAATGTCCCCAACCCAAGTTGACCCAAGTGTCCCCAACCCAAGTTGACCCAAGTGTCCCCAACCCAAGACCATTGACCCCAATGTCCCCAACCCAAGTTGGCCCAAGTGTCCCCAACCCATATTGACCCAAGTGTCCCCAACCCAAGACCATTGACCCCAATGTCCCCAAGATCATTGACCCCAATGTCCCCAAGACCATTGACCCCAATGTCCCCAACCCAAGACCATTGACCCCCATGTCCCCAACACCATTGACCCCAATGTCCCCAACCCCTGTTGACCCCAATGTCCCCAATATCCCCAACCCAGGACCATTGACCCCAATGTCCCCAACCCATGTTGACCCCAATGTCCCCAACCCATATTGACCCCAATGTCCCCAATATCCCCAACCCAGGACCATTGACCTCAATGTCCCCAACCCATGTTGACCCCAATGTCCCCAACCCATATTGACCCCAATGTCCCCAACCCAAGACCATTGACCCCAATGTCCCCAATGTCCCCAACCCAAGACCATTGACCCCAATGTCCCCAAGACCATTGACCCCAACTGTCCCCCACCCAAGACCATTGACCCCAATGTCCCCAAGACCATTGACCCCAATGTCCCCAACCCAACACCATTGACCCCAATGTCCCCAACCCAAAACCATTGACCCAACCACCCCCAACCCAAGACCCCATTGCCCACCTCGCCCCCCCCCATTGTCCCCACTGTCCCCAGGCTACTCGGTGGCCCCCATACTCGTCCCCAACCGCACGCTGGTGGCCGCGGGCGCCCCCCGGCACCGCCACGTTGGCGCCGTCGTCCTCTTCGATGTCCCCGAGGCCACCGGACCATGGAGAGTCCTCCAAACCCTCCCCGGCCACCAGGTGGGGGACATTTCTATGGGGGGGGGAGGTGACAATGGGAGTGTCCCCACCAATGGGGTGACGCCGGTGTCACCCGTAGGTGGGGTCGTATTTCGGGGCGTCGCTGAGCGCCCTGGAGCAGGATGAGGTGACGGTGGCTTTGCTGGTCGGGGTCCCCAATTACTACGATGGGAGGAGAGGGGGACGAGTCGTCGTGTATCGGTGGAGGGAGGTACGGGGACATTGGGGACAATGGGGGCAATGGGGACAATGGGGGCGATAGGGACAATGGGGGCGATGGGGACAATGGGGACAATGGGGGCGATGGGGACATTGGGGGCGATGGGGACAATGGGGACATTGGGGACAATGGGGACGATGGGATCCCAATGTCCCCATTGACCCCCATGTCCCCATTGTCCCCCGTGTCCCCAGTGTCCCCCATGTCC
Organism: Nesoenas mayeri; assembly: GCF_963082525.1. Taxonomy (NCBI): domain Eukaryota; kingdom Metazoa; phylum Chordata; class Aves; order Columbiformes; family Columbidae; genus Nesoenas; species Nesoenas mayeri. The sequence continues at coordinate 287,185 of NC_137570.1, read as the reverse complement.
CCAATAATGTCCCCAATAATGTCCCCAATGTCCCCAGTATCCCAATGTCCCCAATATCCCCAATGTCCCTATGTCCCCAAATCCCCCAATGTCCCCCATTCCCCTCAATGTCCCCATGTCCCCGATGTCCCCATTGCCCCCAATATCCCCCATGTCCCCACATCCCCCTCAATGTCCCCAATGTCCCAATGTCCCCCATCCCCCCAATGTCTCCATGTCCCCAATAATGTCCCCATTGTCCCCAATATCCCCAATGTCCCCAATGTCCCTGTTGTCCCCAATGCCCCCAATTTCCCAATGTCCCCAATATCCCCATTGTCCCAAATATCCCCCATGTCCCCACATCCCCCTGCAATGTCCCCAATGTCCCCCCAATGACCCCAGTATCCCAATATCCCCAATGTCCCCAATATCCCTAATGTCCCCAATATCTCAATGTCCTCATTGTTCCCAATGTCCCAAATATCCCAATGTCCCCATGTCCCCCATCCCCCTCAATGTCCCAATGTCCCCAATAATGTCCCCATTGTCCCCAATGTCCCCCATCCCTCCCAATGTCCCCATGTCCCCAATGATGTCCCCAATGTCCCAATGTCCCCAATGTCCCCGTTGCCCCCAATATCCCCGATGTCCCCACATCCCCCCCATTGTCCCCATTGCCCCCAATGTCCCATTGTCCCCATATCCCCCCTCAATGTCCCACATCCCTCTCAATGTCCCCATATCCCCAGAGATGTCCTCAATGTCCTCATGTCACCAATGATGTCCCCAATGTCCCCATGTCCCCCCATCTCCCCCCATGTCCCAATATCCCCCATCCCCCCCAATGTCCCAATGTCCCCATCCCGTCAATGTCCCCATGTCCCCACTGATGTCCCCAATGTCCCCATGTCCCCCCAGCCCACCCTGGAGCTGATGACAGAACTCGAGGGGTCCCCCGGGCACCCCCTGGGCCGCTTTGGCGCCTCGTTGGGGACCCTGGGGGACATGGACGGGGACGGGCACCCCGAGGTGGCCGTGGGGGCGCCGGGCGAGGACGGGGGCGCCGGAGCCGTCTACGTGTTCCCGGGGTGTCCGGGGGGGGTGACGCCGCGACACAGCCAGGTGACAATGGGGACAATGGGGGGGGATGGGGTAATGGGGGCAATGGGGACAATGGGGGTGATGGGGACAATGCGGGTAATGGGGGCGATGGGGACATTGGGGCAAAGGGGACGATGGGGGCAATGGGAGCAATGGGGACATTGGGGACAATGGGGCAATGGGGACAATGGGGGTGATGGGAACAATGAGGGGGATGTGGGGACATGGGGGATATTGGGGGCATTGGGGGCATTGGAGGCAATGGGGGCAATGGGGACAATGGGGCAATGGGGACATTGGGGACAATGGGGGCAATGGGGACAATGTGGGGGATGTGGGGACATGGGGGATATTGGGGGATATGGGGGAATGGGGACAATGGGGACATTGGGGTCAATGGGGACATTGGGGACAATGGGGACGTTGGGGACAATGGGGACACTGAGGGTAATGGGGGTGATGGGGACAATGGGGGGGATGTGGGGACATGGGGACATGGGGGGAATGGGGACATTGGGGACACTGGGGACAATGGGGTGACATTGGAGATAACGGGAGGACATGGGCATATTGGGGGAGATATAGGGGACATTGGGGACGATTTGGGGCCATTAGGGCCATAGGGAACATTGGGGGCAATGAGGACAATGGGGGTAATGGGGGTAATGGGGACACTGGGGTCAATGGGGACCCTGGGGATGCCCGGGGGGTATTTGGGGACACGTAGTGACATTTGGTGACATCTGGTGGCATTGGCAGCGCCTGGAGGGCCGGACGGTGGCGCCGGGGCTGAGCATGTTCGGGACAGCGCTGGACGGGACGGGGGACGACGGGGACATCGCCGTGGGGGCGTGGGGACACGTCGTGGTGCTGCGGTGGGGACAGCGGGGACATTGGGGGCAATGGGGACATTGGGGACATTGGGGGCGATGGGGACAATGGGGACGATGGGGACATTGGGGGCAATGGGGGCATTGGGGTCATTGGGGGCAATGGGGGCAATGGGGTCATTGGGGGCAATGGGGACATTGGGGCATTAGGGGGACAATGAGGACACTGGGGGCAATGGGGGCAATGGGGACAATGGGGTCAATGGGGGGACAACGGGGACAATGGGGGGACATTGGGAGCAATGGGCATATGGGGAGCTGAGGATTTGGGGACATTTGGGGACATTGTGGGGATATAGGGGGCAATGGGGGGACATCGTGGGGATATGGGGACATTGGGGCATTGGGGGGACAATGGGGGCAATGGGGGTGATGGGGACATTGGGGACAATGGGGACGAAGGCGTCAATGGGGACATTGGGGCATTGGGGGGACATTGGGGGCAATGGGGGCAATGGGGACATTGGGGACAATGGGGGCAGTGGGGACAATGGGAACATTGGGGCAAAGGGGACATTGGGGACAATGGGGGAAATGGGGACATGGGGGCAATGGGGACATTGGGGTCAATGGGGGGATATTGGGAGCAATAGGCATATGGGGAGCTGAGGATTTGGGGACATTTGGGGACATGGGAGGGATATAGGGGGCAATGGGGGGACATCGTGGGGATATGGGGACATTGGGGCATTGGGGGGACAATGGGGACAATGGGGGCAATGGGGGCAATGGGGACATTGGGGACAATGGGGACAAAGGCGTCAATGGGGACATTGGGGCATTGGGGGCACATTGGGGGCAATGGGGGGACAATGGGGACATGAGGACATGGGGACAATGGGGACATTGGGGACAATGGGGGGACATTGGGATATGGGGGGACGTGGGGACATGGGGACAATGGGGGTACATTGGGGACAATGAGGACAATGGGGAGACAATGGGGAAACTGGGGACAATGGGGACAAATGGGTCAATGGGGACATTGGGGCATTGGAGGGACATTGGGGACAATGGGGACAATGGGGTCATTGGGGTCAATGGGGACACATTGTGACCCCTCCCCCCCAGGTCCCGCCCCGTTCTCCACGTGACCCCGTCCGTGACCTTTGACCCCGCGCTGGTCCCCTCCTCCTGGGTCGACTGTTCGGGCGTCACCAGCGTCACCGTCACCGTCAGCGTCTGCGGCTCCGCCCACCTCAGCCCCGCCCCCTCCGGTGACCTTTCACCCCTCTGGCCCCGCCCACCCAGCTCCCGGACACGCCCACCCCTCCCTTGGCCCCGCCCACCCCCCATTGACCCCACCTACAAACCCCCAGTGCATCATTTGGCTCCGCCCACCCCACTCACCACACCCCCAAGGTCCCATTCCACCCACTGGCCCCGCCCACCACACTGGCCCCGCCCACCCATCCATTGGCCCCGCCCACCCCCATTGACCCCACCTACAAACTACAATGCATCATTTGGCTCCGCCCACCCCACTGACCACACCCCCAAGGCCACATTCCAACCCTTGGCTCCACCCACCCCGCTGGCCACGCCCCCACGGACTCGGCCCCGCCCACCCTCCATTGACCCCACCTACAAACCCCCAATGCATCATTTGGCTCCGCCCACCCCACTGACCACACCCCCAAGGTCCCATTCCACCCACTGGCCCCGCCCACCACACTGGCCCCGCCCACCCATCCATAGCCCCGCCCACCCCCATTGACCCCACCTACAAACCCCCAATGCATCATTTGGCTCCGCCCACCCCACTGACCCCACCCCCAAGGTCCCATACCACCCACTGGCCCCGCCCACCACACTCGCCCCGCCCACCCATCCATTGGCCCCGCCCACCCCCATTGACCCCACCTACAAACCCCCAATGCACCACTTGGCTCCGCCCACCCCACTGACCACACCCCATAGGTCCCATTTCAACCCTTGGTTCCGCCCACTCCTCTGGCCCCGCCCCCACGGGCTCGGCCCCGCCCACCCCCCATTGACCCCACCCACAAACTCCCAATGCACCATTTGGCTCCGCCCACCCCACTGACCACACCCCCAACGCCCCATTCAACCCTTGGCTCCGCCCCCCCATTAGCCCCGCCCCCAAGGGCTCGGCCCCGCCCCCCAGGTTTAAGCCCCACCCACCCAATGCGGGTCCTGCCCCATAAGCTCCGCCCCCCCACACTCTCGGCCACACCCTCTAATTTAAGCCACGCCCCTTAGATGTGAGTCCCGCCGTCCCCCCATATCCCCCAATTAAGCCCCGCCCCCTTTAACCCACCCCCTTTAAGCCCCGCCCCTCTAACCCTAGTTAAGCTCCGCCCCCTTTACCCCACCTAAGCCCCGCCCTTTCAAGCCCCGACCCCTTAACTACCATTTAAGCCCCGCCCCCTTTTCCACCCCAACTAAGCCCTTCCCCCTTTAAGCTCCGCCCCCTTCCCCATCCTCAGGAGGCCCCGCCCCCTTTTAACCCCAATTAGCCCCGCCCCTTTTCACCCCAATGAAGCCCCTCCCCCTTTAAGCTCCGCCCCTTTCCCCACCCCAGGAGGCCCCGCCCCTTTTAACTCCAATTAGCCCCGCCCCCTTTTGCCCCAATTAAGCCCCGCCCCCTTTAAGCTCCGCCCCTTTCCCCGCCCCGAGGAGGCCTCGCCCCCTTTATACCTAATTAAGCCCCACCCCTTTTAACCCCCAGTTAAGCCCCGCCCCCTTTATGTCCCAATTAACCCCGCCCCTTTAACCTAATGAAGCCCCGCCCCTTTAAGCCCCACCCCCTTTTGTCCCCCGTTATGGTCCGACCCATTGAAGCCCCGCCCCCTTTAACCTCAGTTATGCCCCTCCCCCTTTAAGCTCCGCCCCTTCCCCCGGAGGCCCCGCCCCCTTTAACTCCAATTAGCTCCACCCATTTAACCTATTTAAGCCCCGCCCCCTTTAATCCCCGCCCCCTTTAATCCCCGCCCTCGTCCATTGGCTCCGCCCCTCCCGTCTGACCCCGCCCCCTCCTCCCAGGTGATCACGTGACCCCCGTGGACTTCCTGTTGGAGGTGGAGCCCCAGCGGGCCAGGGGGCGGGGCCTCCTGGGGGCGGGGCGGGAAAGGGGCGTGGCCGGGCGGCTGCTGCTGGGGGCGGGGCCAACGTGCTCACAGGTGCCCTTGGAGCTGCCGGTAATTAATGAACTGTGCTAATTAGGGGGTAATTAGGGGGTAAATGGCAGCTGAGCGGGGGGGTTAATTAGGGGTTAATTGGGGAGTTAATTGGGGGGTTAATTGGGGGTTAATTGGGGGTTTAATTGGGGGTAATTGGGGGTTAATTGGGGGGTTAATTGGAGGGTTAATTGGGGGTAATTCTGGGGTTAATTGGGGGTAATTGGGGGTTAATTGGGGGGTTAATTGGTGGGTTAATTGGGGGTAATTCTGGGGTTAATTGGGGGTAATTGGGGGTTAATTGGGGGTAATTTGGGGTAATTGGGGGTTAATTGGGGGTTAATTGGGGGTTTAATTGGGGGTAATTGAGGGGTTAATTGGGGAGTTAATTGGGGGATATAATTCTGGGGTTAATTGGGGGTTAATTGGGGGTTACTTGGTGGGTTAATTGAGGGGTTGATTTGGGTTAATTGGGCGCTTAATTGGGGGCAATTAGGGGTTAATCGAGGGTTAATTAGGGGTTAATTGGAGGGTTATTGGGGGTTAATTGGGGATTAATTCTGGGGTTAATTGGGGTGTAATTGTGGGGTTAATTTGGGAGCATTTGGAGGTATAATTGGGGGTTTAATTGGCCATTTAATTGGCGTTAATTGGGGGTTAATTGGGAGGTTAATTTGGGTTTAATTGGGCAGTTAATTGGGGGTTATTTGGGGGAATAATTAAAGGTGAATTGGGGGTTAATTGGGGGGTTAATTTGGGGTCCAAAGGGGGGTTAATTGGGGTTTAATTGCGGGAATAATTGAGGGTGATTTGGGGTTTAATTGGGCAGTTAATTGGGGGTTAATCAGGGATTAATTAAAGATTAATTGGGGGTTATTTGGGGGGTTAATTGAGGGGTTAATTTGGGGACTAAATGAGGGGTTAATTGGGGTTTTATTGTGGGTTAATTGGGGTTTAATTGGGGGGATAGTTGGAGGTGATTTGGGGTTTAATTGGGCAGTTAATTGGGGGATAATCAGGGATTAATTAAAGATTAATTGGGGGTTAATTGGGGGGTTAATTGAGGGGTTAATTTGGGGACTAAATGAGGGGTTAATTGGGGTTTTATTGTGGGTTAATTGGGGTTTAATTGGGGGGATAATTGGAGATGATTTGGGGTTTAATTGGTCAGTTAATTGGGGGATAATCAGGGATTAATTAAAGATTAATTGGGGGTTAATTGGGGGGTTAATTGGGGAGTTAATTTGGGGACTGAGAGGTTAATTGGGGTTTTATTGTGGGTTAATTGGGGTTTAATTAAGGGAATAATTGGGGGTGATTTGGGGTTTAATTGGGCAGTTAATTGGGGGATAATCAGGGATTAATTAAAGATTAATTGGGGGTTAATTGGGGGGTTAATTTGGGGACTAAATGAGGGGTTAATTGGGGTTTTATTGAGGGTTAATTGGGATTTAATTAAGGGAATAATTTGGGGTAATTTGGGGTTAATTGGGCAGTTAATTGGGGGATAATCAGGGATTAATTAAAGATTAATTGGGGGTTAATTGGGGGGTTAATTGCGGGGTTAATTTGGGGACTAAATGAGGGGTTAATTTGGTTTAATTGGAGTTTAATTGTGGGTTAATTGGGGTTTAATTGGGGTTAATTGGGGTTAATTGGCTCTCGGCCAATCGCAGCCCTGCCTGGATGACCCCGTGACCCCCGTGCGGCTGCGGCTGCAGCTGATTGGCCCAGAGGGAGCCCCGCCCACCCCCATCCTGCCCCCCTGGACACGCCCCCTGTGGGTCGAGGTGAGAAATGGGGCGAAAAACCGGGAAATTGGGCAAAAATGGGGCAAAAATGGGGAAATTGGGGGAAATGGGGAAAATGGGGAAATTTGGAAATGGGGAAAATGGGGAAAAATGGGAATTTTGGGGTAAAAAATGGGAATTTTGGGGTAAAAAATGGAGGTTTTTTTGGGGAAAAATGGGGAATTTCAGGGTTAAAAAAATGAAATTTTGAGGGGAAAAAATGGGAGAAAATTAAAAAATATTAAAAAAGAAAAATTTCGAAAATTCAAAAAAATATTTTCAAAAATCAAAAGAAAAAAGTTTAAAATAAATTTTTAAAAGGTCAAAAATTTAAAAATAAGAAATTCAAAAGTTTTGTAAATTTTCCAAAGATTCAAAAATAAAAACGAAAAAAAAATATAAAAAAAATAATTTTGAAAAGTTCCAATAAGCAAAAAATTTAAATAATTATCAAAAATTCAAAAAATAAGAAAAAATTAAATTTCAAGATTTCAAGAAATTAAAAAATTACCAAAAAAATCTCAAAATTTTTTTAAAAATCCAAAATTAAAAAAACCCACAAAAATAGAAAAAATAAAAAATAAATTTGGAAATATTAAAAAATTAAAAAATAAATTTCAAAAAGTTCGAAATATAAAAAAAAATATTGGAAAAATCGAAACATTCAAAAATTCAATAAATTAAAAAACTAATAAATAAAAAAATTTAAAAATAAAAAAAATCAGAAATTTAAAAAATGTCAAAAATTTGAAAAATTCAAAAATGTCCAAAAATTAAAAAAACCAAAAATTTCGAAAAATTCAAAAATTCAACAAATTAAAAATCCCGAAAAATTTTAAAAAATCAAAAATGTCAAAAATTATTAAAAAAAAATCGAACCCCCAAAATTTTTAAAAAATTAAAAAGTATATTAAAAAATCCAAAAATTCAAAAAAATTTCTATAAATTACAAAATTAATTATTCAAAAAATTCAAAAATAAAAATCCAAAGATTCAAAAATGTCAAAAAATTTTTAAAAAAACCCCAAAAAACCCCAAAATTTTGAAAATTTCAAAAATTCAACAAATTAACAATCCCAAAAATTTAAAAAAAACCCCAAATTTCCAAAATTATTTAAAAAAAATCAAACTCCCAAAAATTAACAAAAAAATCAAAAAATATAAAAAATTTCCATAAATTCCCCAAAATTCCCCAAAATTTCCAAATATTCCCCAAAATTTCCAAAAATTCCCCAAAATTCCCAAAAATTTCCAAAAATTCCCAAAAATTCCCCAAAATTTCCAAAAATTTCCAAAAACTTCCAAATTTTTTGGAAAATTGGATTTTGGGGCTAAAATGGGATTTTTGGGTTAAAAAAGTGGGGTTTTGGTTCAAAATGGGTTGAACAAGTTGATTTTGGGGTCAAAACGTGGGGTTTTGGTTCAAAATGGGGTGACGCGGTTGCTCTTTGCCCCCCAGGTGCCCGTGGAGCGCAGTTGTGGGGCAGCCCCAGAGTGTCGGCCGGATCTGTGGGTCCGGGTGCTGGAGGCCGAGCCGGCACTTGTGGGGCAGCCCCACGGGGTCCTGCGGCTGCGGCTGCTGCTGGGGAACCGGGGGGACGGCGCCTATGGGGCCGCCCTACAAGTGGAGCTGCCCGGGGGGCTGAGGATGCAGAGGGGGAGGGCGCACACGGTGAGGACCCAGGCGTTCGGGACCCATAGAGAGCCATAGGGATCCATAGGGACCCATAGAGACCATAGAGACCCATAGAGACCCATAGGGACCCATAGGGACCCATAGGGACCATAGAGACCCATAGAGACCATAGAGACCCATAGGGACCCATAGAGACCATAGAGACCCATAGAGACCCATAGAGACCCATAGGGACCATAGAGACCCATAGGGACTCATAGGGACCATAGAGACCCATAGGGACCATAGAGTCCCATAGAGACCCATAGAGACCATAGAGACCCATAGGGACCCATAGAGACCATAGAGACCCATAGAGACCATAGAGACCATAGAGACCCATAGGGACCCATAGGGACCCATAGAGACCCATAGAGACCCATAGAGACCCATAGGGACCATAGAGACCCATAGAGACCCATAGGGACTCATAGGGACCATAGAGACCCATAGGGACCATAGAGTCCCATAGAGACCCATAGGGACCCATAGAGACCCATAGAGACCATAGAGACCCATAGGGACCCATAGAGACCCATAGAGACCATAGAGACCCATAGAGACCCATAGAGATCATAGAGACCATAGAGACCCATAGGGACCCATAGAGACCCATAGAGACCATAGAGACCCATAGAGACCCATAGAGACCATAGAGACCCATAGAGACCCATAGAGATCATAGAGACCCATAGGGACCATAGAGACCATACAGACCCATAGGGACCCATAGAGACCATAGAGAACCATAGAGACCATAGAGACCCATAGAGACCATAGAGACCATAGAGACCCATAGAGACCCATAGAGACCATAGAGACCCATAGAGAACCATAGGGACCCATAGAGACCATAGAGACCATAGAGACCCATAGAGACCCATAGGGACCCATAGAGACCATAGAGACCATAGAGACCCATAGAGACCCATAGAGACCCATAGAGACCATAGAGACCCATAGAGAACCATAGGGACCCATAGAGAACCATAGAGACCCATAGAGACCCATAGGGACCCATAGAGACCATAGAGACCCATAGAGACCCATAGAGACCCATAGAGATCCATAGAGACCATAGAGACCCATAGGGACCCATAGAGACCCATAGGGACCCATAGAGACCATAGAGACCCATAGAGACCCATAGAGACCCATAGGGACCCATAGAGACCCATAGAGACCCATAGGGACCCAGGCGTCCGGGCCCCACATCTTCTCCCCACAGGCCTCGTTCCCCGTGCCCCTGAGCTGCGTCGCCGTGGGGCAGCCGTGGGGCCTGAGCTGCAACCTGAGCCGCCCCGTCCTGCGCGCGGGCTGGGAGGTGAGATCTATGGGGCGGGACGTGTGGGTCGAGGGTGACACTTATGGGGCAGCCCCCTAAGTGCTGCCCCACAACCAGGTGACGGTGGAGCTGACGTTCGATATGGAGCCCAATGGAACGTGGGGGGAATCTGTGGGGCTGAGGGCGCTCGTGAGCAGGTGGGATGTGTGGGGCGGGTGTGGGGCGGTACTTGGGGGGCAGGGGTGACTCTCTGCCCCATAGCGAGCACGAGCCCCACGGGACGCGCGGGGACAACGAGGTGACGTGGGACGTGCCCGTGAGATTCGCCCTCCGAGTGGCGGCCGCATGGTGAGACCCACAAGTGCCCGCCCCATAGATCTGACCCATAGATCTGACCCATAGACCTGGCTCATAGAGCCCAGACCCATAGATTTGCCACATAGATTTGACCCATAGATCTGACACATAGGTCTAACCCACAGAGCCCAGACCCATAGATCTGGCCCCATAGGTCTGACCCATAGATGTGACCCATAGGTCTGACCCATAGATGTGACACATAGAGTCCAGACCCATAGATTTGTCCAATAGGTCTGACCCATAGATGTGACCCATAAGTCTGACCCATAGATCTGACCCATAGAGCCCAGACCCATAGATCTGGCCCATAGATTTGACCCATAGATTTGTCCATAGATCTGGCCCATAGTTCTGACCCATAGATCTGACCCATAGATTCCAGACCCATAGATTTGCCCCATAGAACTGACCCATAGATCTGACCCATAGGTCTGACCCATAGACCTGGCCCATAGAGCCCAGACCCATAGATTTGCCACATAGATTTGCCCCATAGATCTGACACATAGGTCTGACCCACAGAGCCCAGACCCATAGATCTGGCCCCATAGGTCTGACCCATAGATCTGTGCCATAGATTTGCCCCATAGATTTCCATCATAGATCTGGCCACATAGATCTGCCCCATAGATTTGCCCCGTAGATCTGCCCCATAGATCTAACCCATAGGTCTGACCCATAGATCTGCCCCATAGATCTGGCCACATAGATTTGCCCCATTGATCTGGCCCCATAGAGCCCTGGCCCATAGATCTGCCCCATAGATTTGCCTCATAAATTTGCCCCATAGATCTGCCCCATAGGTCCCTGCCCCATAGATCTGGCCACATAGAGCCCTGGCCCATAGATCTGGCCCATAGATCTGGCTCCATAGATCTCAGCCCCGTAGATCCCGCCCCATAGATTTGCCCCATAGATCTTGCCCCATAGATCTGCCCCATAGATCTGGCTCATGGATCTGGCCCCATAGATCTGCCCCATAGATCCCAAACCCATAGATCTTGGCCTCATAAGTCCCTGCCCCATAGATTTGCCCCATAGATCTGCCCCATAGATCCCAGCCCCATAGATCTGCCCCATAGATTTGCCCCATAGATCTGGCCCCGTAGATTTGCCCCATAGATTTGCCTCATAGATTTGCCCCATAGATCCCAACCCCATAGATCCTGGCCTCATAAGTCCCTGTCCCATAGATCCTGGCCCCATAGATCTGCCCCATAGATCCCAGCCCCATAGATTTGCCCCATAGATCTGGCCCCATAAATTTGCCCCATAGATTTGCCCCATAGATCTGCTCCATAGATCTGCCCCATAGTTTCCAGTCCCATAGATCCCAGCCCCATAGACCCTGGCCCCATAGATCCCGCACCTGCTGTCCCAGGGGACCCAGGCATCCGGGCCCCACTGATTTCTCTGCCCCACACCAGGGACGACGGCTCCACCCCCTACATCAACTTCACGTCCTATGGGGCGCGGAACAAGAGCCTGGAGCATCGCTATAGGGTGAGCCCCACAAGTGGGGGGCCGGGTGTGGGGCCCGGACGCCTGGGTCCCTTCCGGCAGTGGGGGGGAGTTGGGGTTGGGATCTATGGGGCCCGGACGCCTGGGTCCCGTGGGACAGTGGGTTATAGGACATGTGGGGCTGGGATCTATGGGGACCGGTTCAATGGGGCGCTATGGGGCTGGGACCCATAGAATGGGTTTCCATGGGGCATTATGGGGCTGGGACCCATAGATGGGTTTCTATGGGGCTCTATTGGGCTGGGACCCATAGAATGGGTTCTATGGGGCTCTATGGGGCTAGAACCCATGGAATGGGTTCTATGGGTTTCTATGGGGCTGGGACCCATAGAATGGGTTTCCATGGGGCATTATGGGGCTGGGACCCATAGATGGGTTTCTATGGGGCTCTATTGGGCTGGGACCCATAGAATGGGTTCTATGGGGCTCTATGGGGCTAGAACCCATGGAATGGGTTCTATGGGTTTCTATGGGGCTGGGACCCATAGAATGGGTTTCCATGGGGCATTATGGGGCTGGGACCCATAGATGGGTTTCTATGGGGCTCTATTGGGCTGGGACCCATAGAATGGGTTCTATGGGGCTCTATGGGGCTAGAACCCATGGAATGGGTTCTATGGGTTTCTATGGGGCTGGGACCCATAGAATGGGTTTCCATGGGGAGTTATGGGGCTGGGACCCATAGATGGGTTTCTATGGGGCTCTATTGGGCTGGGACCCATAGAATGGGTTCTATGGGGCTCTATGGGGCTAGAACCCATGGAATGGGTTCTATGGGTTTCTATGGGGCTGGGACCCATAGAATGGGTTTCCATGGGGAGTTATGGGGCTGGGACCCATAGAATGGGTTCTATGGGGCACTGTGGGGCTGGGACCCATAGAATGGATTTCTAGGGGGTCTATGGGGCTCTATGGGGCTGGGACCCATAGAATGGGTTTCTATGGGGCTCTATGGGGCTGGGACCCGGACACCTGGGTCCTTTGGTCCATCAGACTCTGTGATCTATGGGGTTGGAATCTATAGGGCCCGGACGCCTGGGTCCCTCCATCATCTCTCCCCCTCTGCCCCACAGATCGAGACCCTGGAGGCCCCGCCCCCCGGCAGCCCCGCCCCCCAAGTGACGGCCTTGGTGCTGCTGCCCCACACGCTGCCCCACGGCCTCTCGGTGCGCGACCCACAAGTGAGAGTGGTGAGCGACCCCCCCTGCCCCATAGCGCCCCATAGCGACCCCCGACCCCCCCTCTCCGGATCTATGGGGCGGGTTGGGGGTCAGGCCCCCCTGCCCCACACGGCCATTCTGCCCCATAGGAGCCGGGGGGCGGGGCCTGTGTGGCCGTGGGGCAGGAAGACGAGGGCGCCGTGGGGCAGGAGCTGCGGAGACTCCTCAAGGAGGTGACCCAGAGATTCTATGGGGCGCTATGGGGCTGGGACCCATAGAATGGGGTTCCATGGGGAGCTATGGGGCTCTATGGGGTGCTATGGGGCTGGGACCCATAGAATGGGGTTCTATGGGGAGCTATGGGGTTGGGACCCATAGATGGGGAGCTATGGGGAGCTATGGGGTTGGGACCCATAGATGGGTTTCTATGGGGCTGGGACCCATAGAATGGGGTTCTATGGGGAGCTATGCGGTTGGGACCCATAGATGGGTTTCTATGGGGCTGGGACCCATAGAATGGGGTTCTATGGGGAGCTATGGGGCTGGGACCCATAGATGGGGAGCTATGGGGCTCTATGGGGTGCTATGGAGCTGGGACCCATAGAATGGGCTTCTATGGGGAGCTATGGGGTTGGGACCCATAGATGGGTTTCTATGGGGAGCTATGGGGTTGGGACCCATAGATGGGTTTCTATGGGACTGGGACCCATAGAATTGGGTTCTATGGGGAGCTATGGGGCTGGGACCCATAGATGGGGAGCTATGGGGCTCTATGGGGCGCTATGGGGCTGGGACCCAAAGAATGGGTTTCGATGGGGCGCTATGGGGCTGAGAACCATAGAATGGGCTTCTATGGGTTTCTATGGGGTTCTATGGGGCTCTATGGGGTTGGGACCCATAGAATGGGGTTCTATGGGGCGCTATGGGGCTGGGAACCATAGAATGGGGCTCTGTGGGTTTCTATGGGGTTCTATGGGGCTCTATGGGGCTGGGACCCATAGAATGGGTTTTGATGGGGCACTATGGGGCTGGGACCCATAGAATGGGGTTCTGTGGGGAGCTATGGGGCTGGGACCCATAGAATGGGATTCTATGGGGAGCTATGGGGCTGGGACCCATAGATGGGTTTCTATGGGGCTGGGACCCATAGAATGAGATTCTGTGGGTTTCTATGGGGGTTCTTTGGGGCTCTATGGGGCTGGGACCCATAGAATGGGGTTCTATGGGGAGCTATGGGGTTGGGACCCATAGATGGTTTCTATGGGGAGCTATGGGGCTCTATGGGGTGCTATGGGGCTGGGACCCATAGAATGGGTTCTATGGGGAGTTATGGGGCTGGGACCCATAGAATGGGATTCTATGGGGAGTTATGGGACTGGGACCCATAGAATGGGGAGCTATGGGGCGCTATGGGGCTGGGACCCAGAGAATGGGGTTCTATGGGGAGGTATGGGGCGTTATGGGGCTGGGACCCATAGAATGGGGTTCTATGGGGCTCTATGGGGCTCTATGGGGCTGAGACCCATAGATTCCCCCCCAGGTTTGCTCCGCCCCCCAGTTCCGCCTGTTCCGCTGCCCCCCGGCCCCGCCCCCCAACCGCGTTCTCATTGGTGCAAACCTGGAGGCCCCGCCCACCATCTCGGTAACGACCACATGACCCTATTAACCCCATTGACCCCATTGACCCATTGACCCCATTGACCCCATTGACGCATTGACCCATTGACCCCATTGACCCCATTGACCCCCATTGACCCCATTGACCCCATTGATCCCATTGGCCCCATTGACCCCATTGACCCATTGACCCATTGACCCCATTGACCTCCATTGACCCCATTGACCCCATTGATCCCATTGGCCCCATTGACCCCATTGACCCCATTGACCCCCATTGACCCCATTGACCCCATTGGCCCCATTCACCCCAATGACCCCATTGACCCATTGATCCATTGACCCCATTGGCCCCATTGACCCATTGACCCCATTGACCCCATTGACGCATTGACCCATTGACCCCATTGACCCCATTGACCCCCATTGACCCCATTGACCCCATTGATCCCATTGGCCCCATTGACCCCATTGACCCATTGACCCATTGACCTCATTGACCCCATTGACCCCCATTGACCCCATTGATCCCATTGACCCATTGACCCCATTGATCCCATTGACCCATTGACCCCATTGATCCCATTGACCCATTGGCCCCATTGACCCCCATTGACCCCATTGACTCATTGACCCATTGACCCCATTGACCCATTGACCCCATTGACCCCATTGACCCCCATTGACCCCATTGATCCCATTGACCCATTGACCCCATTGATCCCATTGACCCATTGACCCCATTGACCCCATTGACCCATTGACCCATTGACCCCATTGACCCCCATTGACCCCATTGACCTCATTGACCCATTGGCCCCATTGACCCCATTGACCCATTGACCCATTGACCCCATTGACCCCATTGATCCCATTGACCCCCATTGACCCCATTGACCCCATTGACCCCATTGACCTCATTGACCCCATTAACCCCCATTGACCCCATTGACCCCATTGACACCATTGACCCATTGACTCATTGACCCATTGGCCCCATTGACCCCACTGACCCATTGACCCCATTGACCCATTGACCCCATTGACCCCATTGACCCCATTGACCCATTGACCCCATTGGCCCCATTGGCCCCATTGACCCATTGACCCCATTGACCCCATTGACCCATTGGCCCCCATTGACCCCCATTGACCCCATTGACCCCATTGACCCATTGACCCCATTGACCCCCATTGACCCCACTGACCCATTGATCCCATTGACCCCATTGACCCCATTGACCCATTGACCCCATTGACCCCATTAACCCATTGACCCCATTGACCCCATTGACTCCAGTGACCCCATGGACCCATTGACCCCATTGACCCCATTGGCCCCATTGACCCCATTGACCCCCATTGACTCCATTGACCCACTGACCCCATTGACCCCATTGACCCCATTGACCCCATTGGCCCCATTGACCCCATTGACCCCATTGGCCCCATTGACCCCATTGGCCCCATTGACCCCATTGGCCCCATTGCCCCCAGGGCTCCGCCCACGCCCGTTTCTGCTCCGTCCTCGCACTCTCATTGGCTCCTCCCCGCTTCGTGACCCCGCCCACCGGCCTGAGGGCTCAGGTGGGTCATTGACTAATGAATCGTTAATTAATGGGGGAGGGGGGATGTTAATTGGGGGTTAATTGGGCGTTAATTGGGGATTAAGTGGGGGCCATTGGGGTCTATTGACCCCACGTGACCCTGTGACCCCATGTGACCCTGTGACCTCCCATGACCCCATGTGACCCCCCCCCGTGAACCCATGTGACCCTCCATGTGACCCCCCATATGAGCCCCCATGTGACCCCCATATGACCCCATGTGACCCCTTGACCCCCCCATTTGACCCCATGTGACCCCCCACGACCCCATGTGACTCCCCATGTGACTCCCCCATCTGACCCCAATGTGACTCCCTGGCCCCCCATGTGACCCCCATATGACCCCAATGTGACCCCCATGACCCCATGTGACTCCCCCATCTGACCCCAATGTGACCCCCTGCCCCCCTATATGACCCCATGTAACCCCCTGAACCCCAATTTGACCCCCATATGACCCCATGTGACCCCCATATGACCCCAATGTGACCCCATGTGACCCCCCATTTGACCCCCATATGACCCACATCTGACCCCCATCTGACCCCAATGTGACCCCCTGACCCCCCCCATTTGTCCCCCATGTGACCCCCATGTGACCCCCTGACCCCCCATATGACCCCATGTGACCCCCATTTTACATCCCCATGTGACGCCCTGACCCCCAATGTGACCCCCCATATGCCCCATTTGACCCCCCCATTTGCCCCCCAATGTGATCCCATATGACCCCATGTGACCCCCATGTTACACCCCCATGTGACCCCCTGACCCCCAAATGCCCCATGTGACCCCCCATTTGCCCCCATTTACCCCCCATGTGACCCCCATATGACCCCATGTGACCCCTCATTTACCCCCCATGTGACCCTCATATGACCCCAATGTGACCCCATGTGACCCCCCATTTGACCCCCATGTGATCCCATATGACCCCCTGACCCCCCCATTTGTCCCCCATGTGACCCCCATATGACCCCAATGTGACCCCATATGACCCCATGTGACCCCCATATGACCCCCCATATGACCCCTATTCACCTCCCATATGACCCCATGTGACCCTCATGTGACCCCCTGACCCCCCATTTACCCCTATATGACCCCATGTGACCCCCATATGACCCCCCATATGACCCCATGTGACCCCCATATGACCCCATGTGACCCCCATGTTACACCCCCATGTGACCCCCTGACCCCCAATGTGACCCCCATATGCCCCATGTGACCCCCCATTTGCCCCCATTTACCCCCCATGTGACCCCCATATGACCCCATGTGACCCCCCATTTACCCCCCATGTGACCCCCATATGACCCCAATGTGACCCCATGTGACCCCTCATTTGACCCCCATGTGATCCCATATGACCCCCTGACCCCCCCATTTGTCCCCCATATGACCCTATGTGACCCCCATATGACCCCAATGTGACCCCATATGACCCCATGTGACCCCCATATGACCCCCCATATGACCCCTATTCACCCCCCATATGACCCCATGTGACCCTCATGTGACCCCCTGACCCCCCATTTACCCCCATATGACCCCATGTGACCCCCATATGACCCCCCCATATGACCCCATGTGACCCCCATATGACCCCATGTGACCCCCATGTGACCCCCCATGAGACCCACTGACCCCCAATGTGACCCCCATATGCCCCATGTGACCCCCCATTTGCCGCCCATATGACCCCATGTGACCCCCAATATGACCCCATGTGACCCCCTGACCCCCCCCATTTGCCCCCATATGACCCCATGTGACCCCCATGTTACACCCCCATGTGACCCCCTGACCCCCAATGTGACCCCCATATGCCCCATGTGACCCCCCATTTGCCCCCATATGACCCCATGTGACCCCCATATGACCCCATGTGACCCCCTATTTACCCCCCATGTGACCCCCATATGACCCCAATGTGACCCCATGTGACCCCCCATTTGACCCCCATGTGATCCCATATGACCCCCTGACCCCCCCATTTGTCCCCCATATGACCCCATGTGACCCCCATATGACCCCAATGTGACCCCATGTGACCCCCATATGACCCCCCATATGACCCCTATTCATCCCCCATATGACCCCATGTGACCCTCATGTTACCCCCTGACCCCCCATTTACCCCCATATGACCCCATGTGACCCCCATATGACCCCCCCATATGACCCCATGTGACTCCCATATGACCCCATGTGACCCCTAAGTGACCCCCCATGAGACCCACTGACCCCCAATGTGACCCCCATATGCCCCATGTGACCCCCCATTTGCCGCCCATATGACCCCATGTGACCCCCATATGACCCCATGTGACCTCCCATTTACCCCCCCATGTGACCCCCATATGACCCCAATGTGACCTCCCATGTGACCCCCCATTTGACCCCCATGTGATCCCATATGACCCCCTGACCCCCCCCATTTGTCCCCCATATGACCCCATGTGACCCCCATATGACCCCAATGTGACCCCATATGACCCCATGTGACCCCCATATGACCCCCCATATGACCCCTATTCACCTCCCATATGACCCCATGTGACCCTCATGTGACCCCCTGACCCCCCATTTACCCCCATATGACCCCATGTGACCCCCCCATATGACCCCATGTGACCCCCATATGACCCCATGTGACCCCCATGTGACCCCCCCATGAGACCCACTGACCCCCAATGTGACCCCCATATGCCCCATGTGACCCCCCATTTGCCCCCCCATATGACCCCATGTGACCCCCAATATGACCCCATGTGACCCCCTGACCCCCCCATTTGCGCCATATGACCCCATGTGACCCCCATGTTACATCCCCATGTGACCCCCTGACCCCCAATGTGACCCCCATATGCCCCATGTGACCCCCCATTTGCCCCCATATGACCCCATGTGACCCCCATGTTACACCCCCATGTGACCCCCTGACCCCCAATGTGACCCCCATATGCCCCATGTGACCCCCCATTTGCCCCCATATGACCCCATGTGACCCCCATGTTACACCCCCATGTGACCCCCTGACCCCCAATGTGACCCCCATATGCCCCATGTGACCCCCCATTTGCCCCCATATGACCCCATGTGACCCCCATGTTACACCCCCATGTGACCCCCTGACCCCCAATGTGACCCCCATATGCCCCATGTGACCCCCCATTTGCCCCCATATGACCCCATGTGACCCCCATATGACCCCATGTGACCCCCTGACCCCCAATGTGACCCCCATATGCCCCATGTGACCCCCCATTTGCCCCCATATGACCCCATGTGACCCCCATGTTACACCCCCATGTGACCCCCTGACCCCCAATGTGACCCCCATATGCCCCATGTGACCCCCCATTTGCCCCCATATGACCCCATGTGACCCCCATGTTACACCCCCATGTGACCCCCTGACCCCCAATGTGACCCCCATATGCCCCATGTGACCCCCCATTTGCCCCCATATGACCCCATGTGACCCCCATGTTACACCCCCATGTGACCCCCTGACCCCCAATGTGACCCCATATGCCCCATGTGACCCCTCATTTGCCCCCATATGACCCCATGTGACCCCCATGTTACACCCCCATGTGACCCCCTGACCCCCCATCTGACCCCCATATGCCCCATGTGACCCCCCATTTGGCCCCATATGACCCCATGTGACCCCCATATGACCCCATGTGACCCCCATTTACCCCCATGTGACCCCCATATGACCCCAATGTGACCCCCATATGACCCCAATGTGAACCCATACGACCCCATGTGACCCCCATAGGACCCCCCATATGACCCCTATTCGCCCCTCATATGACCCAATGTGACCCCCATATGACCCCATGTGACCCCCCATTTACCCCCCATATGCCCCCATGTGACCCCATGTGACCCCCCCATTTGACCCCCACGTGACCCCATGTGACCCCGTGACCCCCCCCACGTGACCTCTGACCCCAGGGGGTGACGTCACTGGAGCTGATCCCCGAGTTCGACCCCCGGGCGTGGCTGTTGGGGGGCGTGGCCGGGGGGCTCCTCCTCCTGCTGCTGATTGGCTGCGGCCTGCGCAAGGTGGGCGGGGCCTGGGGGGGCGGGGCCAAGGGGGGAATTGAGGGGTTAATTGGGGGGTTAATTGGGGAGGAATTGGGGGGGAGTTGGGGGGTTAATTGGGGGTTAATTGGGGGGGAATTGGGGGGGAATTGGGGGGCTAATTGAGGGTTAATTGGGGGGGAATAGGGGGGGAATTGAGGGTTAATTGGGGGTTAATTGAGGGGGAATTGGGGGAGAATTGGGGGGTTAATTGGGGGTTAATTGGGGAGGAATTGGGAGGAATTGGGGGGTTAATTGGGGGTTAATTGGGGGATAATTGGGGGGGAATTGGGGGTTTAATTGGGGGTTAATTGGGGGGGAATTGGGGGGTGAATTGAGGGGTTAATTGGGGGGTAATTTGGGGGGATAATTGGGGGTTAATTGGGGGTTAATTGGGGGGTAATTTGGGGGGATAACTAGGAGTTAATTGGGGGTTAATTGGGGGGTTAATTAGGGAATAATTGGGGGGTAATTTGGGGGATAATTAGGGGTTAATTAGAGGAGTAGTTTGGGGGTTAATTAGGGGTCAATGAGGGAATAATTGGGGGTTAATTGGGGGATAATTGGGGGTTAATTGGGGGGGTAATTTGGGGATTAATTAGAGGAGTAATTTGGGGGTTAATGAGGGGTTAATGGGGGGATAATTGGGAGTTCATTGAGGCAGTAATTGGGGGGATAATTGGGGGTTAATTGGGGGGATAATGAGGGGGAAATAGGGGTAAATTGGGGTGCTAATTGGGGGGTTAATTAGGGGTTAATTGGGGGAGTAATTTGGGGGTTAATTAGGGGTTAATAGGGGGATAATTGGGGGTTATTTAGGAGTTAATTGGGGGAGTAATTTGGGGGTTAATTAGGGGTTAATTAGAGGAGTAGTTTGGGGGTTAATTAGGGGTTAATGGGGGGATAATTGGGGGTTAATTGGGGGTTAATTAGGTGGCAATTCGGGTGATAATTAGAGGGTTAATTGTGGGGGTAATTGGAGGATAATTGGGGATAATTGGGGGATAATTTAGGGATAATTGGGGGAGGTTAATTGGGGGAGTAATTTGGGGGATAATTAGGGGTTAATGGGGGAGATAATTGGAGGTTAATTGGGGGATAACTGGGAGGTTAATTAGGGGTTAATTGGGGGGTAATTTTGGGGATAATTAGAGGGTTAATTGGGGGGTTAATTGGGGGTTAATTGGGGATAATTGGGGGATAATTTGGGGATAATTGGGATAATTGGGAGTTAATTAGGGGTTAATTAGGGGTTAATTGGGGGGATAATTGGGAGATAATTGACGGATAATTGGGGGGATTAGGGGTTAATTGGGGGAGTAATTTGGGGGTTAATTAGGGGCTAATAGGGGGATAATTGGGGATTAATTGGGGGGGTGATTAGGGGTTAATTGGTGGATAAGTTGGGGTTAATTGGGGGTTAATAGGGGGCATAACTGGAGGTTAATTGGGGGTTAATTAGAGGTTAATTGGGGAGTAATTTGGGGGTTAATTAGGGGTTAATTGGGGGTATTTGGGGATTAATTGGGAATAATTGGGGGGAATTAGGGGTTAATTAGGGCGGTAAATGGGGGTTTAATTGGGGATAATTGGGGCGGTAATTGGGGGGAATTAGGGGGTAATTGGAGGGATAATGAGGTGTTAATTGTGGGGCTAATTAGGAGTTAATTGGGGTGGGATAATTAGGGGGAAATAGGGGTTAATTGGAGTGGTAATTGAGGGTCTAATTAGGGGTTAATTGGGGGGGAATTAGGGGATAATTGGGGGTTTAATTAGGGGTTAATTGGAGTGGTAATTGGGGGTTAATTGGGGGGTTAATTGAGGGTTAATTGGGGGTTAATTGGGGGGATAATTAGGGGTAATTAGGCGCTTATTTGAGGGATAATTGGGGGGGAATTAGGGGGTTAATTGGGGGGTTAATTGGGGGGTAATTGGGGAGTAATTAGAGGGTTAATTGGGGGGATAATTAGGGGGTAATTGGGGGTTAATTGGGTGTTAATTGGGGGATTAATTAGGGGTTAATTGAGGGGGAATTGGGTTAATAATAAGATGGTAATTGGGGGGATAATTAGAGGGTTAATTGGGGGGATAATTTGGGGTTAATTGGGATAATTGGAGGTTAATTGGGGGTTAATTACGCGTTAATTAGGGGATAATTAGAGGGTAATTGAGGGGATAATTGGGGGTTAATTGAAGGGTTTAATTAGGGGTTAATTGGGAGGATTTAGGGGTTAATTAGGGGTTAATTGGAGGTTTAATTAGGGGTTAATTAGGGGTTAATTGGGGGTAATTAGGGGTTAATTGGGGGTGTTAATTGATTGCCCCCCCCCCCCAGTGTGGCTTCTTCCGGCGGAACTTCCGGGAGCGCCTGGAGGAGGGGGAGGGGCCGGAAGTCGAAGGGGAGGGGCCGGAAGCTGAAAAGGACGGGCCGGAAGTGGAGGGGGAGGGGCTGGAAAAAGCAGGAGGGAAGCCGGAAGTGGAAGGGGAGGGACCGGAAGTGGAGGGGGAGGGGCCAGCGGGCGACCCCCCTAATGGGGAAACCCCGTCTTGAAGCCCCCCCCAACCGGAAGTGGTGTTTCTGGCCCCTCCCCCCCTCCATAAGGGGACTTCCGGTCCCCCCCCAATCGAAGTGGATTTTCCCGCCCCTCCCCCACCCCATTAAAGACGTTTTTTGACCTCGGATTTTATGCAAATGAGGTTAATTAGATGCAGATTTAAGCGCCTTTAATAGGCTGGGAGGGGGCGGAGCTTCTTTAATTGAGGCCACGCCCCCTTTTGGCTGGTTAATTAGGGGTTAATTGCAGTTAATTGGGGGGGTTATTGGGGTTTAATGGCGGGTAATTAGGGGTTAATTGAGGGGTTAATTAATTGGGGTTTAATGGCGGGTAATTAGGGGTTAATTGGGGGTGTTAATTGGGGTTTAATTGGGGCTCTATGGTTTCCCCATAGGAGGACAGTCCTCCAGGACTCTATGGTTGATTAGAGACAGGCTGGGAGGTCCCCCAGCTCTCTATGGTCATTGGGGTGGGCTGGGAGGAGAGTCCTCCAGCTCTCTATGGTCATTGGGGCAGACTGGGTGGAGAGTCCTCCAGGACTCTATGGTTGATTAGAGACAGGCTGGGAGGTCCTCCAGCTCTCTATGGTCATTGGGGCGGGCTGGGAGGAGGGTCCTCCAGGACTCTATGGTTGATTAGAGACAGGCTGGGAGGTCCTCCAGCTCTCTATGGTCATTGGGGCGGGCTGGGAGGAGGGTCCTCCAGGACTCTATGGTTGATTAGAGACAGGCTGGGAGGTCCTCCAGCTCTCTATGGTCATTGGGGAGGGCTGGGAGGAGGGTCCTCCAGGTCTCTATGGTCTCCCCGGTACGACAGTGGAGGAGGCGGGTCCTCCAGGTCTCTATGGTCATTGGGGCAGACTGGGAGGAGAGTCCTCCAGCTCTCTATGGTCATTGGGGCCGACTGGGTCGAGAGTCCTCCAGGACTCTATGGTTGATTAGAGACAGGCTGGGAGGTCCTCCAGGTCTCTATGGTCATTGGGGAGGGCTGGGAGGAGGGTCCTCCAGCTCTCAATGGTCATTGGGGCGGGCTGGGAGGTGGGTCCTCCAGCTCTCTATGGTCATTGGGGCAGACTGGGCCGAGAGTCCTCCAGGACTCTATGGTTGATAAGAGACAGGCTGGGAGGTCCTCCAGCTCTCTATGGTCATTGGGGTGGGCTGGCAGGAGGGTCCTCCAGCTCTCTATGGTCTCCCCGGTACGACAGTGGAGGAGGCGGGTCCTCCAGGTCTCTATGGTCATTAGGGTGGGCTGAGCAGAAGGTCCTCCAGAACTCTATGGTGTCCAGTCACTTTGGGGTCATTTGGTGCAATTCTGGGGTCCCCTGGTCCCCCCATTTTTGGTCACGTGGCCCCTCTACCTCAACTCTATGGTCTCACCTCACCCTTGGGTACCCCACCTCCCCCCCTACCCGGACGCCTGGGTCCTCCCAACAGCCACACGGCAGCTCCAAGCGCTTTATTGGTTGGGATGGGTTGGGAGGGGGGCGGGGCCACCTATAGGTCATGGGGGGGGGGGAGCACCCATAGGTCACCAAGGGGGCACCCATGGGTGCTGTGGGGCACCTGGGGGGTTCCAACATGAAGCGGGGGGGGGGGCGTCGACTCGTCGCCGGGGGTTGTGATTGGCTGAGGGGGGTGGGGGGGTTCAACCAATGAGGATGTAGAATCAAGGGGGGTCTCCAAGGTGGTGATGACCCAGACCAAGACCTGTGGTTGGACATGGTGGACCTTGGTTGGCCATGGTTGGTCTTGGTTGGCCATGGTTGGTCATGGTTGGCCATGGTTGGTCATGGTTGGCCATGGTTGGTCATGGTTGGCCATGGTTGGTCATGGTTGGCCATGGTTGGTCTTGGTTGGCCATGGTTGGTCTTGGTTGGCCATGGTTGGTCATGGTTGGCCATGGTTGGTCTTGGTTGGCCATGGTTGGTCTTGGTTGGCCATGGTTGGTCATGGTTGGCCATGGTTGGCCATGGTTGCTCTTGGTTGGCCTTGGTTGGCCATGATTGGTCATGGTTGACATCGGTTGATATTGGTTGGCCATGGTTGGTCATGGTTGGTCTTGGTTGGTCATGGTTGGCCATGGCTGGTCTTGGTTGGCCATGGTTGACCATGATTGACCTTGGTTGCCCATGGTCGGTCTTGCTTGACCATGGTTGACCTCAGTTGACCATGGTTGACATCGGTTGATCTTGGTTGACCATGGTTGACCTCAATTGACCATGGTTGATCTTGGTTGCCCAAGGTTGACCTTGGTTGACCATGGTTGACCTCAGTTGACCATGGTTGATCTTGGTTGCCCAAGGTTGACCTTAGTTGACCATGGTTGACCTCAGTTGACCATGGATGACCTTGGATGACCATGGTTGAACTTGGTTGACCATGGTTGATCTTGGTCGACCATGGTTGACATCGGTTGATCTTGGTTGCCCGTGGCTGGTCTTGGATGCCCATGGTTGGTCTTGGTTGACCTCAGTTGACCACGGTTGACATCGGTTGATCTTGGTTGACCATGGTTGACCTTGGTTGGTCTTGGTTCACCTTGGTTGACCATGGATGAACTTGGTTGACCATGGTTGATTTTGGTTGACCTTGGTTGCCCAAGGTTGACCTTGATTGGCCATGGTTGACCTTAGATGACCATGGTTGACCTTGGTTGATCTTGGTTGACCATGGCTGACCTCAGTTGACCATGGTTGACCATGGATGACCTTGGATGACCATGGTTGACCTCAGTTGACCATGGCTGGTCTTTGTTGACCATGGTTGACCTTGGTTGACCATGGTTGCCCAAGGTTGACCTTAGTTGGCCATGGTTGATCTTGGTTGACCATGGTTGACATCGGTTGATCGTGGTTGACCATGGTTGGTCTTGGTTGACCTCAGTTGACCATGGTTGACCACGGTTGATCTTGATTGGCCATGGTTGAGTTTGGTTGGTCTTGGATGACCATGGTTGACCTCAGTTGATCTTGATTACCCAAGGTTGGTCTTGGTTGACCATGGTTGGTCTTGGTTGACCACGGTTGACCTCAGTTGACCATGGTTGGTCTTCGTTGACCATGATTGACCACGGTTGACATCGGTTGATCTTGGTTGACCATGGTTGACCTTGGTTGGTCTTGGTTCACCTTGGTTGACCATGGATGACCTTGGTTGACCATGGTTGACCATGGTCGACCTCGGTTGACCATAGTTGGCCTTGGTTGACCACGGTTGACATCAGTTGATCTTGGTTGACCATTCTTGACCTTGTTTGGTCTTGGTTGGCCATGGTTGACCATGGTTGACTTCAGTTGACCATGGTTGACCTTGGTTGACCTCAGTTGATCTTGATTGCCCAAGGTTGGTCTTGGTTGCCCATGGTTGGTCTTGGTTGACAATGGTCGACCTCCGTTGACCATGGTTGACCTCAGTTGACCATAGTTGGCCTTGGTTGACCACGGTTGACATCGGTTCATCTTAGATGACCATGGTTGATCATGGTTGGCCATAGTTGATCATGGTTAGTCCTGGTTGGCCATGGTTGACCTTGGTTGCCCATGGTTGACTTCAGTTGATCTTGGTTGACCATGATTGACCTTGGTTGATCATGGCTGGTCTTGGATGACCATGGTTGACCTCAGTTGCCCATAGTTGCCCTTGGTTGACCTCAGTTGACCACCAACCCCCTCAATTGGCCAACAACCCCCCCCAATGGCCACCATGGGGGGCTCAGCTGATGTAGACGCGGTGGAAGTCGTGGGCGCCGAAGGCCGCGTTGCACTTGGGGCACTTGCGCTGGCGCGTGTCGTAGCGGCTCTTGACGCACTCGAAGCAGAAGACGTGGAAGCACTTGGTGAGGACGGCGTCCTTCTTGCGGGCGTTGCAGCAGGGGCAGGTCAGGCGGGCCTGCGGCAAGATGGCCGTCAGCGGCGCCTCGGAAGCCACCAATCTGCTTCTAGAAGCACCCATGGGGTTCTAGAGCCACCCATGGGCTTCTAAACCCACCCATGGGCTTCTAAACCCAACCAGAGGTTCTATGAACCCAACGTGAAGTTCTACCACCCAATGGAAGATGGAGAGATGACGGGACAAGATGGCTGCCAATGCGAGGGTGACACCCATGGGTGCTCAGGGTGACTCCCATGGGTCCTCCAGCCCCACCTATGGGTCTCCCAAGCCAACCAATCACCTTCTAAACCCAACCAGAGGTTCTATGAACCCAACTTGAGGTTCTACCACCCAACAGAAGATGGTGAGATGATGGGACAAGATGGCCGCCAATGCGAGGGTGACACCCATGGGTCCTCCAGCCCCACCTATGGGTCCTCCAAGCCAACCAATCACCTTCTAGCCCCATCTGGAAGGTCTATGAACCCAACTTGAGGTTCTACCACCCAATGGAAGATGGAGAGATGACGGGACAAGATGGCCGCCAATGCGAGGGTGACATCCATGGGTGCTCAGGGTGACACCCATGGGTCCTCCAGTCCCACCTATGGGTCCTCCAAGTCAACCAATCACCTTCTAGACCCAACCAGAGGTTCTATGAACCCAACCAGAGGTTCTACCACCCAATGGAAGATGGAGAGACGACAGGACAAGATGGCCGCCAATGCGAGGGGGACACCCATGGGTGCTCAGGGTGACACCCATGGGTCTTCCAAGTCAACCAATCAGCTTCTAGCTCCACCCATGGGCTTCTAAACCCAATCAGAGGTTCTATGAACCCAACGTGAGGTTCTACCACCCAATGGAAGATGGAGAGATGACGGGACAAGATGGCCGCCAATGCGAGGGGGACACCCATGGGTGCTCAGGGTGACACCCATGGGTCTCCCAAGCCAACCAATCACCTTCTAGCTCCACCCATGGGCTTCTAAACCCAATCAGAGGTTCTATGAACCCAACGTGAGGTTCTACCACCCAATGGAAGATGGAGAGATGACGGGACAAGATGGCCACCAATGAGAGGGTGACACCCATGGGTGCTCAGGGTGACACCCATGGGTCTTCCGAGTCAACCAATCAGCTTCTAGAGCCACCCATGGGCTTCTAGAGCCACCCAGAGGTTCTATGAACCCAACTTGAGGTTCTACCACCCAATGGAAGATGGTGAGATGATGGGACAAGATGGCCGCCAATGAGAGGGTGACACCCATGGGTGCTCAGGGTGACACCCATGGGTCCTCCAGCCCCACCCATGGGTCCTCCAAGCCAACCAATCACCTTCTAGCCCCATCTGGAAGGTCTATGAACCCAACTTGAGGTTCTACCACTCAACAGAAGATGGCGAGATGATGGGACAAGATGGCCACCAATGGGAGGGTGACACCCATGGGTGCTCAGGGTGACACCCATGGGTCCTCCAGCCCCACCCATGGGTCCTCCAAGCCAACCAATCACCTTCTAGCCCCATCTGGAAGGTCTATGAACCCAACTTGAGGTTCTACCACCCAATGGAAGATTGTGAGATGATGGGACAAGATGGCCACCAATGAGAGGGTGACACCCATGGGTGCTCAGGGTGACTCCCATGGGTCCTCCAGCCCAACCTATGGGTCTCCCAAGCCAACCAATCACCTTCTAAACCCAACCAGAGGTTCTATGAACCCAACTTGAGGTTCTACCACCCAATGGAAGATTGTGAGATAATGGGACAAGATGGCCGCCAATGCGAGGGGGACACCCATGGGTGCTCAGGGCCCCACCCATGGGTGCTCAGGGCCCCACCCACCCGGTATTCCTTGATCTCCTCCTGCAGGATCTGGTCGGCGTCGGCGTAAACCTCCACCTTGCGCTGCTTCTCCAGCTTGCGGCGCAGGCGCGACAGCTCCTCCTATAGGACGGGAGGACCATGGGGCTCCTATAGGGACCCTATAGGGCCCTACAGACCCCTAGAGGTCCCCATAGATCCCTCCAAACCTCTATAGATCCCTATAGGTCCCCATAGACGGCCATAGGGCATCTCATGCGCGACAGTTCCTACTGTAAGAGGGGAGGACCACGGGCTCCTATAGACCCTATAGGGATCCTATAGAGCCCCATAGAAACCCATAGGTCCCCATGACCCCCATAGAACCCAACAGAGACCCATAACCCCCCTAGAACCCAATAGGGACCCATAGTCTCCATAGAGCCCAATGGGGACCCCCATAGAACCGAACAGGGACCCCATAACCCCCATAGAACCCAATGGGGACCCATAACCCTCCACAGAACCCAATGGGGACCCCATAGAACCCAAGAGGGACCCCAAAACCCTCCATAGAACCCAATAGAACCCAATAGCGACCCCATAACCCCCACAGAGCCCAATAGGGACCCCATAGAACCCAATGGGGACCCCATAGAAGACAACAGGGACCCTATAACCACCATAGAACCCAATCGGGACCCCATAGAAGCCAATAGGGACCCATAACCCCCACAGAACCCGAGAGGGACCCCATAACCCCCATAGAGCCCAATAGGGACCCCCTAGAAGCCAATAGGGACCCCATAACCCCCATAGAACCCAATCAGGACCCCATAACCCTACAGAAACCAAGAGACCCATACCCCCCATAGAACCCAATAGGGACCCCATAACCCCCACAGAACCCAATGGGGACCCCATAGAACCCAATAGGGACCCATAACCTCCATAGAACCCAATGGGGACCCCATAGAACCCAATAGGGACTCATAACCCTCCATAGAACCCAATAGAGACTGAATAACTCCCATAGAACCCAACAGAACCCAATAGAGACCAAATGAGACCCAGAGAACCCAATAGAGACCCCATAACCCCCCATAGAACCCAATAGGGACCCATAACCCCCATAGAGCCCAATAGGGACCCCATAACCCCCACAGAACCCAAGAGGGACCCCATAACTCCCATAGAGCCCAATAGGGACCCCATAGAACCCAATGGGGACCCCATAACCCCCACAGAACCCAATGGGGACCCATAACCCTCCATAGAACCCAATAGGGACCCCATAACCCCCACAGAACCCAAGAGGGACCCCATAACTCCCATAGAACCCAATAGGGACCCCATAGAACCCAATAGGGACCCCATAACCCTCCATAGAGCCCAATGGGGACCCCATAGAACCCAATAGGGACCCATAACCCTCCACAGAACCCAATAGAGACCAAATGACACCCGTAGAGCCCAATAGGGACCCCCTAGAAGCCAATAGGGACCCATAACCCCCATAGAACCCAATAGGCACCCCATAAATCTCATGGAGCCCAATAGGGACCCCATAGAACCCAACAGGGACCCCACACAACCCAATAGGGACCCATAACCCTCCATAGAACCCAACAGGACCCCAATAGAACCCAATAGAGACCAAGAGACGCCCATAGAAGCCAATGGGGAACCCATAGAACCCAATGGGGACCCCATAGAACCCAATGGGGACCCATAACCCCCATAGAGCCCAATAGGGACCCATAACCCTCCACAGAACCCAATGGAGACCAAATGACGCCCATAGAACCCAATGGGCACCCCATAGAACCCAACAGAGACCCCATAACCCCCCACAGAACCCCATAGGGACCCATAACCCCCCATAGGGACCCCATAACCCCCCATAGCCCCCCATGGTGCCCCCCATCGCTCATACCTGGGCCCGTTTGAGCCCCAGCGCCTCCTTGTCCTTGGCCGCCCGGTTCTCGGCCGCCGCCGCCGCCAGCTCCCGCAGCCGCCCCTGCACGTGCTCGCCCTGCGCCCGCAGGTCCTCGGCCGCCTGCGCCGCCTCCACCGCCTGCGGGGTCCATATGGGTCCATATAGGGCTCTATGGGTCCCTATGGGGCTCTATGGGTACCCATTGTGTGCTATGTGGTCCCTATTGGGCTCTATGTGGTCCCTATTGGGCTCTATGTGGTCCCTATTGGGCTCTATGAGGGTTATGAGTCCCCATTGGGTTCTATTGGGTCCCCATTGGGCTCTATGAGGGTTATGGGTCCCTATTGGGTTCTATGTGGTTTATGGGTCCCTACTGGGTTCTATGGGGTCCCCATTGGGTTCTATCGGTCCCCATTGGGTTCTATTGGGGTTATCGGTCCCCATTGGGTTCTATTGGGTCCCCATTGGGCTCTATGGGGGTTATGGGTCCTATTGGGTTCTATGGGGTCCCACTTATGTTCTACTGGGTCCCCATTGGGATCTATAAGGGTTATGGGTCCCCATTGGGTCCTATTGGGTCCCCATTGGGTTCTATGGGTCCCTTTTGGGCTCTATGAGGGTTATGAGTCCCCATTGGGTTCTATTGGGTCCCCATTGAGTTCTATGTGGGTTATGGGTCCCTATTGGGTTCTATGGGTACCTATTGGGGTCTATGGGGTTATGGGGTCCCTATTGGGTTCTATGAGGTCCCCATTGGGCTCTATGTGGGTTATGGGTCCCCATTGGGTTCTATTGGGTCCCCACTGGGCTCTATGAGGGTTATGGGTGCCCATTGGGGTCTATTGGGTCCCCATTGGGTTCTATGGGGGTTATGGGTCCCCATTGGGTTCTATGTGTCCCTATTGGGTTCTATGGGGGTTATGGGTCCCCATTGGGTTCTATGTGTCCCTATAGGGTTATTGTTCTCGCCCTGCGCCCGCAGGTCCTCGGCCGCCTGCGCCGCCTCCACCGCCTGCGGGGTCCATATGGGTCCATATAGGGCTCTATGGGTCCCCACTGGTGGTCTATGGGGTCTCTATTGGGTGCTATGGGGTCCCTATTGTGGTCTATGAGAGTTACAGGTTCCTATTGGGCTCTATGGGGTCTCTATTGGTGTCTATTGAGCTCTATGTGTCTCCATTGAGCTCTATGAGGGTTATGGGTCCCCATTGGGCTCTATGGGGGTTACGGGTCCCCATTGGGGGTCTATGGGGTCCCTATTGGGGTCTATGGGGGTTATGACTCCCCATTGGGTTCTACTGGGTCCCCATTGGGTTCTATGGGGGTTATGAGTCCCCATTGGGTTCTATTGGGTCCCCATTGAGTTCTATGTGGGTTATGGGTCCCTATTGGGTTCTATGGGTACCTATTGGGGTCTATGGGGTTATGGGGTCCCTATTGGGTTCTATGGGTTCCCTATTGGGTTCTATTGGGTCCCTATTGGGTTCTATGGAGGTTATGGGTCCCCATTGGGTTCTATTGGGTCCCCACTGGGCTCTATGAGGGTTATGGGTGCCCATTGGGTTCTATGGGTCCCCATTGGGTTCTATGGGGGTTATGGGTCCCTATTAGGTGCTATGGGGTTATGGGTCCCCATTGGGTTCTATGTGTCCCTATAGGGTTATTGTTCTCGCCCTGCGCCCGCAGGTCCTCGGCCGCCTTCGCCGCCTCCACCGCCTGCGGGGTCCATATGGGTCCATATAGGGCTCTATAGGGCTCTATGGGTCCCCACTGGGGGTCTATGGGGTCCCTATTGGAGTCTATGAGGGTTATAAGTCCCCATTGGGTTCTATTGGGTCCCCATTGAGTTCTATGTGGGTTATGGGTCCCTATTGGGTTCTATGGGTACCTATTGGGGTCTATGGGGTTATGGGGTCCCTATTGGGTTCTATGGGGTCCCTATTGGGTTCTATGGGGTCCCTATTGGGTTCTATGGAGGTTATGGGTCCCTATTGGGTTCTATTGGGTCCCCACTGGGCTCTATGAGGGTTATGGGTGCCCATTGGGTTCTATTGGGTCCCTATTGGGCTCTATGTGGGTTATGAGTCCCTACTGGATTCTATGAGGTCCCCATTGGGTTCTATGGGGGTTATGGGTCCCCATTGGGTTCTATTGGGTCCCCACTGGGCTCTATGAGGGTTATGGGTCCCCATTGGGCTCTATGGGGGTTATGGGTCCCTTTTGGGTTCTATGGGGGTTACAAGGTTCCCATTGGGTTCTATGGGGGTTATGGATCCCTATTGGCTTATACGGCGTCCCCATTGGGTTCTATGGGGGTTACAAGGTCCCCATTGGGTTCTATGGGGTCTATTGGGTTCTACTGAGTTCTATGGGGTCCCTACTGGGTTCTATGGGGGTTATGGGTCCCTATTGGGTTCTATGGGTCCCTACTGGGGTCTATGGGGGTTGTGAGTCCCTATTGGGTTCTATGTGGGTTATGCGTCCCCACTGGGTTCTATGGGGGTTATGAGTCCCCATTGGGTTCTATGGGGGTTATGGGTCTCCTTTGGGTTCTACTGGGTCCTTATTGGGTTCTATTGGGTCCCTATTGGGTCCTATGGGTGGTTACGGGTCCCCATTGGGTTCTATGGAAGTTATGGGTCCCTACTGGGTTCTACGGGGGGTTACGGGTCCCCATTGGGTTCTATGGGGGTTATGGCTCCCTATTGGGTTATACGGCGTCCCTATTGGGTTCTATTGAGTTCTATGGGGTCCCGGGTCCCCCCGAACGCCTGGGTCCCATTCTGACCTTCCTCTTGTTGAGCTCCAGCGCCTGTGTCCGCAGCGCCAGCTCCTTCTCCACGGCCGCCAGGCTGCTCTGCAGCCCCCGCTCCTTCTCCTCCAGCTTCTGCACCACCAGCAGCTGCGCGTCCACCTGCCCGCGACACCCCCGGATGCCTGGGTCCCTCCCCGGACGCCTGGGTCCCTTCCCGAACTCCTGGGTCCCTCCCAAAGTCCTGGGTCGCTTCCCGAACTCCTGGGTCCCTCCCAAAGTCCTGGGTCCCTCCTGGACTCCCAAGTCCCCTATTGGCTCCTCCCGGACGCCTGGGTCCCTCCCGAACTCCTAGGTCCCTCCCGAACTCCTGGGTCCCCTCCTGAACTCCCAAGTCCCATACTGGCTCCTCCCAGACGCCTGGGTCCCCCCCGAACTCCTGGGTCCCTTCCTGAACACCTGGGTCCTTCCTGGACGCTTGGGTCCCCTCCCGAACTCCTGGGTCCCCTCCCGAACTCCTGGGTCCCTTCCTGAACTCCTGGGTCCCCTCCCGGACGCCTGGGTCCCCTCCCGAACTCCTGGGTCCCCCCAGTTGCTCCGCAGCCCCCGCTCCTTCTCCTCCAGCTTCTGCATCACCAGCAGCTGCGCGTCCACCTGCCCGCGACACCCCCGGACGCCTGGGTCCCTTCCCGGACGCCTGGGTCCCTCCCAAAGTCCTGGGTCGCTTCCCGAACTCCTGTGTCCCTCCTGGACTCCCAAGTCCCATATTGGCTCCTCCCGAACTCCTGGGTCCCTTCCTGAACTCCTGGGTCCCCTCCCGAACTCCTGGGTCCCTTCTAACCCTTGACAATCACAACATCTCCATCATCTCCATGTTCTCCTGGTCACTTGGGTCCCTCCAACCCCTTGACTTCCCGAACTCCTGGGTCCCTCCCGAACTCCTGGGTCCCCTCCTGAACTCCTGGGTCCCCTCCTGAACTCCTGGGTCCCCTCCCGAACTCCTGGGTCCCCTCCCGAACTCCCGGGTCCCTCTTAGCCCTTGACAATCACAACATCTCCATCATCTCCATGTTCTCCTGGTCACTTGGGTCCCTCAAACTCCTTGACTTCCTGAACTCCTGGGTCCCCCCCGAACTCCTGGGTCCCCTCCCGAACTCCTGGGTCCCCTCACCTGCGCCTTGAGCGCCAGGACCTGCTCGGCCAGCTCGTCCTTCTCCTCGCGCAGCAGCTTGTGGATCTGGTTGGCCTTGATGCGCTCCGACATGAGCTTGAAGTTGGCGTCGTCCTTCTCGCGCAGCTGCTGCAGCAGCCGCAGGTTCTGCTCCTGCATGTCCTCGAACGCCTGGCCCGTCACGTCCATCTCCGACAGCAGCGCCTCCTCCTCCTGGGGGGCGATGACGTCATCAAGGGTGGGGACCAATCAGGGATGAGCTATGGACCCCCACCATGGAGTTATGGACCAATCGTGGATTGATGATGGACTATGGAGCCATCGTGGTCTATGGACCCATCATGGACTCATCATTGACCCATGGACCCAACATGGACCCATTATGGTCTATGGACCCATCATGGACTAATTATGGACTAATTATGGACTAATCATTATTTATGGACCCATCATGGTCTATAGACTCATCATGGACCCATCATGGTCTATGGACCCATCATGGACTAATTATCGACCTACAGACCCATCATGGTCTATAGACTCATCATGGACTAATTATGGACTAATCATTATCTATGGACCCATCATGGTCTATAGACTCATCATGGACCCATCATGGTCTATGGACCCATCATGGACTAATTATCGACCTACAGACCCATCATGGTCTATAGACTCATCATGGACTAATTATGAACTAATCATGGTCTATGGACCCATCATGGTCTATAGACTCATCATGGACCCATCACGGACCCATCATGGTCTATGGACCCATCATGGACTAATTATGGACCCATCATGGTCTATAGACTCATCATGGACTCATCGTGGTCTATGGACCCATCATGGACCAATTATGGACCTATGGACTCATCATGGACTAATTATGGACCCATCATGGTCTATGGACCCATCAAGGTCTATGGACCCATCACGGACCAATTATGGACCTATGGACCCATCATGGTCTATAGACTCATCATGGACTAATTATGGACTAATTATGGTCTATGCACCCATCATGGTCTATAGACTCATCATAGACCCATCATGGTCTATGGACCCATCGTGGACTAATTATAGACTAATTATGGACTAATCATGGTCTATGGACCCATCATTGACCTATAGACCCATCATGGTCTACGGACCCATCATGGACTAATTACGGACTAATTATGGACTAATCATGGTCTATGGACCCATCATAGACTAATTATGGACTAACCATGGTCTATGGACCCATCATGGACTAATTATGGACTAATCATGGTCTATGGACCCATCATGGACTAATTACAGACTAATTATGGACTAATCATGGTCTATGAACCCATCATAGACTAATTATGGACTAACCATGGTCTATGGACCCATCATGGACTAATTACGGACTAATTATGGACTAATCATGGTCTACGGACCCATCATGGTCTATGGACCCACCATGGTCCATCATGGACTAATTATGGACCTATGGACCCACCATGGACTAATTACAGACTAATTATGGACTAATCATGGTCTATGCACCCACTATGGATTAATTACGGACTAATTATGGACTAATCATGGTCTATGGACCCACCATGGTCCATCATGGACTAATTATGGACTAATCATGGTCTATGGACCCATCATGGACTAATTATGGACCTATGGACCCACCATGGACTAATTACAGACTAATTATGGACTAATCATGGTCTATGGACCCACCATGGTCCATCATGGACTAATTACGGACTAATCATGGTCTATGGACCCATCATGGTCCATCATGGACTAATTACGGACTAATCATGGTCTATGGACCCATCATGGTCCATCATGGACTAATTACGGACTAATCATGGTCTATGGACCCATCATGGTCCATCATGGACTAATTATGGACTAATTATGGACTAATCATGGTCTATGGACCCATCATGGACTACAGACCCATCATGGACTAATTACAGACTAATTACGGACTAATCATGGTCTATGGACCCATCATAGACTAATTATGGACTAACCATGGTCTATGGACCCATCATGGACTAATTACGGACTAATTATGGACTAATCATGGTCTATGAACCCATCATAGACTAATTATGGACTAACCATGGTCTATGGACCCATCATGGACTAATTACGGACTAATTATGGACTAATCATGGTCTATGAACCCATCATAGACTAATTATGGACTAACCATGGTCTATGGACCCATCATGGACTAATTATGGACTAATTATGGACTAATCATGGTCTATGAACCCATCATAGACTAATTATGGACTAACCATGGTCTATGGACCCATCATGGACTAATTATGGACTAATTATGGACTAATCATGGTCTATGAACCCATCATAGACTAATTACGGTCTATGGACCCATCATAGACTAATTATGGACTAATTATGGACTAATCATGGTCTATGAACCCATCATAGACTAATTATGGTCTATGGACCCATAACAGACTAATTATGTACTAATTATGGACTAATCATGGTCTATGAACCCATCATAGACTAATTATGGTCTATGGACCCATAATAGACTAATTATGTACTAATTATGGACTAATCATGGTCTATGAACCCATCATAGACTAATTATGGTCTATGGACCCATCATAGACTAATTATGGACTAATCATGGTCTATGGACCCATCATGGACTAATTACAGACTAATTATGGACTAATCATGCTCTACAGCCCCATCACCATCTACAGACCAACCATAGCCCAACCGCAGCCTCCCAGCCCCCTCGCCGCCTTAATACCACAACCAATTAGCAACTAATTAACAACTAATTAACAACTAATTAATCACCTGCTTGGTGGCCGCCAGCTTGCGCTGCAGGTGCTCGATCTGCTCCTCGGCCAATCGCAGCCGCCGCAGCGCCTCCTCGTCCGCCAGCTTCTTGCTCTCGCGCCGCTCGCGCTCCTCCAGCTCCCGCGCGCGCGCCCGCAGCTCCTCCAGCTGCTCGTTAACGAGAGGCGTTAATTAGTGGGGTAATTAGGGGGGATAATCAAGTGACGCGGTCACGAGATGGGGTTATGGGTAACTCGTGCTCCTCCGGCTCCGTTGGCCACAGCTCCTCCAAATATGGATGTAACGACATGGTTAATGAGATATGTTAATTATGGGGGTAATTAAGTGAGATAATGAGGCTACAGAATCATATGACTTAATTAATGGGGATAATTATATGAGATAATGAAGCGACGCAGTTACGAGATGAGGTTGTGGGTAACTTGTGCTCCTCCGGCTCCACTGCCCACAGCTCCTCCAAATATGGACATAATGACATAGATAACGAGATCTATTAATTACAGGGGGTAATTAAGTGAGGTAATGAGGCTAGAGAACGATAAGAGTTAATTAATGGGGTAATTAGGGGAGATAACGACGCGACGCAGTTACGCGCAACTTCTGCTCCTCCAGCTCCGTTGCCCACAGCTCCTCCAAATATGGACATAATGACATAGATAACGAGATCTGTTAATTACAAAGACTAATAATCTCGGATAATGACACTAGAGAATGATAGGAGTTAATTAATGGGGTAATTAGGGAAGATAATGATGTGATGTGGTTACGAGATGGGGTTACGGGTAACTCGCGCTCCTCTGGATCCGTTGGTCGCAGCTCCTCCAAATATGGACATAATGACATAGATAACGAGATCTATTAATTATAGGGGGTAACTAAGTGAGGTAATGAGCCTAGAGAATGATAGGAGTTAATTAATGGGGTAATTAGGGAAGATAATGATGTGATGTGGTTATGAGATGGGGTTACGGGTAACTCGTGCTCCTCCGGATCCATTGCCCACAGCTCCTCCAAATATGGATGTAATGACTTAGATAACGAGATCTAATAATTATAGGGACTAATAACCTCGGATAATGAGACTAGAGAATGACAGGAGTTAATTAATGGGGTAATTAGGGAAGATAACGATGTGATGTGGTTACGAGATGGGGTTACGGGTAACTCGCGCTCCTCTGGATCCGTTGGCCACAGCTCCTCCAAATATGGACATAATGACATAGATAACGAGATCTGTTAATTACAAAGACTAATAATCTCGGATAATGACACTAGAGAATGATAGGAGTTAATTAATGGGGTAATTAGGGAAGATAATGATGTGATGTGGTTACGAGATGGGGTTACGGGTAACTCGCGCTCCTCTGGATCCGTTGGCCGCAGCTCCTCCAAATATGGACATAATGACATAGATAACGAGATCTATTAATTATAGGGGGTAACTAAGTGAGGTAATGAGGCTAGAGAATGATAGGAGTTAATTAATGGGGTAATTAGGGAAGATAATGATGTGATGCGGTTACGAGATGGGGTTACGGGTAACTCGCGCTCCTCTGGATCCATTGCCCACAGCTCCTCCAAATATGGACATAATGACATAGATAACGAGATCTATTAATTATAGGGGGTAACTAAGTGAGGTAATGAGGCTAGAGAATGATAGGAGTTAATTAATGGGGTAATTAGGGAAGATAATGATGTGATG
This sequence comes from Nesoenas mayeri, assembly GCF_963082525.1. Lineage (NCBI taxonomy): Eukaryota > Metazoa > Chordata > Aves > Columbiformes > Columbidae > Nesoenas > Nesoenas mayeri. The sequence continues at coordinate 248,317 of NC_137570.1, read as the reverse complement.
TGGTTATGAGATGGGGTTACGGGTAACTCGCGCTCCTCTGGATCCGTTGGCCGCAGCTCCTCCAAATATGGACATAATGACATAGATAACGAGATCTATTAATTATAGGGGGTAACTAAGTGAGGTAATGAGGCTAGAGAATGATAGGAGTTAATTAATGGGGTAATTAGGGAAGATAATGATGTGATGTGGTTACGAGATGGGGTTACGGGTAACTCGCGCTCCTCTGGATCCGTTGGCCGCAGCTCCTCCAAATATGGACATAACGACATATATAACGAGATCTGTTAATTATAGGGACTAATAACCTCGGATAATGACACTAGAGAATGATAGGAGTTAATTAATTGGGTAATTAGGGAAGATAATGATGTGATGTGGTTACGAGATGGGGTTACGGGTAACTCGTGCTCCTCCGGATCCATTGCCCACAGCTCCTCCAAATATGGACGTAACGACATGGTTAATGAGATCTGTTAATTATGGGGGGTGATTATGCAAGGTAATGAGGCTAGAGAATGATAGGAGTTAATTAATGGGGGTAATTAGGTGAGATAATCTGAAAATGGCGGGAAAAAAGGGCGGGAAAAAGTGGTGAGAGACACCAGTGTGAGATAAGAGAGAAAATGGCGGGAAAAAGTGGCGGGAAAAAAGGGCGGGAAAAGGTGGTGAGAGACGCCAGCGTGAGGTAATAGAGAAAAGGGCGGGAAAAAAGGGCGGGAAAAAAGGACGGGAAAAGGTGGTGAGAGACAACAGTGAGGCTACAGAAAAGGCGGGAAAAAAGGGCGGGAAGAAAAGGGCGGGAAAAGATGGTGAGAGACGACAGTGAGGCTACAGAAAAGGCGGGAAAAAAGGGCGGGAAAAAGTGGCGGGAAGAAAGGGCGGGAAGAAAGGGCGGGAAGAGAAAAGGGCGGGAAGAGAAAAGGGCGGGAAGAGAAAAGGGCGGGAAGAGAAAAGGGCGGGGAAGAAATGGGCGGGGAAGAAATGGGCGGGAAGAAAAGGGCGGGAAAAAGTGGTGAGAGACACCAGTGTGAGGTAACAGAGAAAAGGGCGGGAAAAAAGGGCGGGAAGAAAAGGGCGGGAAGAAAAGGGCGGGAAGAAAAAGGGCGGGAAGAAAAAGGGCGGGAAGAAAAAGGGCGGGAAGAAAAAGGGCGGGAAAAAGTGGTGAGAGACACCAGTGTGAAGTAACAGAGAAAAGGGCGGGAAAAAAGGGCGGGAAGAAAAGGGCGGGAAGAAAAGGGCGGAAAGAAAAGGGCGGAAAGAAAAGGGCGGAAAGAAAAGGCGGGAAGAAAAGGCGGGAAGAAAAGGGCGGGAAGAAAAAGGGCGGGAAGAAAAAGGGCGGGAAGAAAAAGGGCGGGAAAAAGTGGTGAGAGACACCAGTGTGAGGTAACAGAGAAAAGGGCGAGAAAAAAGGGCGGGAAGAAAAGGGCGGGAAGAAAAGGGCGGGAAGAAAAAGGGCGGGAAGAAAAAGGGCGGGAAGAAAATGGCAGGAAGAAAAGGGCGGGAAGAAAATGGCGGGAAGAAAATGGCGGGAAGAAAATGGCGGGAAGAAAAGGGCAGGGAAAAAATGGGCGGGAAAAAAAGGGCGGGAAGAAAAGGGCGGGAAGAAAAGGGCGGGAAGAAAAGGGCGGGAAGAAATGGGCGGGAAGAAATGGGCGGGAAGAAAAGGGCGGGAAGAAAAGGGCGGGAAGAAAAGGGCGGGAAAAAGTGGTGAGAGACACCAGTGTGAGGTAACAGAGAAAAGGGCGGGAAAAAAGGGCGGGAAGAAAAGGGCGGGAAGAAAAGGGCGGGAAGAAAAGGGCGGGAAGAAAAGGGCGGGAAGAAAAAGGCGGGAAGAAAAGGGCGGGAAGAAAAGGGCGGGAAAAAGTGGTGAGAGACACCAGTGTGAGGTAACAGAGAAAAGGGCGAGAAAAAAGGGCGGGAAGAAAAGGGCGGGAAGAAAAGGGCGGGAAGAAAAAGGGCGGGAAGAAAATGGCAGGAAGAAAAGGGCGGGAAGAAAATGGCGGGAAGAAAATGGCGGGAAGAAAATGGCGGGAAGAAAATGGCGGGAAGAAAAGGGCAGGGAAAAAATGGGCGGGAAAAAAAGGGCGGGAAGAAAAGGGCGGGAAGAAAAGGGCGGGAAGAAAAGGGCGGGAAGAAATGGGCGGGAAGAAATGGGCGGGAAGAAAAGGGCGGGAAGAAAAGGGCGGGAAGAAAAGGGCGGGAAAAAGTGGTGAGAGACACCAGTGTGAGGTAACAGAGAAAAGGGCGGGAAAAAAGGGCGGGAAGAAAAGGGCGGGAAGAAAAGGGCGGGAAGAAAAGGGCGGGAAGAAAAAGGCGGGAAGAAAAGGGCGGGAAGAAAAGGGCGGGAAAAAGTGGTGAGAGACACCAGTGTGAGGTAACAGAGAAAAGGGCGGGAAAAAAGGGCGGGAAGAAAAGGGCGGGAAGAAAAGGGCGGGAAGAAAAGGGCGGGAAGAAAAGGGCGGGAAGAAAAAAGGTGGGAAGAAAAAGGGCGGGAAGAAAATGGCGGGAAGAAAATGGCGGGAAGAAAATGGCGGGAAGAAAAGGGCAGGGAAAAAATGGGCGGGAAAAAAAGGGCGGGAAGAAAAGGGCGGGAAGAAAAGGGCGGGAAGAAAAGGGCGGGAAGAAAAGGGCGGGAAGAAAATGGCGGGAAGAAAATGGCGGGAAGAAAATGGCGGGAAGAAAAGGGCAGGGAAAAAATGGGCGGGAAAAAAAGGGCGGGAAGAAAAGGGCGGGAAGAAAAGGGCGGGAAGAAATGGGTGGGAAGAAAAGGGCGGGAAGAAAAAGGCGGGAAGAAAAGGGCGGGAAAAAGTGGTGAGAGACACCAGTGTGAGGTAACAGAGAAAAGGGCGGGAAAAAAGGGCGGGAAGAAAAGGGCGGGAAGAAAAGGGCGGGAAGAAAAAGGGCGGGAAGAAAAAGGGCGGAAAGAAAAAGAGCGGGAAGAAAGGGCGGGAAAAAAAGGGCGGGAAAAAAAGGGCGGGAAAAAAAGGGCGGGAAACCACTGGTGAGAGACTCCAGTGTGAACCAAACCGCCCCCCTCCGCCCCAAAAAAGGCGGGAAAAAAGGGCGGGAAAACACCGCTGCCCCCTCCCAGCCAATCCGGCGCCCACGAGGGCCTAATTAGCATCTCGTTAGCGCCTAATTAGCGCGTGCTGACCTCGGCCTTGCTCTTCCTCTCGGCCGCCATGAGCTGCACCTTGTCCCTCTGCTCTTTGGGCGCCGATTTGTACATGTCCAGCAACAGCTTCATCTCCTTTTGGCTCTCTTGGGCTTTCCTGGGGTTAATTAACTAATTAACTAATTAACGACACTAATCCACACCTCTAATTCCCATATTTTGCCATATAATTTGCATATATTTGCATATTGTTTGGATAACGAGCGTTTCTCGGCCCCTCTGGATGCTGCTCGATGCCGCGATGGGGTTTAATTACACCGCTCATCTCGTTAATTAACCACGTATTAATTAACCCGATCGCCACTAATTGTCCTAATTTGCCCCCAATTAACCCCAATATCCCCCCAATTCACCCCAATTACCCCCCAATTCACCCCAATAACCCCTCAATTCACCCCAATAACCCCCCAGAGACCCCCAATAACCCCCCAATTCACACCAATAACTCCCCAATTGACCCCAATTCAGCCCAATAACCCCCCAGGGACCCCCAATAACCCCCCAATTCACCCCAATAACCCCCCAATTGACCCCCAATAATCCCCCAAGACCCTCCAATTCACCCCAATAACCCCCCAACTCACCCCTAATAACCCCCCAATTAACCTCAATAACCCCCCAGGACCCCCCAATTCACCCCAATATCCCCCCTACTCACCCCAATATCCCCCCAATAACCCCCCAATTCACCCAATTGACCCCAATAACACCCCAGGGACCCCCAATTCACCCCAATAACCCCCCAATTCACCCCAATAACCTCTCAATTCACTCCCCAATTCACCCCAATAACCCCCCAATTCACCCCAATAACCCCCAAGACCCCCCAATTACCCTCCAGTTCACCCCAATAACCCCCCAGGGACCCCCAATAACCCCCCAATTCACCCCAATACCCCCCCAGGGACCTCCCAATTTACCCCAATAACCCCCCAATCCACCCCCAATTCACCCCAATAACCCCCCAATTCACCCCAATAACCAGCCAGGGACCCACAATTCACCCCAATAACCCCCCAATTCACCTCCCAATTCACCCCAATAACCCCCCAGGACCCCCCAATTCACCCCCCAATTGACCCCAATAACCTCCCAATTCACCCCCAATTAACCCCAATAACCCCCCAAGACTCTCCAATTAACCTCAACAGCCCCCCAATATACCCCCAATTCACCCCAATAACCCCCCAATTCACCCTAATAACTCCCGAATTGACCCCAATTCACTCCAATAACCCCCCAATTCACCCCAATAACCCCCCAACTCACCCCCAATAACCCCCCAACTCACCCCCAATAACCCCTCAATTGACCCCAATAACCCCCCAATTACCCCCCAATTCACCCCAATAACCCCCCAATTCAACCCCAATACCCCCCAGGGACCCCAATAAACCCCCAATTCACCCCAATAACCCCCCAATTGACCCCAATTCACCCCCCAATTCACCCCAATAACCCTCCAGGGACCCCCAATTACCCCCCAATTCACCCCAATAACCCCCCAATTCACCCCAATAACACCCCAATAAGCCCCCAATGACCCCCCAATTTACCCCAATAACCACCCCAGGGACCCCCAATAACCCCCCAATTGACCCTAATAACCTCCCAATTACCCCCTAATATCCCCTCAATTCACCCCCAATTAACCCCAATAACCCCCCAGGACCCTCCAATTAACCCAAATAACCCCCCAATTCACCCCAATTACCCCTCAGGGACCCCCAATAACCCCTCAACTCACCCCCAATAACCCCCCAATTCACCCCAATAATCCCCCAATTCACCCCAATAACTCCCCAATTGACTCCAATTCACAACCCAATTCACCCCAATAACCCCCCAATCCACCCCAATATCCCCCCAATTCACACCAATAACCCCCTAATTCACCCCCTTAGGACCCCCAATTCACCCCAATAACCCCCCAATACACCCCAATAACCCCCCCATTCACTCCCAATAACCCCCCAGGGACCCCCCTAAGGCCCCCCCCACCTCACCCCCCATCACCCCCCAAGTGACCCCCACATCCCCCCCCCAAAACTCACTTGAGCTCCCCCCTCAACTGCTTCAGCGCCTCCGAATCCTTCTTCTTGGGCTCTTCTTGGGGTCCCCCCCCCGCCCCTCCCCCCCCACCCCGGGGGGGTCGTTCCCGTTCTCGGGGTCCCCCCCCACCCCGGGGGGAGGGGCCAGGCCGAGGGGGCGGAGCCTCTTTAGCCGGTGGGGGGCGGGGCACCGGAGGGGGCGGGGCCGCCATGGGTTCCTCCTCTTCTTGCGGGGGGGCGGGGCGTTTGGGGGGGGGCGGGGCTTCGGCTGGCATGGCCGCCTCCTTTTTGGGGTCCGAGGGGGCGGGGCCTCCGGTGGGCGGGGCGGAGGAGGGTTCTTCTTCTTTAATGGGGGTGGGGTCGTCTATGGGGGTGGGGGGGGTGGGGGTTGGGGGGGTGGCTGGGGGGGGTGGGGGAGGAGTGGGGCCAGGGGGGGGAGGGGCGCCGCTGGCTTGGAGGCGGAGCTAGAAAGATAAAAGGGGGTGGTGGTGGGGGGTCAGGTTGGCATTGCCCTTTTAAGGGGTTATGTACCCCTTTAGTGGGGTCTGATGACCCATGTGTTGCCCTTTTAAGGCCCCCCCCAACAACTAGTGGCATTGCCCCTTTAAGGCCCCCCCCCCCCAAGAGCATCGCCCTTTTAAGGCCCCCCCACCATTGTAGATCCCAACACTAATCGTTGGTATCACCCTTTTAAGACCCCGCCCCAATGGCACTGCCCTTTTAAGACTGCGCCCCGATGGCATTGCCCTTTAAAGGCCCCCCCCCCCCCCCACATTGCCCCTTTAATGCCCCCCCTCACCAGTGTAGCTCCCAACCTCAATTGTTGGTATCGCCCTTTTAAGACCCCACCCCAACCTTTGGCATTGCCCTTTTAAGACTGCACCCCAATGGCATTGCCCTTTTAAGGGCCCCCCCCACCAATAGCATCGCCCTTTTAAGCCCCCCTCACCATTGTAGCTCCCAACCCCAATTGTTGGTATTGCCCTTTTAAGACCCCACCTCACCCCACCCTTTGGCATTGCCCTTTTAAGATCGCGCCCCAATGGCATTGCCCTTTTAAGGCACCCCCACCATTGTAAATCCCAACCCCAATTGTTGGTATCGCCCTTTTAAGACCCCACCCCAGCCTTTGGCATTGCCCTTTTAAGACCACGCCCCAATGGCATTGCCCTTTTAAGGCCCCTCCCCCCCCATCATTACCATTGCACTTTTAAGCCCTGCTTGGTGGGGCCCACAAATGCAGCCCCTTTAAGACTTAAAAGGGCAATGCCGCTAAATATCAGTTCAATAAGGGTGGGGTCAAGGAGGCCACACCCCCTTTAAAAGGCCCCCCCCCCCGCTTAAAAGGGCAATGACACTAAGGAGTCATTGCTGGGTGGGGCCTCCCTTAAAGGGGCCACACCCCCCAGAGACCCTTCATCCTCCACCTTAAAAGGGCAATGCCACCAAGTCCTCATTGGCTGATGGGGAAGTGCCACATCCACCCTCTTAAAGTGGCCACAACTCTTAATGGGGCCACACCCTCTTAAAGGGGCCACACTCCCAGAGACTCCCCCCTCACCATGACCTTCTTAAAAGGGCAACGCCACCAAATCCTCATTGGGTGATGGGGTGGGGCCAGGGCTGCCACACCCACGCTCTTAAAGGGGCCACAACCCCTTAAAGGGGCAACACCCACTTAAAGGGGCCGGACCCTCTTAAAGGGGCCGCACATCTTAAAGAGGCCTGACCCTCTTAAAGGGGCCGCACTCACTTAAAGGGGCCAGACTCTCTTAAAGGGGCCAGACTCTCTTAAAGGGGCCAGACCTTCTTAAAGGGGCCAGAACCTATTAAAGGGGCCACACCCTCTTATTAAAGGGGCCACACCCTCTTATTAAAGGGGCCACACCCTCTTATTAAAGGGGCCACACCCTCTTAAAGGGGTCTGACCCTCTTAAAGGGGCCTGACCCTCTTAAAGGGGCAACACTCTCTTAAAGGGGCCGCACCCTCTTAAAGGGGCCGCACCCTCTTAAAGGGGCCGCACCCTCTTAAAGGGGCAACACTCTCTTAAAGGGGCCTGACCCTCTTAAAGGGGCAACACTCTCTTAAAGGGGCCTGACCCTCTTAAAGGGGCCACACCCTCTTAAAGGGGCCACACCCTCTTAAAGGGGCCAGACCTTATAACTTATTGGGGGGATGGAGAGAGGGGGGTGGGGGGGGTCCACCTCCTTAAAGGGGCCGCGCTCACCTTGTTGATCTCCGCCTGTACCTCGCGCAGCTTCCGCTTGTAGCGCTGGACGTCGCCCTTGAGCTGGTGGTTGTGGTTCTGGAGGCTGCTGATCAGGTGCCGCATCTCGCGGTTGATGGGGCCTGCGGAACCAGGGGGGACCCAGGAGTTCGGGAGGGACCCAGGAGTTCGGGGAGGGACCCAGGAGTTCGGGGAGGGACCCAGGAGTTCGGGGAGGGACCCAGGAGTTCGGGAAGTCAAGGGGTTGGAGGGACCCAAGTGACCAGGAGAACATGGAGATGTTCTGATCATAGAGGTCTAGGAGGGACCCAGGAGTTCGGGAGGGACCCAGGAGTTCGGGGAGGGACCCAGGAGTTCGGGGGGGACACCAAAGAGTCTGGGGGCTCAATCCCCTTGTTCCACTTGTAGGTCCCACTTATGGGACCCATTGGGTTCTATGGGGGTTATAGGTCCCTATTGGGTTCCATGGGGGTTATGGGTCCCCATTGGTTTCTATGGGGGTTATGGGTCCCTATTGGGTTCTATGGGGTCCCCATTGGGTTCTATGGGGGTTATGGGTCCCTATTGGGTTCTATGGGGTCCCCATTGGGTTCTATGGGGGTTATGGGTCCCTATTGGGTTCTATGGGGTCCCCATTGGGTTCTATGGGGGTTGTGGGTCCCCATTGGGTTCTAGGGGGTCCCTATTGAGCTATATGGGGGTTATGGGTCCTATTGAGTTCTATGGGGTCCCTATCGGGTTCTATGGGGGTTATGGGTCCCCATTGGGTTCCATGGGGGTTATGGGTCCCCATTGGGTTCTATGGGGTCCCTATTGGGTTCTATGGGGGTTATGGGTCCCTATTGGGTTCTGTGGGTCCCCATTGGGTTCTATGGGGGTTATGGGTCCCCATTGGGGTCTATGGGAGTTATGGGTCCCCAGTGGGTTCTATGGGGTCCCCATTGGGTTCTATGGGGGTTATGGGTCCCCATTGGGGTCTATGGGAGTTATGGGTCCCCAGTGGGTTCTATGGGGTCCCCATTGGGTTCTATGGGGGTTATGGGTCCCTATTGGGTTCCATGGGGGTTATGGGTCCCCACTGGGTTCTATGGGGTCCCAATTGGGTTCTATGGGTCCCCATTGGGTTCTATGAGGGTTATGGGTCCCTATTGGGTTCTATTGGGTCCCCATTGGGTTCTATGGGGGTTATGGGTCCTATTGAGTTCTATGGGGTCCCCATTGGGTTCTATGGGGGTTATGGCTCCCTATTGGGTTCTATGGGGGTTATGGGTCCCTATTGGGTTCTATGGGGGTTATGGGTCCCTATTGCATTCTTGTGGGTCACCCCACATGTCACCTTATGAATCAGAATCACTTATGGGTCCCATTATTGACCCCACCCAAGTCCCACCACCCCATGACTCAACCCCCCCCATTGCACCTCCAACCACTTGTAGGTCCCACGAATAACTCGGGGGCCACTTATGGGTCCCGGCCGTGGGTCCCACTTGTGGGTCGCTCACCCGCCTGCTCATTGGCCGCCAGGTTCTGCTCGAACTCGATACGCAGCATCTCGTACTCCTTGCGGACCTGGGCCAGCGTGTCCTCCAGCTGGATCACCTCGGTGCGCAGGCGCTTCTGCACCCCCAGCTCGTCGCTCTGGGGACAATGGGGACAATGGGGACATTGGGGGCGATGGGGGCATTGGGGGCGATGGGGGCATTGGGGACAATGGGGACAATGGGGACAATGGGGACATTGGGGACAATGGGGACATTGGGGACAATGGGGACATTGGGGACAAAGGGGTCAATAGAGACATTGGGGGTAATGAGGTCAATGGGGCAATGGGGGCAATGGGGACATTGGAGTCAATGGGGACAATGCGGTCAAGGGGGACAATGGGGGCGATGGGGACAATGGGGGCGATGGGGACAATGGGGACATTGGGGACATTGGGGGCAATGGGGACATTGGGGGCAATGGGGACATTGGGGGCAATGGGGACAATGGGTCCCCATTGGGTTCTATGGGGTTATGGGTCCCTATTGGGTTCTATGGGGCCCCCATTGGGTTCTATGGGGGTTATGGGTCCTATTGAGTTCTATGGGGGTTATGGGTCCCTATTGGGTTCTATTGGGTCCCTATTGGGTTCTATGGGGGTTATGGGTCCTATTGAGTTCTATGGGGTCCCTACTGGGTTCTATGGGGGGTTATGGGTCCCCACTGGGTTCTATGCGTCCCTATTGGGTTCTATGGGCGTTATGGATCCCTATTGGGTTCTATGGATCCCCACTGGGTTCTATGGGGTCCCCATTGGATTCTATCTGGGTTAAGAGTCCCCTTTGGGTTCTATGGGGGTTATAGGTTCCCCATTGGGTTCTATGGGGGTTATGGGTCCCCATTGGATTCTATGAGGTTATGGGTCCCTATTGGGCTCTCTGGGGTCCCCATTGGGTTCTATGGAGGTTATGGGTCCCCATTGGATTCTATGAGGTTATGGGTCCCTATCGGGCTCTATGGGGTCCCTATTGGGTTCTATGGAGGTTATGGGTCCCCATTGGGTTCTATGGGGATTATGGGTCCCTATTGGGTTCTATGGGGTCCCTATTGGGTTCTATGGGGTCCCTATTGGGTTCTATGGGGGTTATGGTCCCCACTGGCTTCTATGGGTCCCTATTGGCTTCTATGGGTCCCTACTGGGTTCTATGGGGGTTATGGGTCCCCATTGGGTTCTATGAGTCCCCATTGGGTTCTATGAGTCCCCATTGGGTTCTATGGGGGTTATGGGTCCCCATTGGGTTCTATGGGTCCCCACTGGGTTCTATGGGTCCCCACTGGGTTCTATGGGTGTTATGGGTCCCCACTGGGTTCTATGGGTCCCCATTGAGTTCTATGGGTGTTACGGATCCCTATTGGGTCCTATGGGTCCCCATTGAGTTCTATGGGTGTTATGGATCCCTATTGGGTCCTATGGGTCCCTATTGAGTTCTATGGGGGTTATGGGTCCCCATTGGGTTCTATCGAGTTTATGTGTCCCCACTGGGTTCTATGGAGAGTTCTGGGTCCCCATTGACCGGTGGCCATCTTGGATGCCCAATGCTTGAATCTCACGACCCCCTGTGACCCCCCATGACCCCCCAAACCAACAGAGCACCCCCAAACCCACCTCCATGTGCTCGATGTGGCGCAGGTGGCTGTTTTTGGTGGCCAGGAGCAGCCCCCGGGCCTCATCCAGCTGGGGATCTATTGGGCTCTATGGGTCCCTATTGGGCTCTATGGGTCCCTATTGGGCTCTATGGGTCCCTATTGGGCTCTATGGGGGTTAGGGGGTCTCTATTGGGTTCTATGGGGTCCCCATTAGGGTCTATGGGAATTATGAGTCCCCATTGGGTTCTATGTGGGTTATGAGTCCCCATTGGGTTCTATGGGGGTTATAGGTTCCCTATTGGATTCTATGGAGGTTATGGGTCCCCATTGGGTTCTATGGGGGTTATGGGTCCCCATTGGGTTCTATGGGCTCCCTATTGGCTTCTATGGGGTCCCCATTGGGTTCTATGGGAATTATGAGTCCCCATTGGGCTCTATGCGGGTTATGGGTCTCTATTGGGTTCTATGGGGTCCCCATTGGGTTCTATAGGGGTTATGGATCCCTATTGGGTTCTATGGGTCCCCATTGGGTTCTATGAGTCCCTATTGTTTTCTATGGGTCTTATGGGTCCCCATTGGGTTCTATGGATCCCCACTGAGTTCTATGGGTGTTATGGATCCCTATTGGGTCCTATGGGTCCCTATTGAGTTCTATGGGGGTTATGGGTCCCCATTGGGTTCTATCGAGTTTATGTGTCCCCACTGGGTTCTATGGAGAGTTACGGGTCCCCATTGACCGGTGGCCATCTTGGATGCCCAATGCTTGAATCTCACGACCCCCTATGACCCCCCATGACCCCCCAAACCAACAGAGCACCCCCAAACCCACCTCCATGTGCTCGATGTGGCGCAGGTGGCTGTTTTTGGTGGCCAGGAGCAGCCCCCGGGCCTCATCCAGCTGGGTCTTCACCTGCAGGCTCTCGTGGTACAGGAGGGAGAACTGGGACTGCAGCACCTTGTACTCCAGCGCCTCGCGAACCGCGTCCTCGGGGAGGGCCCGTAGGGCCACCTGGGGGGACATGGGGGGCACCATTGGCACCTGGGTCACCCCACGGCATCTATGGCTCCCCAATTGGGTTCTATAGGGGTTATGGGTCCCTATGGGGCTCTATGGGGGCTATGGGGTCCCCATTGGGTTCTGTTGGGTCCCTATTGAGTTCTATGGGGGTTATGGGTCCCCACTGAGTTCTATGGGGTTATGGGTCCCTATTGGTTTCTACAGGAGTTATGGGTCCCTATTGGGTTCTATGGGGGTTATGGGTCCTATTGAGTTCTATGGGGTCCCTATTGGGTTGTATGGGGGTTATGGGTCCCTATTGGGTTCTATGGGGGTTATGGGGTCCCCATTGGGTTCTATGGGGTCCCTATTGGGTTCTATGGGGGGTTATGGGGTCCCCATTGGTTTCAATGGGGTCCCCATTGGGTTCTATGGGGGTTATGGGTCCCTATTGAGTTCTGTGGGGGTTATGGGTCTCTACTGGGTTCTGTGGGAGTTATGGGTCCCCATTGGGTTCTGTGGGGGTTATGGGTCCCCATTGGGTTCTGTGGGGGTTATGGGTCCCCATTGGGTTCTATAGGGGGGTTATGGGGTCCCCATTGGGTCCTATTGAGTTCTATGGGGATTACAGGTCCCTGTTAAGTTCTATGGGGTTTATGGGTCCCCATTGGGTTCTATGGGGGTTATGGGTCCCTATTGGGTTCTATGGGTCCCTATTGGCCTCTATGGGGATTATGGGTCCCTATTGGGTTCTATGGGGGTTATGGGTCCCTATTGGGTTCTATGGGGGTTATGGGTCCCTATTGGGTTCTGTGGGGATTATGGGTCCCTATTGGGTTCTAGGGGGTCCCTATTGGGTTCTAGGGGGTCCCCATTGGGGTCTATGGGGGGTTATGGCGTCCTCGGGGAGGGCCCGCAGGGCCACCTGGGGGGACACCATTGTCACCATTGTCACTGGGGGCACCCCATGGGTCCCCAACCCCATCCCCAATATCTCAATGAGACTGGGTCCCCATTGGGCTCTATGGGTCCCTACTGGGGTCTATGGGAGTTATGGGGTCCCCATTGGGTTCTATGGGGGATATGAGTCCCTATTGGGTTCTATGGAGACCCCATTGGGTTCAATGGGGTTATGGGTCCCCATTGGGTTCTATGGGGTTATGGGTCCCCATTGGGTTCTATGGGTCCTCATTGGGTTCTATGGGTTTTATGGGTCCCCATTGGGTCCTATTGGGTCCCTATTGAGTTCTATGGGGGTTATAGGTCTCTATTGGGTTATATGGGGGATATAAGTCCCTATTGCGCTCTATGGGGTCCCTATTGGGTTCTATGGGAGTTATGGGCCCCTATTGGGTTCTATGGGGGTTATGAGTCTCTATTGGGTTCTGTGGGGTTTATGGGTCCTTATTCGGTTCTATGGGGGTTATGGGTCCCCATTGGGTTCTACTGGGTCCCTATTGAGTTCTATGGGGAGTTACGGGGTCCCCATTGGGTTCTATGGGGTCCCTATTGGGTTCTATGGGGTCCCTATGGGTCCCTATTGGGTTCTATGGGGGTTATGAGTCCCTATTGGGTTCTGTGGGGTTTATGGGTCCTTATTCGGTTCTATGGGGGTTATGGGTCCCTATTGGGTTCTATGGGGGTTATGGGTCCTATTGAGTTCTATTGGGTCCCTATTGGGTTCTATGGGGGTTATGGGTCCCTATTGGGTTCTATGAGTCCCTACTGGGGTCTATGGGAGTTATGGGGTGCCTATTAGGTTCTATGGAGAGTTATGGGTCCCCATTGGGTTCTACTGGGTCCCTATTGAGTTCTATGGGGAGTTATGGGGTCCCCATTGGGTTCTATGGGGTCCCTATTGGGTTGTATGGGGATTATGGGTCCCTATTGGGTTCTATGGGGGTTATGAGTCCCTATTGGGTTCTATGGGGTTTATGGGTCCTTATTCGGTTCTGTGGGGGTTATGGGTCCCTATTGGGTTCTATGGGGGTTATGGGTCCTATTGAGTTCTATTGCGTCCCTATTGGGTTCTATGGGGGTTATGGGTCCCTATTGGGTTCTATGAGTCCCTACTGGGGTCTATGGGAGTTATGGGGTGCCTATTAGGTTCTATGGAGAGTTATGGGTCCCCATTGGGTTCTACTGGGTCCCTATTGAGTTCTATGGGGAGTTACGGGGTCCCCATTGGGTTCTATGGGGTCCCTATTGGGTTCTATGGGGTCCCTATGGGTCCCTATTGGGTTCTATGTGGGTTATGAGTCCCTATTGGGTTCTGTGGGGTTTATGGGTCCTTATTCGGTTCTATGGGAGTTATGGGTCCCCATTGGGTTCTGTGCGGGTTATGGGTCCCCATTGGGTTCAGTGGGGGTTATGGGTTCCCATTGGGTTCTATAGGGGGGTTATGGGGTCCCCATTGGGTCCTATTGAGTTCTATGGGGATTACAGGTCCCTGTTAAGTTCTATGGGGTTTATGGGTCCCCATTGGGTTCTATGGGGGTTATGGGTCCCTATTGGGTTCTATGGGTCCCTATTGGCCTCTATGGGGATTATGGGTCCCTATTGGGTTCTATGGGGGTTATGGGTCCCTATTGGGTTCTATGGGGGTTATGGGTCCCTATTGGGTTCTGTGGGGATTATGGGTCCCTATTGGGTTCTAGGGGGTCCCTATTGGGTTCTAGGGGATCCCCATTGGGGTCTATGGGGGGTTATGGCGTCCTCGGGGAGGGCCCGCAGGGCCACCTGGGAGGACACCATTGTCACCATTGTCACCGGGGGCACCCCATGGGTCCCCAACCCCATCCCCAATGTCTCAATGAGACTGGGTCCCCATTGGGCTCTATGGGTCCCTACTGGGGTCTATGGGAGTTATGGGGTCCCCATTGGGTTCTATGGGGGATATGAGTCCCTATTGGGTTCTATGGAGACCCCATTGGGTTCAATGGGGTTATGGGTCCCCATTGGGTCCTATGGGGTTATGGGTCCCCATTGGGTTCTATGGGTCCTCATTGGGTTCTATGGGTTTTATGGGTCCCCATTGGGTCCTATTGGGTCCCTATTGAGTTCTATGGGGGTTATAGGTCTCTATTGGGTTATATGGGGGATATAAGTCCCTATTGCGCTCTATGGGGTCGCTATTGGGCTCTATGGGAGTTATGGGCCCCTATTGGGTTCTATGGGGGTTATGAGTCCCTATTGGGTTCTGTGGGGTTTATGGGTCCTTATTCGGTTCTGTGGGGGTTATGGGTCCCTATTGGGTTCTATGGGGGTTATGGGTCCTATTGAGTTCTATTGCGTCCCTATTGGGTTCTATGGGGGTTATGGGTCCCTATTGGGTTCTATGAGTCCCTACTGGGGTCTATGGGAGTTATGGGGTGCCTATTAGGTTCTATGGAGAGTTATGGGTCCCCATTGGGTTCTATTGGGTCCCTATTGAGTTCTACGGGGAGTTATGGGGTCCCCATTGGGTTCTATGGGGTCCCTATTGGGTTCTATGGGGGTTATGGGTCCCTATTGGGTTCTATGGGGGTTATGAGTCCCTATTGGGTTCTATGGGGTTTATGGGTCCTTATTCGGTTCTGTGGGGGTTATGGGTCCCTATTGGGTTCTATGGGGGTTATGGGTCCTATTGAGTTCTATTGCGTCCCTATTGGGTTCTATGGGGGTTATGGGTCCCTATTGGGTTCTATGAGTCCCTACTGGGGTCTATGGGAGTTATGGGGTGCCTATTAGGTTCTATGGAGAGTTATGGGTCCCCATTGGGTTCTACTGGGTCCCTATTGAGTTCTATGGGGAGTTACGGGGTCCCCATTGGGTTCTATGGGGTCCCTATTGGGTTCTATGGGGTCCCTATGGGTCCCTATTGGGTTCTATGTGGGTTATGAGTCCCTATTGGGTTCTGTGGGGTTTATGGGTCCTTATTCGGTTCTATGGGGGTTATGGGTCCCTATTGGGTTCTATGGGGGTTATGGGTCCTATTGAGTTCTATTGGGTCCCTATTGGGTTCTATGGGGGTTATGGGTCCCCATTGGGTTCTATGAGTCCCTACTGGGGTCTATGGGAGTTATGGGGTGCCTATTAGGTTCTATGGAGAGTTATGGGTCCCCATTGGGTTCTATTGGGTCCCTATTGAGTTCTATGGGGAGTTACGGGGTCCCCATTGGGTTCTATGGGGTCCCTATTGGGTTCTATGGGGTCCCTATTGGGTTCTATGGGGAGTTATGGGTCCCTATTGAGTTCAGTGGGGGTTATGGGTCTCTATTGGGTTCTGTGGGGGTTATGGGTCCCCATTGGGTTCTGTGGGGGTTATGGGTCCCCATTGGGTTCTATAGGGGAGTTATGGGGTCCCTATTGGGTTCTATGGGGTCCCCATTGGGTTCTATGGGGCTTATGGGTACCTATTGGGTCCTATTGAGTTCTATGGGGATTACGGGTTCCCATTGGGTTCTATGGGAGTTATGGGTCCCTATTGGGTTCTATGTGGGTTATGGGTCCCCATTGGGTTCTATTGGGTCCCTATTGAGTTCTATGGGGGTTATGGGTGCCTACTGGGTTCTATGGGGGTTATGGATCCCCATTGGGTTCTATGTGGGATATGAGTCCCTATTGGGTTCTATGGGGTCCCCATTGGGTTCTATGGGGGTTATGGGTTCCTATTGGGCTCTAGGGGATCCCTATAGGGCTCTATGGGGGTTATGGGTCCCTATCGGGTTCTACGGGGTCCCTATTGGGCTCTATGGGGGTTATGCGTCCCTATTGGGCTCTATGGGGTCCCTATTGGGTTCTATGGGGGTTACGGGTCCCTATTGGGTTCCATGGGGTCCCTATTGGGCTCTATGAGAGTTATGGGTCCCCATTGGGTTCTATGGGGGTTATGAGTCCCCATTGGGTTCTATGGGGTCCCTATTGGGTTGTATGGGGGTAATGGGTCCCTATTGGGTTCTATGGGGGTTATGGGGTCCCCATTGGGTTCTATGGGGTCCCCATTGGGTTCTATGGGGGGTTATGGGGTCCCCATTGGTTTCAATGGGGTCCCTATTGGGCTCTATGAGAGTTATGGGTCCCCATTGGGTTCTATGGGGGTTATGAGTCCCCATTGGGTTCTATGGGGTCCCTATTGGGTTGTATGGGGGTTATGGGTCCCTATTGGGTTCTATGTGGGTTATGGGGTCCCCATTGGGTTCTATGGGGTCCCCATTGGGTTCTATGGGGGGTTATGGGGTCCCCATTGGTTTCAATGGGGTCCCTATTGGGCTCTATGAGAGTTATGGGTCCCCACTGGGTTCTATGGGGGTTATGAGTCCCCATTGGGTTCTATGGGGTCCCTATAGGGCTCTATGGGGGTTATGGGTCCCTATCGGGTTCTACGGGGTCCCTATTGGGCTCTATGGGGGTTATGCGTCCCTATTGGGCTCTATGGGATCCCTTTTGGGTTCTATGGGGGTTACGGGTCCCTATTGGGTTCCATGGGGTCCCTATTGGGCTCTATGAGAGTTATGGGTCCCCATTGGGTTCTATGGGGGTTATGAGTCCCCATTGGGTTCTATGGGGTCCCTATTGGGTTGTATGGGGGTTATGGGTCCCTATTGGGTTCTATGTGGGTTATGGGGTCCCCATTGGGTTCTATGGGGTCCCCATTGGGTTCTATGGGGGGTTATGGGGTCCCCATTGGTTTCAATGGGGTCCCTATTGGGCTCTATGAGAGTTATGGGTCCCTATTGGGTTCTATGGGGGTTATGGGTCCTATTGAGTTCTATGGGGTCCCTATTGGGTTGTATGGGGGTTATGGGTCCCTATTGGGTTCTATGGGGGTTATGGAGTCCCCATTGGGTTCTATGGGGTCCCCATTGGGTTCTATGGGGGGTTATGGGGTCCCTATTGGTTTCAATGGGGTCCCTATTGGGCTCTATGAGAGTTATGGGTCCCCATTGGGTTCTATGGGGGTTATGAGTCCCCATTGGGTTCTATGGGGTCCCTATTGGGTTGTATGGGGGTTATGGGTCCCTATTGGGTTCTATGTGGGTTATGGGGTCCCCATTGGGTTCTATGGGGTCCCCATTGGGTTCTATGGGGGGTTATGGGGTCCCCATTGGTTTCAATGGGGTCCCTATTGGGCTCTATGAGAGTTATGGGTCCCTATTGGGTTCTATGGGGGTTATGGGTCCTATTGAGTTCTATGGGGTCCCTATTGGGTTGTATGGGGGTTATGGGTCCCTATTGGGTTCTATGGGGGTTATGGAGTCCCCATTGGGTTCTATGGGGGGTTATGGGGTCCCTATTGGTTTCAATGGGGTCCCTATTGGGCTCTATGAGAGTTATGGGTCCCCATTGGGTTCTACGGGGGTTATGAGTCCCCATTGGGTTCTATGGGGTCCCTATTGGGTTCTATGGGGGTTATGGGTCCCTATTGGGTTCTATGTGGGTTATGGGGTCCCTATTGGGTTCTATGGCGATTGTCCATTGTCCCGTTGTCCCCATTGTCCCCATCACCCCCATTGTCCCCATTGCCCCCAATGTCCCCATCGCCCCCATCACCCCCAATGTCCCCATCACCCCCATTGTCCCCATCACCCCCATTGTCCCCATCACCCCCAATGTCCCCATCGCCCCCAATGTCCCCATCGCCCCCAATGTCCCCATTGCCCCCAATGTCACCTTGAGCCTCTCGTGGCTCCTCAGCGCCCCCTGCAGCTCCAGCTGCAGCTTCTCCAGCTCGGCCATGCGGCTGTTGGCCAATTCCTGGTTCTGCTCCAGCTCCGCGTTCAGCATCTCAAACTATGGGGGGGGACCCCAAAAATGGGGGTCACCCCAATACCCCCCAGGCCCCCCCACATCCCCCCAGACCCCCAAATGACCCCAAAACCCCCCAAAATCCACCCAATTCACCCCCAAATCTCCCCCAGGGGCCTCAGCCCAACATCCAGAAGGTCAAAGTGGGGGGGACCCCAAAATATGGGGGTCACTCCAATACCCCATAGACCCCCAATTGACCCCCATATCCCCTCATTGAGTCCCATATCCCCAATTGACCCCTATATCCCCCCCCTCCCACTGACCCCCATATCCCCCCATTGACCCCCAAAGTCTCAAACTGGGGGTGGTCCCCAAAATCTGGGGGTCACCCCGACATCCCCATAGACCCCAATTGACCCCCATATCCCCCCCAACTGAGCCCCTATTCCCCCCACATTGAACCCCATATCCCCCCCAATTGACCCCCATATACCCCCTCATTGACCCCCATATCCCCCCATTGATCGCCAAAGTCTCAAACTGGTGGGGACCCCAAAATATGGGGGTCACCCCAACATCCCCATAGACCCCCATTGACCCCCAAGTCCACCCCAATTGACCCCCATATCCTCCCCATTGAACCCCATATCCACCCCATTGACCCCCATATCCCTCCCATTGACCCCCAAAGTCTCAAACTGGGGGTGGTCCCCAAAATCTGGGGGTCACCCCAACATCCCCATAGACCCCAATTGACCCCCATATCCCCCCCAACTGAGCCCCTATTCCCCCCACATTGAACCCCATATCCCCCCCAATTGACCCCCATATACCCCCTCATTGACTCCCATATCCCCCCATTGATCGCCAAAGTCTCAAACTGGTGGGTACCCCAAAATATGGGGGTCACCCCAACATCCCCATAGACCCCCATTGACCCCCAAGTCCACCCCAATTGACCCCCATATCCTCCCCATTGAACCCCATATCCACCCCATTGACCCCCATATCCCCCCCATTGACCCCCAAAGTCTCAAACTGGGGGTGGTCCCCAAAATCTGGGGGTCACCCCGACATCCCCATAGACCCCAATTGACCCCCATATCCCCCCCAACTGAGCCCCTATTCCCCCCACATTGAACCCCATATCCCCCCCAATTGACCCCCATATACCCCCTCATTGACCCCCATATCCCCCCATTGACCCCCAAAGTCTCAAACTGGGGGGGTCCCCAAAATATGGGGGTCACCCCAACATCCCCATAGACCCCCATTGACCCCTAAATCCACCCAATTGACCCCCATATCCCCCCTCATTGACCACCATATCCCCCCCATTGTCCCCCATATCCCTCCATTGACCCCCAAAGTCTTAAACTGGGGGGGTCCCCAAAATCATGGGGTGACCCCTAAGGCCCCACAGACCCCAAAAGCCATGGGGACCCCCCCAAATTGAGCCCCATTTGGTACCTTTTGGCCGCTGAGCGTGATCTGACCCCCCTGGAACCCCCCGGAGCTGCCGCAGCCGTAGGAGCCCGAGGTCAACTGGGGACAATGGGGACAATGGGGTTAATGGGGACAATGGGGGCGATGGGGTTAATGGGGACAATGGGGGCGATGGGGTTAATGGGGACATTGGGGGCGATGGGGACAATGGGGGCGATGGGGGCATTGGGGACAATGGAGGCGATGGGGACATTGGGATTAATGGGATTAATGAGGATAATGGGACAATGGGGACAATGGGATTAATGGGGGTAATGGGGACAATGGGATTAATGGGGGTAATGGGACAATGGGGATAATGGGACAATGGGACTATGGGGCATTGGGATTAATGGGGATAATGGGACAACGGGGACAATGGGGCAATGGGGGCAATGGGGGCAATGGGGACAATGGGGACAATGGGGACAATGGGGACAATGGGATTAATGGCGATAATGGGACAATGGGGTTAATGGGGCAATGGGGTTAATGGGGCAATGGGGGTGATGGGGCAATGGGGGTGATGGGGCAATGGGGGTGATGGGGCAATGGGGACAATGGGATTCATGGGGATAATGGGACAATGGGGACAATGGGGTTAATAGGGCAATAAGGGCGATGGGGACAACGGGGACAATGGGATTAATAGGATTAATGTGGCATTGGGATTAATGGGATTAATGGGACAATGGGGGTGATGGGGACAATGGGGGCAATGGGGTTAATGGGGGCGATGGGGACAATGGGGGCATTTGTATTAATGGGATTAATGGGGATAATGGGATTAATGGGACAATGGGGACAATAGCGACAATGGGATTAATGGGGGTAATGGAGTAACGGGATTAATGGGGACAATGGGATAATGGGACAATAGGGACAATGGGATAATGGGGATAATGGGACAATAGGGACAATGCGGATAATGGGGATAATGGGATTAATGGGGGTAATGGGGACAACGGGATTAATGGGACAATGGGACCTCAAGTGACACCCAAGTGACATAAAGGGACCCAAAGTGACACCCAAAAGACATCAAGGAACCTCAAGTGACACAAGAGTGACACCCAAGTGACATCAAGGTGGCACCCAAGTGTCACCCAAGAGATATGAAGGGACCTCAAGTGCCACTCAAGAGACATAAAGGGACCCCAAGTGACACCCAAGAGACATAAAGGGACCCAAAGTGACACCCAAGTGTCACCCAAGAGATACGAAGGGACCTCAAGTGCCACCCAAGTGCCACCCAAGTGACTTAAAGGGCCCCAAAGTGACACCCACATGATTCTAAGGGACCCAAAGTGCCACCCAAGTGATACAAAGGGATCCCAAGTGACACCCAAGTGACATAATGGGACCTCAAGTGCCACCCAAGTGCCACAAAGGGACCCCAAGGGACACTGGGGTCCTCAAGTGACACCCAAGAGACATAAAGGGACCCAAAGTGACACCCAAGTGCCACCCAAGTGACTTAAAGGGCCCCAAAGTGACACCCACATGATTCTAAGGGACCCCAAGTGACACCCAAATGATACAAAGGGACCCAAAGTGACACCCACATGATTCTAAGGGACCCCAAGTGACACCCAAGTGCCACTCAAGTGACTTAAAGGGCCCCAAAGTGACACTCACATGATTCTAAGGGACCCAAAGTGCCACCCAAGTGCCACAAAGGGACCCCAAGTGACACCCAAGAGATATGAAGGGACCTCAAGTGCCACCCAAGTGATATGAAAGGACCCAAAGTGACACAATAGTGACACCCAAGTGCCACCCAAGTGCCACAAAGGGACCCCAAGTGACACCCAAGAGATATGAAGGGACCTCAAGTGCCACCCAAGTGACTTAAAGGGCCCCAAAGTGACACCCACATGATTCTAAGGGACCCAAAGTGACACCCAAGTGACATCAAGGGACCTCAAGCGACACCCAAGTGACACCCAAGTGCCAGCCAAGTGCCACCCAAGTGCCACCCAAGTGCCACAAAGGGACCCAAAGTGACACCCAAGTGCCACAAAGGGACCCAAAGTGACACCCAAGTCACTTAAAGGGCCCCAAAGTGACACCCACATGATTCTAAGGGACCCAAAGTGCCACCCAAGTGCCACCCAAGTGACTTAAAGGGCCCCAAAGTGACACCCAAGTGATACAAAGGGACCCAAAGTGACACCCAAGTGACACCCAAGTGCCACAAAGGGACCCCAAGGGACACTGGGGCTGCATTGGGGACCCTGTGGTTGCACTGGGGACCCCGTGGCTGCATTGGGGACCCTGTGGTTGCATTGGGGACCCTGTGGCTGCATTGGGGACCCCATGGGGGGGTTGGGGACCCCATGGGGGGGTTGGGGTGTCATTGTCACCTGCTCGGGCGCCTTGGCCAGGTGTCTGTCCAGGTGTCCCTGGGGACACTGGGGCTGCATTGGGGACCCTATGGTTGCACTGGGGACCCTGTGGCTGCATTGGGGACCCCATGGAGGGGTTGGGGACCCCATGGGGACATTGGGGTGTCATTGTCACCTGCTCGAGCGCCTTGGCCAGGTGTCTGTCCAGGTGTCCCTCCCTCTTGCGCAGTTTGGCGCTGTCCCACTGCAGCCCCTCCAGCGTCGTCCCCATCTCCAGCACCTTCGTCTCGGCCGACGTGGCTTTGTCCTGGAGCTCCGAGAGCTGGGGACAATGGGGACATTGGGGGCGATGGGGGCGATGGGGGCAATGGGGACATTGGGGGCGATGGGGACATTGGGGACGATGGGGGCGATGGGGACATTGGGGGCGATGGGGACATTGGGGGCGATGGGGGCGATGGGGACATTGGGGGCGATGGGGACGATGGGGACGATGGGGACGATGGGGACGATGGGGACGATGGGGGCAATGGGGGCAATGGGGGCAATGGGGACATTGGGGGCGATGGGGGCGATGGGGGCGATGGGGACGATGGGGGCAATGGGGGCAATGGGGGCAATGGGGGTAATGGGGGCAATGGGGACAATGGGGACATTGGGGGCGATGGGGGCGATGGGGGCGATGGGGACATTGGGGGCGATGGGGGCGATGGGGGCGATGGGGGCGATGGGGGCGATGGGGGCAATGGGGACATTGGGGGCGATGGGGACATTGGGGACGATGGGGGCGATGGGGACATTGGGGGCGATGGGGACATTGGGGGCGATGGGGGCGATGGGGACATTGGGGGCGATGGGGACGATGGGGACGATGGGGACGATGGGGACGATGGGGGCGATGGGGGCAATGGGGGCGATGGGGGCAATGGGGGCAATGGGGACAATGGGGACATTGGGGACATTGGGGGCGATGGGGGCGATGGGGGCGATGGGGACATTGGGGGCGATGGGGGCGATGGGGGCGATGGGGGCGATGGGGGCGATGGGGGCGATGGGGGCGATGGGGACATTGGGGGCGATGGGGACATTGGGGGCGATGGGGACATTGGGGACAATGGGGACAATGGGGACAATGGGGGCATTGGGGACATTGGGGGCAATGGGGGCAATGGGGACAATGGGGACATTGGGGACAATAGGGACAATGGGGGGCAATGGGGGGCAATGGGGACAATGGGGACAATGGGGACAATGGGGACAATGGGGGCATTGGGGACATTGGGGACATTGGGGACATTGGGGGCAATGGGGACATTGGGGACAATGGGGACAATGGGGACAATGGGGACAATGGGGGGCAATGGGGGGCAATGGGGGGCAATGGGGACAATGGGGACAATGGGGACAATGGGGACAATGGGGGACAATGGGGACAATGGGGACAATGGGGACAATGGGGACAATGGGGGGCAATGGGGGCAATGGGGACAATGGGGGCAGTGGGGACATTCCCAGTCCCTCCCAGTTCCCCCCAATCCCCTCTCAGTTCATCCCAGTATAAACCAGTTCCATCCCAATAGAACCAATCCCTCCCAGTCCATCCCAGGGTCCCCCAATGTCCTTCCAGTACCCCCCAGTCCCTCCCAGTATAACCCAGTTCATCCCAGTCCCCTCCCAGTATAATCCAGTTCATCCTAGTCCCCCCCAATCCCCTCCCAGTGTCCCCCAGTGTCCCTCCCAGTATAACCCAGTCCCTCCCAGTGTCGCCCAATCCCCTCCCAGTCCCTCCCAGTGTCCCCCAACCCCTTCCCAGTGTCCCTCCCAGTATATCCCAGTACCCCCCAGTACATCCCAGTCCCTCCCAGTCCTTCCCAGTACATCCCAGTGTCCCCTCCAGTACACCCCAGTCACTCCCACTACAACCCAGTCCCTTCCAGTGTCCCCCAATCCCCTCCCAGTCCACCCCAGTCCCCCCCAATCCTATTCCAGTCCCTCCCAGTCCCCCCCAATCCTATTCCAGTCCATCCCAGTCCCCCCCAATCCCCTCCCAGTGTCCCCCAGTGTCCCTCCCAGTATATCCCAGTACACCCCAGTCCCTCCCAGTGTCCCCCAGTCGCTCCCAGTCCCCCCCAATCCCCTCCCAGTATAACCCAGTCCCTCCCAGTCCCCCCAATCCTCTCCCAGTCCCCCTAATCCCTTCCCATTCCCCTCCCAGTATAATCTAGTCCATCCCAGTCCCTCCCAGTGTCCCCCAATCCCCTCCCAGTGTCCCCCAGTGTCCCTCCCAGTATACCCCAGTATCCCCCAATCCTCTCCCAGTGCCTCCCAGTGTCCCCCAATCCTCTCCCAGTCCCCTCCCAGTACATCCCAGTTTCCCCCAGTCCCCCCCAATCCCCTCCCAGTCCCTCCCAGTGTCCCCCAATCCCCTCCCAGTGTCCCTCCCAGTACATCCCAGTATAACCCAGTCCCTCCCAGTCCCCCCAATCCCCTCCCAGTCCATCCCAGTCCCCCCGAACTCCTTCCCAGTGTCCCTCCCAGTATACCCCAGTAACCCCCAAATCCCTCCCAATCCCCTCCCAGTGTCCCCCCCAGTACCCCCTAGTCTCTCCCAGTATAACCCAGATCATCCCAGTCCCCCCAATCCCCTTCCAGTCCCTCCCAGTACATCCCAGTCCCTTCCAGTCCATCCTAGTGTCCCCCAATCCCCTCCCAGTGTCCCTCCCAGTATACCCCAGTCCTTCCCAGTGTCCCCCAGTCCTCCCCAATCCCCTCCCAGTCCCCCCAATCCCTTCCCATTCCCCTCCCAGTATAACCCAGTTCATCCCAGTCCCTCCCAGTGTCCCTCCCAGTACACCCCATTATAACCCAGTCCCTCCCAGTACATCTCAGTCCCCCCCAATCCCCTCCCAGTCCATCCCAGTCCCTTCCCAGTCCCCTCCCAGTATAATCCAGTTCATCCCAGTCCCCCCAGTCCCTTCCCAGTCCCCTCCCAGTATAACCCAGTCCCTCCCAGTGTCCCCCAGTGTCCCTCCCAGTATACCCGTCTCTCCCAGTGTCCCCCAATCCCCTCCCAGTGTCCCTCCCAGTATATCCCAGTACACCCCAATCCCTCCCAGTATACTCCAGTATAACCCAGTCCCTCCCAGTGTCCCCCAGTGTCCCTCCCAGTGTCCCCCAAACCCCTCCCAGTCCATCCCAGTCCCCTCCAGTGTCCCCCAATCCTCTCCCAGTGTCCCCCAGTGTCCCTCCCAGTACACCCCAGTCGTTCCCAGTTCATCCCAGTCCCCCCCAATCCCCTCCCAGTGTCCCCCAGTGTCCCTCCCAGTATATCCCAGTCCCCCCCAGTATCCCCCAATCCTCTCCCAGTCCCTTCCAGTGTCCCCCAATCCCCTCCCAGTCCCCTCAATCCCTTGCCATTCCCCTCCCAGTATAACCCAGTTCATCCCAGTCCCTCCCAGTATAACCCAGTCCCCCTCTGTCCTCTCCCAGTCCCTCCCAGTGTCCCCTAATCCCCTCCCAGTGTCTCTCCCAGTACATCCCAGTCCCTCCCAGTGTCACCCAGTATAGCCCAGTGCCTCCCAGTCCCCCCAAATCCCCTCCCAGTCCCTCCCAATCCCCTCCCAGTCCCTCCCAGTGTCCCCCAATCCCCTCCCAGAGTCCCCCAATCCCCTCCCAGTGTCCCCCAATCCCCTCCCAGTATATCCCAGTACATCCCAGTCTCCCCAGTACCTGCATGCCCACGCGGTGGTGCCGCTGGTGCAGCTGCAGCTCCAGCTCCTGCAGGCGCCGGTTCTCCCGCAGCAGCTCCCGCAGGCGCGCGCGCGGCTCCGCGCCCAGCTCCGCTGCAAGGGACCCAGGCGTCCGGGAGGGACCCAGGCGTCCGGGGGGGGACCCAGGCGTCCGGGGGGGGACCCAGGCGTCCGGGGGGGGGACCCAGGCGTCCGGGGGGGGGACCCAGGGGATGGGGGGATGCAGGGGGCAAAGGGACCCAGGGGGCAAAGGGACCCAGGCATCTGGGGGGGTAATTAGGTGTCTAGGGGACCCAGGCGTCCGGGGGACCCAGGGGACAAAGGGACCCAGGAGTTCGGGGTGGACTCAGGTGTCTGGGGGACCCAGGAGTTTGGGGGGGGACACAGGAGTCTGGGGGGGATCCAGGCATCCGGGGGACCCAAGGGACAAAGGGACCCAGGCGTCTGGGGGGACCTAGGCGTCCGGGGGGGACCCAGGGGACACAGGGACCCAGGGGACACAGGGACCCAGGGGACACAGGGGGGACCCAGGCGTCCGGGGGGGACCCAGGCGTCCGGGGGGGACCCAAGGGATAAAGGGACCCAGGGGACAAAGGGACCCAGGAGTTCAGGGGGGGAATTAGGTGTGTAGGGGACCCAGGCGTCCGGGGGACCCAGGCGTCCGAGGGGGACCCAGGGGACACAGGGACCGAGGGGCCAAAGGGACCCAGGAGTTCGGGGTCGGGGGGGGACTCCAGCAGCTCCCGCAGGCACGCATGCGGCTCGGCGCCCAGCTCCGCTGCAAGGGACCCAGGCGTCCGGGGGGGACCCAAGGGACACAGGGACCCAGGAGTCTGGGGGGGACCCAGGCGTCCGGGAGGGATCCAGGGGACAAAGGGACCCAGGCGTCCGGGGGGGAAATTAGGTGTCTAGGGGACCCAGGCGTCCGGGGGGGACCCAGGCGTCAGGGGGACCCAGGCGTCGGGGGGACCCAGGCGTCGGGGGGACCCAGGCGTCGGGGGGACCCAGGGGACAAAGGGAACAAAGGGACCCAGGCATCCGGGGGGACCCAGGTGTCTGGGGGACCCAGGGGACAAAGGGACCCAGGTGTCCGGGGGGACCCAGGGGGCAAAGGGACCCAGGAGTTCGGGGGGGGAATTAGGTGTCTAGGGGACCCAGGCGTTCGGGAGGGACCCAGGAGTTCGGGAGGGACCCAGGGGGCAAACGGACCCAGGCGTCCCTGTGGCCCCAAAAAAGGGACCCAGGCGTCCGGGTAACCCCTAAAAGGGAACCCAAGTGTCCCCTAAAAAGGGACCCAGGCGTTCGGGTAACCCCTAAAGTGGGACCCAAGAGTCCCCTAAAAAGGGACCCAGGCGTCCGGGTAACCCCTAAAAGGGGACCCAAGTGTCCCCTAAAAAGGGACCCAGGCGTCCGGGTGACTCCTAAAAGGGGACCCAGGTGTCCCCTAAAAAGGGACCCAGGCGTCCGGGTAACCCCTAAAATGGGACCCAAGTGTCCCCTAAAAAGGGACCCAGGCGTCCGGGTGACTCCTAAAAAGGGACCCAGGTGTCCCCTAGAAAGGGACCCAGGCGTCCGGGTGACTCCTAAAAAGGGACCCAGGTGTCCCCTAGAAAGGGACCCAGGCGTCCGGGTGACTCCTAAAAAGGGACCCAGGTGTCCCCTAAAAAGGGACCCAGGCGTCCGGGTGACTCCTAAAAAGGGACCCAGGTGTCCCCTAGAAAGGGACCCAGGCGTCCGGGTGACTCCTAAAAAGGGACCCAGGTGTCCCCTAGAAAGGGACCCAGGCGTCCGGGTGACTCCTAAAAAGGGACCCAGGTGTCCCCTAAAAAGGGACCCAGGCGTCCGGGTGACTCCTAAAAAGGGACCCAGGTGTCCCCTAGAAAGGGACCCAGGCGTCCGGGTGACTCCTAAAAACGACCTGGGTGACCCTTAAAAAGGGACCCAGGCGTCCGGGTGACTCCTAAAAGGGGACCCAGGCATCCGAGTAACTCCTAAAATGGGACCCAGGTGGCCCCAAAAAAAGGGACCCAGGCGTCCGGGGTGCTGCTGACCCTTTTCCCAATGGTGTCCCCCATTGTCCCCATTGCCCCCAATGTCCCCAATGTCCCCATCGTCCCCAATGTCCTCAATGTCCCCATTGCCCCCAATGTCCCCATCGTCCCCAATGTCCTCAATGTCCCCATTGCCCCCAATGCCCCCAATGTCCCCAGTGTCCTCATTGCCCCCATTGTCCCCAATGTCCCCATTGCCCCCAATGTCCCCATCGTCCCCATTGTCCCCAATGTCCCCATTGCCCACAGTGTCCTCATTGCCCCCATTGCCTCCAATGTCCCCACTGCCCCCAATGTCCCCAGTGTCCCCAGTGCCCCCAATGTCCCCATTGCCCCCAATGTCCCCAATGTCCCCAGTGTCCTCATTGCCCCCATTGCCCCCAATGTCCCCATTGCCCCCATTGTCCCCAATGTCCCCATTGCCCCCAGTGTCCTCATTGCCCCCATTGCCCCCAATGTCCCCATTGCCCCCAGTGTCCCCACTGTCCCCATTGCCCCCATTGCCCCCAATGTCCCCAATGTCCCCATCGCCCCCATTGTCCCCATTGCCCTCAATGTCCCCATTGCCCCCATTGCCCCCAATGTCCCCATCGTCCCCATTGTCCCCAATGTCCCCATTGTCCCCATTGCCCCCAATGCCCCCATCGTCCCCATTGTCCCCATTGCCCCCAGTGTCCTCATTGCCCCCATTGCCCCCAATGTCCCCATTGCCCCCAGTGTCCCCACTGTCCTCATTGCCCCCAATGTCCCCATTGCCCCCAATGTCCCCAGTGTCCCCATTGTCCCCAATGTCCTCATTGCCCCCATCGTCCCGATTGTCCCCAATGTCCCCATTGCCCCCAATGTCCCCAGTGTCCTCATTGCCCCCATTGCCCCCAATGTCCCCATCGCCCCCAATGTCCCCATTGCCCCCAATGTCCCCAGTGTCCTCATCGCCCCCATTGCCCCCAATGTCCCCATTGTCTCCACTGCCCCCATTGCCCCCAATGTCCCCATTGTCTCCACTGCCCCCATTGCCCCCAATGTCCCCATTGCCCCCAATGCCCCCATCGCCCCCAATGTCCCCATCGCCCCCAATGTCCCCATTGCCCCCAATGTCCCCAGTGTCCCCATTGCCCCCAATGTCCCCATTGCCCCCAATGTCCTCATTGCCCCCATTGCCCCCAATGTCCCCATTGCCCCCACTGCCCCCAATGTCCCCATTGACCCCACTGCCCCCAATGCCCCCAATGTCCCCATTGTCCCCACTGCCCCCATTGTCCCCAATGTCCCCATCGCCCCCAATGTCCCCATTGCCCCCAATGTCCCCAGTGTCCCCAATGTCCCCATTGCCCCCATTGTCCCCATTGCCCCCATTGTCCCCATTGCCCCCAATGTCCCCAGTGTCCCCATCGCCCCCATTGTCCCCATTGCCCCCATTGTCCCCATTGCCCCCATTGCCTCCAATGTCCCCAATGTCCCCATTGCCCCCAATGTCCCCAGTGTCCTCATTGTCCCCATTGCCCCCAATGTCCCCATTGCCCCCAATGTCCCCAGTGTCCTCATTGTCCCCATTGCCCCCAATGTCCCCATTGCCCCCACTGTCCCCAGTGCCCCCAATGCCCCCATTGCCTCCAATGTCCCCATTGCCCCCATTGCCCCCATCGCCCCCATTGCCCCCGATGTCCCCACTCACCCCTCTGCGCCAGGCGGGTCCCCAGCGCGTTGGCGCGGCGCTGAGCCGCCCCCAGCGCCCCCTGCAGGCGGGCGATGGCATTGGGTGCAAAGGCCAAGCGGGGCCGCGGCCCCTCCCCCGCCGTCGGCTCCTCCGCTTCCGGCCACCCCTCCCCCACCCGCGGGGGAGGGGCCTCTGGGGAGAGAAGCGCTAATTAGGCATTAATTAGGCATCAATGGGTCATTAAGTGATCATAAAATGGTCATTCGTTGGTCATTCATTGACCATTTGTTGACCATTCGTTGACCATCCGTTGATTGTTCATTGATCCGTCATTGATTGGTCATTGGCCGCTAATTAGTCATTAATGGGTCATTCATTAGCTCTTCATTGACCACTCGTTTATCAGTAATTGGCCGTTCATTGACTGTTAATTTATCATTAATTGGTCATTCATTGATCAGTCATTGGCCATTGATTGACCATTGATTGACCATTCGTTGACCATCCGTTGACCATTAGTTGATTGCTCATTGGCTGTTAATTAGCTGTTAATTAGTCATTAGTTGGTCATTCATTAGCTGTTCATTGACCACTCATTTATCATTAATTGGCCATTCATTGAGTGTTCATTTATCATTAATTGGTCGCTCATTGATCATTCATTGATCAGTCATTGGCCATTGATTGACCATTGATTGACCATTCATTGATCAGTCATTGACCATTCGTTGATTGTTCATTGGCTGTTAATTAGCCGTTAATTAGCCATTAATGGGTCATTCATTAGCTGTTCATTGACTGCTCATTTATCATTAATTGGCTGTTCATTGACTGTGCATTTATCATTAATTGGCTGTTCATTGACTGTGCATTTATCATTAATTGGCCGTTCATTGACCGATCATTGATCATTCATTGACCATTGATTGACCATTTGTTGACCATCCATTGTTTGTTCATTGACCATTCATTGGTCCTTAATTAGTCATTAATGGGTCATTCATTAGCTCTTCATTGACCACTCGTTTATCAGTAATTGGCCGTTCATTGACTGTTAATTTATCATTAATTGGTCATTCATTGATCACTCATTGGCCATTGATTGACCATTGATTGACCATTCGTTGACCATGAGTTGATTGTTCATGGGCGGTTAATTAGCCGTTAATTAGCCGTTAATTAGCCATTCATTAGCTGTTCATTGACCACTCATTTATCATTAATTAGCCATTCATTGACTTTAAATTTATCATTAATTGGCCATTCATTGATCAGTCATTGGCCATTGACTGACCATTGATTGACCATTCGTTGACCATCCGTTGATTGCTCATTGGCTGTTAATTAGCTGTTAATTAGTCATTAATGGGTCATTCATTAGGTGTTCATTGACCACTCATTTATCGTTAATTCGCCATTCATTTATCATTAATTGGCGATTAATTGACCGATCATTGACCGTTCATTGATTGTTCATTGGCCATTAATTAGTCATTCATTAGTCATTCATTAGCTGTTCACTGAATGCTCATCCATCATTAATTGGCCATTAATTGACCATTCATTTATATTTAATTGGCCATTCATTGACCATTCATTGACCGATCATTGATCATTCATTGACCGTTCGTTGACTGCTCATTGGCTGTTAATTAGCTGTTAATTAGTCATTAATGGGTCATTCGTTAGCTGTTCATTGACCGCTCATTTTTCATTAGTTGGCCATTGATTGACTGTTCATTTATCATTAACCCCATTAATCCCCAAATCAACCCCATTAATCTCCCCCAATCAACCCCATTAATCCCCAATTAGTCTCAATTACTCCCATTAGCCCCCAATTAACCCCATTAACCCCCCAATTAGTCTCAATTACCCCCATTAGCACTCCAATTAAGCCCATTAATCCCCCAATTAATCTCAATTACTCCCATTAGCCTCCCAATTAACCCCATTAATCCCAATTAACCCCATTAATCCCCCAATTAGTCTCAATTACCCCCATTAGCCCCCAATTAACCCCATTAATCCCCCAATTAACCCCAATTAACCTCATTAACTCCCTTCATCCCAATTAACCCCATCAACCCCCCCCATTCACCCCAATAACCCCCTTCCCATTCACCCCATTGAACCCCATTACCCCCCCCCCCCATTCATTAACCCACTTAATTAACGAGCCCCATTAATTACCGTCAGGGGGTTCGGGGGGGTCGTTTTGGGGGGGTCCTGGTGGCCCCTCCCCCCCCTCGGTGCTTCTCAATAGGGATTGAACCTCCTGTTCCAGCTGTGGGGAGAGAATGGGGGTCAATGGGGGACCCCAAAAGTGGGGGGGACCCCAAAAGTGGGGGGGACCCCAAAAGTGGGGGGGACCCCAAAATAAGGGGGGGAACCAATAGAGACTGAACCTCCTGTTCCAGCTGTGGGGAGAGAATGGGGGTCAATGGGGGGACCCCAAAAGTGGGGGGGACCCCAAAATCATGGGTGGGACCCAGTATAAGGGGGGGACCCAATATAAGGGGGGGACCCCAATAGACACTGAACCTCCTGTTCCAGTCATTGGGACAGAATGGGGGTCAATGGGGGGACCCCAAAAGTGGGGGGGACCCCAAAATAAGGGGGGACCCCAAAATAAGGGGGGGACCCCAATAGAGACTGAACCTCCTGTTCCAGTCATTGGGACAGAATGGGGGTCAATGGGGGGGACCCCAAAAGTGGGGGGGACCCCAAAAATGGGTCCCCAGGTCCCAATTTGAGGTCCCAAAGTCCCATTTTTGGGCCCCTAGACCCCATTTTCGCACCCCCAAACCCCATTTTTGGGTCCCCAAATCCCAATTTGGGGTCCCTTGAGCAGATTGTTGGGTCCCCAAGTTCCATCTTTGGGTCCCTTGAGTAGATCTTTGGGTCCCGAATGACCATCTTTGGGTCCCCAATGACCATTCTTGGGTCCCCAAACCCCATTTTCACGCCCCCAAACCCCATTTTTGGGCCCCTAGCCCCATTTTTGGGTCCCTAATGACCATTCTTGGGTCCCCAAGTCCCACTTTTGGGTCCCTTGAGTAGATCTTTGGGTCCCCAATGACCATTCTTGGGT
Source organism: Nesoenas mayeri (assembly GCF_963082525.1). Classification (NCBI taxonomy): domain Eukaryota; kingdom Metazoa; phylum Chordata; class Aves; order Columbiformes; family Columbidae; genus Nesoenas; species Nesoenas mayeri. The sequence continues at coordinate 215,621 of NC_137570.1, read as the reverse complement.
CCCTTGAGTAGATCTTTGGGTCTCCAATGACCATTCTTGGGTCCCCAAACCCCATTCTTGGGTCCCCAAACCCCATTCTAGTGCCCCCAAACCCCATTTTCGGGTCCCCAATGACCATTTTTGGGTCCCCAAGTCCCATTTTCAGGTCCCCAATGACCCTTTTTGGGTCCCCAAGTCCCATTCTTGGGTCCCCAAGTCCCATGTTCGCACCCCCAAACCCCATTTTTGTGGTCCCCAAGTTCTATCTTTGAGTCCCCAAGTCCCATTCTTGGGTCCCCAAGTCCCACTTTTGGGTCCCCAATGACCATTCTTGGGCCCCCAAGGACCATTCTTGGGTCCCTTGAGTAGATCTTTGGGTCCCCAAGCCCCATTTTTGGGTTCCCAATGACCCTTCTTGGGTCTCCAATGACCCTTCTTGGGTCCCCAAGTCCCACTTTTGGGTCCCTTGAGTAGATCTTTGGGTCCCCAAGTCCCATTCTTGGGTCCCCAATGACCATTCTGGGGTCCCTTGAGTAGATCTTTGGGTCCCCAATGACCATTCTTGTGCCCCCAAACCCCATTTTCACGCCCCCAAACCCCATTTTTGGGCCCCCAAACCCCATTTCTTTGCCCTCAAACCCCATTCTTGGGTCCCCAAGTCCTATCTTAGGGTCCCCAATGACCATTCTTGGGTCCCCAATGACCATTCTTGGGTCCCTTGAGTAGATCTTTGGGTCCCCAATGATCATTCTTGGGCCCCCAAGTCCCATTTCTTGGCCCCCAAGTCCCACTTTTGGGTCCCCAATGACCATTCTTGGGCCCCCAAGATCCACTTTTGGGTCCCCAATGACCATTTTTGGGCCCCCAAGGACCATTTTTGGGCCCCCAAGGACCATTCTTGGGTCCCTTGAGTAGATCTTTGGGTCCCCAATGACCATTCTTGGGTTCCCAATGACCCTTCTTGGGTCTCCAATGACCCTTCTTGGGTCCCCAAGTCCCACTTTTGGGTCCCTTGAGTAGATCTTTGGGTCCCCAATGACCATTCTTGTGCCCCCAAGTCCCATTTTCACGCCTCCAAACCCCATTTTTGGGCCCCCAAACTCCATTTCTTTGCCCCCAAACTCCATTCTTGGGTCCCCAAGTCCTATCTTAGGGTCCCCAATGACCATTCTTGGGTCCCCAATGACCATTCTTGGGTCCCTTGAGTAGATCTTTGGGTCCCCAATGACCATTCTTGGGTCCCCAAGTCCCATTTCTTGGCCCCCAAGTCCCACTTTAGGGTCCCCAATGGCCATTCTTGGATCCCCAATGACCATTCTTGGATCCCCAATGACCATTCTTGGGTCCCCAATGACCATTCTTGGGTCCCCAAGTCCCACTTTTGGGATCCCAATGACCATTCTTGGGTCCCTTGAGTAGATCTTTGGGTCCCCAAGTCCCATTCTTGGGTCCCCAATGACCATTTTGGGGTCCCCATGATAGATCTTCGGGTCCCCAATGACCCTTTTTGGGTCCCCAAACCCCATTCTTGGGTCCCCAAACCCCATTCTTGGGTCCCCAATGGCCATTCTTGGGTCCCCAATGGCCATTCTTGGGTCCCCAATGGCCATTCTTGGATCCCCAATGACCATTCTTGGGTCCCCAAGTCCTACTTTTGGGTCCCCAATGACCATTCTTGGGTCCTCAATGACCATTCTTGGGTCCCTTGAGTAGATCTTTGGGTCTCCAATGACCATTCTTGGGTCCCCAAGTCCCATTTCTTGGCCCCCAAGTCCCACTTTAGGGTCCCCAATGACCATTCTTGGATCCCCAATGACCATTGTTGGGTCCCCAAGTCCCATTCTCGGGTCCCCAATGACCATTTTCGGGTCCCCAATGACCATTCTTGGGTCCCCAATGACCATTCTTGGGTCCCTTGAGTAGATCTTTGGGTCCCCAAGTCCCATTCTTGGGCCCCCAATGACCATTCTTGGGCCCCCAAGTCCCATGTTCGCGCCCCCAAACCCCATTTTCGCACCCCCAGACCCCATTTTGGGTCCCCAATGACCATTCTTGTGCCCCCAGTGACCATTCTTGGGTCCCCAAGTCCCATCTTTGGATCCCTTGAGTAGATCTTTGGGTCCCCAATGACCATTCTTGTGCCCCCAAGTCCCATTTTCGGGTCCCCAATGACCATTCTTGGGTCCCCAAACCCCATTCTTGGGCCCCCAATGACCATTCTTGGGCCCCCAATGGCCATTTTCGCACCCCCAGACCCCATTTTTTGGCCCCCAAACCCCATTTTTGGGCCCCCAAACCCCATTTCGGGGTCCCCACCTGCCCCCAGAAGCGGTTGAGCAGCAGCAGGGTGGCGTCGTCGGTCGCCTGGCGCTTCTCCAGCTTCTCGATGCGCTCGCGCAGCTCGTCCTCCACCAGCTGCCGCTGCTCCAGCCGCTCCGACAGCTTCTTGTTGCGGAACTGCAGCACCTTCACGTCCATCTCCTCCTGAAACGGGGGACCCAGGCGTTCGGGGGGGACCCAGGAGTTCGGGGGGGGACCCAGGAGTTCGGGGGGGGACCCAGGAGTCCGGGAAAGGGAGTCAAGAACTCAAGGGGAGGGACCCAGGAGTTCGGGAGGGGACCCAGGAGTCCGGGAAAGGGAGTCAAGAACTCAAGGGGAGGGACCCAGGAGTTCGGGAAAGGGACCCAGGAGTTCGGGAAAGGGACCCAGGAGTTCGGGAAAGGGACCCAGGAGTTCGAGGGGGACCCAAATAGGGGACCCAGGAGTTCGGGAAGGGACCCAGGAGTTCGGGAAGGGACCCAGGAGTTCGGGAAGGGACCCAAACAGGGGACCCAGGCGTTCGGGGGGGACCCAAACAGGGGACCCAGGAGTTCGGGAAGGACCCAAACAGGGGACCCAGGAGTTCGGGAAGGACCCAAATAGGGGACCCAGGCATCCGGGAGGGGACCCAGGAGTTCAGGGAAGGAAGTCAAGAACTCAAGGGGAGGGACCCAGGAGTTCGGGAGGGGACCCAGGCGTCCGGGGGGGACCCAGGCGTCCGGGAAAGGGAGTCAAGAACTCAAGGGGAGGTACCCAGGAGTTCGGGAGGGACCCAGGCGTCCGGGAGGACTCGTGAGTATAGGGAGGGACCCAGGAGTCCGGGAGGGACCCAGGAGTTCGGGGAGGGGACCCAGGAGTTCGGGGAGGGGACCCAGGAGTTCGGGGAGGGGACCCAGGAGTTCGGGGGGGGGACCCAGGAGTTCGGGGGGGGGGGACCCAGGAGTTCAATGAAAGGGAGTCAAGAAATCAAGGGGAGGGACCCAGGAGTTCGGGAAGGGACCCAGGAGTTCGGGAGAGACCCAAATAGGGGACCCAGGAGTTCGGGAGGGACCCAGGAGTTCGGGAAGGGACCCAAATAGGGGACCCAGGCGTCCGGGAAGGGACCCAGGAGTTCGGGAAGGGACCCAGGAGTTCGGGAAGGGACCCAAATAGGGGACCCAGGCGTTCGGGAGGGACCCAAATAGGGGACCCAGGCGTTCGGGAGGGGACTCAGGCGTTCGGGGGGACCCAAATAGGGGACCCAGGCGTTCGGGAGGGACCCAGGCGTCCGGCCGTCTCACCGTTGACGAGATCCCCCCCAGCCTGAGCGGTTCAATCAGCGTCGTCGGCGGCTGCTCCTCCCGCGGCGGCTTTTTCTCGGGGGGGCCGCCCCCCCCATCCCCTGCCCCACGTTTCGCCCCCACTCCGGCCATAGCGAAGCCGCTTATGGGGCGCTATGGGGCTCTATAGGGCGCTATAGGGCCCTGTGAGGAGAGACGCGGCCGCCGCCACAATGGCCGCCGGGCGGACCGAGCAACTGCGCATGCGCCGCCCCCTCCCGCCGCGCAGACCACGCCCCCAAACACCCACCACCCAATCACCGCCCGCCTCGCAATCCCGCCCGCTGGGCAAACCACGCCCACTCCTCCGCCCCAGCGCAACCGCGATTGGCGCGGCGCGCTGGCCACGCCCACTCGGCGGTGACTCCGCCCACTCGGCGGTGACTCCGCCCACTCGGGAACCCCCGCCCAGTGGACTGAACCATTTTTGGCGCCCGCGGGGGGCGTTTTGGGGCTAAAAAGGTGGTTTTGGGGTCCCAAATGATGATTTTTGGGGCCGCTTGTGGGTTTTGGGGTCCCCGGGGTCATTTTTGGGTCCCAAATGATGGTTTTTGGGTCCCAAATGATGTTTTTTGGGTCCCTGGGAACAATTTTTGGTCCCCAATGACAATTTTGGGGTCCAAAAAGATGATTTTGGGGTCCCAAGACATTATTTTTGCCCCCTCGCCCCCCCAAGTTTGATCCCCCCATCAAATCCATTATGTACCCACCCTCGAACGCCTGGGTCCCCCCCCCCTGAACTCCTGGGTCCCCCCCGAACTCCTGGGTCGCTCCCGAACTCCTGGGTCCCCCCGAACTCCTGGGTCCCTCCCGAACTCCTGGGTCCCCTCTCGAACTCCTGGCTCCCCCCGGAACTCCTGGGTCCCTCCCGAACTCCTGGGTCCCCCCCCGAACTCCTGGGTTCCCCCCTCCCCCTGAACTCCTGGGTCCCCCCGAACTCCTGGGTCCCTCTCCCGAACTCCTCGGTCCCCCCGAACGCCTGGGTCCCCCCCCCCAACTCCTGAGTCTCCTCAAACTCCTGGGTCCCTGCCCTGAACTCCTGGGTCCCTCCCTCCGAACTCCTGGGTCCCTCCTGAACTCCTGGGTCCCCCCCCGAACTCCTGGGTCCCCCCCCCTGAACTCCTGGGTCCCTCCCCTGAACTCCTGGGTCCCTTTTTTACTCCTGGGTCCCTTCCCCAGAACTCCTGGGTCCCTCCCGAACTCCTGGGTCCCTCCCCGAACTCCTGGGTTCCCCCCTCCCCCCGAACTCCTGGGTCCCCCCTTAGAACTCCTGAGTCCCTCCCCCGAACTCCTGGGTCCCTCTTTTACTCCTGGGTCCCCCCCGAACTCCTGGGTCCCCCCCGAACTTCTGGGTCCGTCCTGAACTCCTGGGTCCCTCCCGAACTCCTGGGTCCCTCCTGAACTCCTGGGTCCCCCCCCGAACTCCTGGGTCCCCCCATGTCTCCTGTATGGGGGGGGGGGGTCCCCAAAACTCTCCAATTTCAACCCTTTTATTCATCACCAAGACACGTTTTTTTTGGGGGGGGGGGAGGGGAGGGACCCCGCGCCCGCCCCTCCCCCCGCACCCCCCCCCCGCCCCTCCCCCGTCCCCGCACAAAGCACCTTTGCATAGATCGTGGTCAAAAGGAACCTATTTTACACGGGGCTGTACATGGGTAAAAAACCGCCCCTCCCCCCGGCCAAGATGGCTGCCGGGCCGGGGGCGAGGGGGCAAGATGGCCGCCGCAATTCAAGATGGCCGCCGTAATTCAAAATGGCCGCCGGCAGGAGCTATGGGGGGGGTGTCCTCTGGGGGCAAGATGGCCGCTGGTTTCCTGCTCTGCTGGAGTCAAGATGGCCGCCGGGTCTGATGGGTGATTGATGGAGGTAAGATGGCTGCCGGGATCAAGATGGCTGCCGGAATCAAGATGGCTGCTGGGATCAAGATGGCCGCTGTTTTCTGCTCTGCTGGAGTCAAGATGGCCGCCGGAATCAAGACGGCCGCTGCTTCCTTCTCTGCCAGATCAAGATGGCCGCCAGGTCTGATGGGTGATGGAGGTAAGATGGCTGCTGGAACCAAGATGGCCGTTGGAATCAAGATGGCCGCCGCTTTCTTCTCTGCCGGATCAAGATGGCCGCCAGGTCTGATGGGTTATGGAGGTAAGATGGCTGCCGGGATCAAGATGGCCACTGGAATCAAGATGGCCACTGGAATCAAGATGGCCGCTGCTTTCTGCTCTGCCAGATCAAGATGGCCGCCGGGTCTGATGGGTGATGGAGGCAAGATGGCTGCCGGAATCAAGATGGCCGCTGGAATCAAGATGGCCGCCGCTTTCTTCTCTGCTGGATCAAGATGGCCGCCAGGTTTGATGGGTTATGGAGGTAAGATGGCTGCCGGGATCAAGATGGCTGCCGGAATCAAGATGGCCGCTGGAATCAAGATGGCCGCCACTTTCTGCTCTGCTGAAGTCAAAATGGCCACCGGGTCTGACGGGTGATGGAGGCAAGATGGCTGCCGGGATCAAGATGGCCGCCACTTTCTTCTCTGCCAGATCAAGATGGCCGCCGGGTCTGATGGGTGATGGAGGCAAGATGGCTGACGGAATCAAGATGGCCACTGGAATCAAGATGGCCGCTGCTTTCTGCTCTGCCAGATCAAGATGGCCGCCAGGTCTGACGGGTGATGGAGGTAAGATGGCTGCCGGGATCAAGATGGCCGCCACTTTCTTCTCTGCCAGATCAAGATGGCCGCCGGGTCTGATGGGTGATGGAGGCAAGATAGCTGCCGAAATCAAGATGGCTGCCGGAATCAAGATGGCCGCCACTTTCTTCTCTGCCAGATCAAGATGGCCGCCGTGTCTGATGGGTGATGGAGGCAAGATGGCTGCCGGAATCAAGATGGCTGCCAGAATCAAGATGGCCGCCGCTTTCTGTTCTGCTGGAGTCAAGATGGCCACCAAAGTCAATATGGCCGCTCCTTCCCACACTGGCCTGGGCCAAGATGGCCGCCGGTTATGACAAACAATGGAGGCAAGATGGCTGCTGGGATCAAGATGGCCGCCAAATCAAGATGGCCGCCGGCCCTGCTGTTCATTAGAGTCAAGATGGCCGTTCATTCCCACACTGCTCAGGGCCAAGATGGCCGCCGCTTCTGACATCCAATGGAGGTAAGATGGCCGCTGGATCAAGATGGCTGTCAGTTCAATATGGCTGCCAAATCAAGATGGCCACCAGTCCAAGATGGCCACCAATCCAAGATGTCCACCAGTTCAATATGGCCACCAGTCCAAGATGGCCGCCAGTCCAAGATGGCCGCCAGTTCAATATGGCCACCAGTTTAATATGGCCACCAGTTTAATATGGCCACCAGTTCAAGATGGCCGCCAGTTCAATATGGCCGCCAGTCCAAGATGGCCGCCAGTCCAAGATGGCTGCCAGTTCAATATGGCCGCCAGTCCAAGATGGCCACCAGTCCAAGATGGCCGCCAGTTCAATATGGCCGCCAGTCCAAGATGGCCGCCAGTCCAAGATGGCTGCCAGTTCAATATGGCCACCAGTTTAATATGGCCACCAGTTTAATATGGCCACCAGTTCAATATGGCTGCCAGTCCAAGATGGCCGCCAAATCAAGATGGCCACCAGTCCAAGATGGCCACCAGTTCAAGATGGCCGCCAGTTCAATATGGCCGCCAGTCCAAGATGGCCGCCAGTCCAAGATGGCCGCCAATTCAATATGGCCGCCAGTCCAAGATGGCTGCCAGTTCAATATGGCCGCCAGTCCAAGATGGCCACCAGTCCAAGATGGCCACCAGTTCAATATGGCCGCCAGTCCAAGATGGCCGCCAGTCCAAGATGGCCACCGCCTGTGACATCACCCCCAACCCAGCGGCCATCTTGCTGCCGCCATCTTGTGGGCGTGGTCAGCGGCCATTTTGGATTCCTCTCTCCCATGTTCTATCCTCTGATTGGCCGCTTGGTCGGCCATCTTGCGCTCTCGCCTTCCGCCATCTTGCCGGCATCTGATTGGTCGTTTCGCCATCACATGTTCAGCGCCTGTTCAACCGCCAGGGCGGCCATTTTGTGGTCACCTTGTCGGCCATCTTGTGGTCACCTTGTTGGCCATCTTGTAGCCTCCACTTCCGCCATCTTGCCATCACACATTCGGCCATCTTGTGGTCACATAGTCGGCCATCTTGCCATTATGCAGTCGGCCATCTTGTGGCCTCCACTTCCGCCATCTTGCCACCACATAGTCGGCCATCTTGTAGCCTCTACTTCCGCCATCTTGCCATCACATAGTCGGCCATCTTGTGGTCACATAGTCGGCTATCTTGTAGCCTCCACTTCCGCCATCTTGCCACCACATAGTCGGCCATCTTGCCATCACATAGTCGGCCATCTTGTAGCCTCCACTTCCGCCATCTTGCTGCCACATAGTCGGCCATCTTGCATTCACATAGTCGGCCATCTTGTGGTCACATAGTCGGCCATCTTGCCATTATGTAGTCGGCCATCTTGTAGTCTCCACTTCCGCCATATTGCCACCACATAGTCGGCCATCTTGTACCCTCCACTTCAGCCATCTTGTAGCTTCCACTTCCGCCATCTTGCCATCACATAGTCGGCCATCTTGTAGCCTCCACTTCCGCCATCTTGCCATCACATAGTCGGCCATCTTGCCATTATGTAGTCGGCCATCTTGTAGCCTCCACTTCCGCCATCTTGCCATCACATAGTCAGCCATCTTGTAGCCTCCACTTCCGCCATCTTACCACCACACAGTCGGCCATCTTCCACCTCCCACTTCCGCCATCTTGCCCCCCGACCCGGCCATCTTGCCGCCCTCATCCAGCCTCACTCCCCCCCCACCTCCCACCCCCCCCCTCCCCAACCCCCCCCCGCCATGGGGCAGCCTATGGGTCACGTCTTCCCCTTCCTCCCCCTGGTTGTGGGTGGGGGGACATTGGGCTCCTGGGGGGCGGGATTCACGCACCTCCGCGGGGGTTGTTGCCTCCGGGCCGCCGTGGGGCGCCGCCCCCCTTTTGACTCCGCCCCCTTCCCCCCTCCCCCCGCCCCCCTCTTCCTCCTTTTAGCGGGCGGGGGGGTCGGCGACGGCGCCGCCCCCTCGGTGGGCGGAGTTTGTTGCCGGCGCCGCCTCCCGGGCTCTTTATCCAATGGGGGACGCAACGGCGAGCGGGGGCGGCGCCGGGTGCCGCGGGGGGGGGCGGAGCCAATGGGTGGGGGTGGGGGTGGGGGTGGGGGTGGGGAGGGGGAGGGGCGCTTGGGTGGGCGTCCCCGGCGCCTCTTGGTTATGCTGGGGGGGGTGGGCGGAGTCAAAGGGGGTGGGGGCGGAGCTTTGCGGCGGGAAGGGGGCGGAGCTTTGCGGTGGGGGTGGGGGGGGGGGGCGGCGGCGGCGGCGGCGCCGGGGGGGGCGGCGTTTGGGGGGGCGTCCCCGGCGCCGTTTGGTTGGCGGGGGGTGGGAGGAATCAAGATGGCCGCCGGAAGTTGGGGGGGGTGAATTTGGCGGGGGGGGGAGGGGTCTCCGACGGGATGTTGGGGGGTGATGAGGTTCCAATATGGTCAATAAGCGACCGGGGAGGGAACGAAGGACTTTGTGGGCGGGGCCTGGGCCTCGGCTCTGGCGAATCAGCACGTCCGCGCTGCGCCGGCGCCGCCGCGATTGGGCGGGGCGACCGGAAGCTCCGCCCACTTGCCCCGCCCCCGGGGAAGCCGCTCTCATTGGCTCCGCCCCCACTGGACCCGCATCCATTGGCTGCGAAGCCGTAGATCCCGCCCCTAAGGGTGGGGGCGGAGCCAATGGCGGCGAAGAGGGCGGAGCCGCCGGTGATGACGTCGTTGGGGAGGGCGGTGACGTCAGCGGTGATGTCACAGGAAGCGCTTCGGGCGTGGCGGGAAGCGGGGGGTGACGTCACAGGAAGCGCTTCCGCGGGCGGTGGTGACGTCACAGGAAGCGCTTCCGCGGGCGGTTGTGACGTCACAGGAAGTGGTTCCGGGGGCGGCGGTGACGTCACAGGAAGCGGCTCGGCGGGCACAGGAAGCGGCGGCGGCGGCGGCGGCGGGGGCGGTTGTGACGTCGCAGGAAGCGGCGGCGGCGCCGCAGGAAGTGACGGCGGCGCCGCAGGAAGCGGCTCGGCCGCAGCAGGAAGCGGCTGCGACGCCGCAGGAAGCGGCTGCGTGGCGACAGGAAGCGGCTCCGCGGCGACAGGAAGCGGCTTCGCAACGACAGGAAGCGTCCCCGGCGCCACAGGAAGTGGCTGCGCGGGGGCGGCGGGAAGCGTGTCGGCGCCCACAGGAAGTGGGTCGGAGCCAACAGGAAGTGGAGGCTGTGGCTCCGCCCCCCGCTCCGCCGAGCCGCCATCTTTGGGGGTGGCCCCGCCCCTATTTCCCGCCGCCCGCAGCCGTTGGCTGACGCGGGTTCCGGGGCGGGGAGGGAGGGGCTTAATAGGCCCCGCCCTCGAGCGCCGAGGACGCCTGGGTCCCCCGGTGGGCGTGGCCGCCAGCCCCTCCCCCGCCATCATGGCGGCGGCGTCGAAGGCGCCGTCGACGTCACCCGAACTCCTGGGTCCCTCCCGGACGCCTGGGTCCGCTCCCGAACTCCTGGGTCCCCCCGAACTCCTGGGTCCCGCGGAGGGGGGGGGGAGGGGCGGGGTCCTCGGAGCTGGGCGGGGGGGGGAGGCGGAAGCGCCCGCCCATCCCCCGCGCCTGGTCGATGTCCTTGCGGGCGGCGGCCACTTGTTCCTGTGGGGGGAGGGGAGGGGTGGGGTGGGGGGGAACGCCTGGGTCCCTTCCCGGACGCCTGGGTCCCTCTTGAACTCCTGGGTCTCTTTGGGCACTCCTGGGTCCCTCCCGAACTCCTGGGTCCCTCCTGAACTCCTGGGTCTATTCCCAGAACATTGGGTCCCTCCCGGACGCCTGGGTCCCTCCTGAACTCCTGGGTCTCTTTGGGCACTCCTGGGTCCCTCCTGAACTCCTGGGTCCCTCCCGGACGCCTGGGTCCTTTCCTGAACTCCTGGGTCCCTCCTGAACTCCTGGGTCTCTTTGGGCACTCCTGGGTCCCTCCTGAACTCCTGGGTCCCTCCCGGACGCCTGGGTCCTTTCCTGAACTCCTGGGTCCCTCCTGAACTCCTGGGTCTCTTTGGGCACTCCTGGGTCCCTCCCAAACTCCTGGGTCCCTCCCGGACGCCTGGGTCCCTTCCTGCACTCCTGGGTCCCTCCCGGACGCCTGGGTCCCTCCCGCACTCCTGGGTCCCTCCTGGACTCCTGGGTCCCTCCCGGACTCCTGGGTCCCCCCGAACTCCTGGGTCCCCCAAACTCCTGGGTCCCTCCCGAACTCCTGGGTCCCTCCCGGCCGCCTGGGTCCACTCCCGGACGCCTGGGTCCCTCCCGAACTCCTGGGTCCCCCAAACTCCTGGGTCCCTCCTGAACTCCAGTGTCCCCCCACACTCCTGGATCCCCCCGAACTCCTGGGTCCCTCCCGCACTCCTGGGTCCCCCCGAACTCCTGGGTCCCTCCCGGACGCCTGGGTCCCTCCCGGACGCCTGGGTCCCCCCGAACTCCTGGGTCCCTCCCGCACTCCTGGGTCCCCCCGAACTCCTGGGTCCCTCCCGGACGCCTGGGTCCCTCCCGGACGCCTGGGTCCCCGCACCCACCTCCGCCAGCTTCAGCTCCTCCCGGCTCACGTCCTCCAGCGACGCCTCCAGGAAGTTCATGGCGTAGCGCTCGATAGGGGTGAGCTGTGCCCGAACGCCTGGGTCCCTCGGATGCCGGGGTCCCCCCCGGACTCCTGGGTCCCCTCCCGGACGCCTGGGTCCGCCCCCCGAACTCCTGGGTCCCTCCCGAACTCCTGGGTCCCTCCCAAACTCCTGGGTCCCTCCCAAACTCTTGGGTCCCCCCCCGGACGCCTGGGTCCCTGTCACTCCGTAGGTCCCTGTTGTCTCCCTGGATGCCTGGGTCCCTTTCCCCGCCGGACTCCTGGGTCCCTCCCGCACTCCTGGGTCCCCTCCTGAACTCCTGGGTCCCTCCCGAACTCCTGGGTCCCCAAACTCCCGGGTCCCCAAACTCCCGCGTCTCTCCCGAACTCCTGGGTCCCCCCGAACTCCTGGGTCCCCTCCCGAACTCCTGGGTCCCCCCGAACTCCTGGGTCCCCTCCCGAACTCCTGGGTCCCTCCCGAACTCCTGGGTCCCCCCAGATGCCTGGGTCCCCCATACTCCCATGTTCCCCCGAACTCCTGGGTCCCCCCCGAACTCCTGGGTCCCTCCTGAACTCCTGGGTCCCTCCCGAACTCCTGGGTCCCCACACTCCCATGTCCCCCCGAACTCCTGGGTCCCTCCCGAATGCCTGGGTCCCTCTCGAACTCCTGGGTCCCCCCGAACTCCTGGGTCCCTCCTAGACCTCTATGATCACAACATCTCCACGTTCTCCTGGTCACTTGGGTCCCTCCAACCCCTTGACTTCCCGAACTCCTGGGTCCCTCCTGGACGCCTGGGTCCATCCTGAACTCCCGGGTCCCCCCACACTCCCATGTCCCCCCAAACTCCTGGGTCTCCCCAAACTCCTGGGTCCCTCCCGAACTCCTGGGTCCCTCCCGGACGCCTGGGTCCCCACCTGCTCGACCAGCGCGGCGATCTCCTGCTCGGCCTTGGACAGCTCCTCCTCGGGCTCGGGGCCGTTGCGCTCGTCCTCGGGGCTCAGGCTCTCGCTGAACTCGGCCATGGCCGCCACGCGCTCGGCCTGCGCCTGCGAGGCCGCCCGGATGTCCTCGGGGTCCTCGGCCCCGCACAGCGCCTGGGGACAATGGGGACAATGGGGGCGATGGGGACATTGGGGGCGATGGGGGCGATGGGGACATTGGGGGCAATGGGGACATTGGGGGTAATGGGGGCAATGGGGGCAATGGGGACATTGGGGGTAATGGAGACATTGGGGGCAATGGGGTCGATGGGGACAATGGGGGCAATGGGAGGAATGGGGACATTGGGGGCAATGGGGTCATTAGAGTCAAAGGGGACATTGGGGGCAATGGGGACAATGGGGGCAATGGGGGCAATGGGGGCGATGGGGACACTGGGGGCAATGGGGACATTGGGGGCAATGGGGGCGATGGGGGTAATGGGGGTAATGGGGATGATGGGGGCAATGGGGGCAATGGGGACATTGGGGGCAATGGGGGCAATGGGGGTAATGGGGATGATGGGGGCAATGGGGGCAATGGGGACATTGGGGGCAATGGGGGCGATGGGGACAATGGGGGCGATGGGGACATTGGGGGCAATGGGGGCAATGGGGGCAATGGGGACAATGGGGGTAATGGGGGCAATGGGGGCAATGGGGACATTGGGGGCAATGGGGACATTGGGGGCAATGGGGGCGATGGGGGCAATGGGGGCAATGGGGACATTAGGGGTAATGGGGACATTGGGGGCAATGGGGGCAATGGGGACAATGGGGGATCCCAGTGACATTGAGGACACTGGAGACAATGGGTATAATGAGTATAATGGGGAAAATGGGGACACTGGGGACAGTGGGGGCAATGGGGATATTGGGGAAAATAGGGACAATGGGGACAATGGGGGCGATGGGGACAATGGGGGTAATGGGGGCAATGGGGGCGATGGGGACAATGGGGACATTGGGGACAATGTGGGTGATGGGGGCGATGGGGACAATGGGGCCATTGGGGGTAATGGGGTCAATGGGGGCGATGGGGGCAATGGGGACAATGGAGGCAATGGGGACATTGAGGGCAATGGGGACATTGAGGGCAATGGGGACATTGAGGGCAATGGGGATATTGGGGGCAATGGGGTCAATGAGGGCAATGGGGACAATGGGGGCGATGGGACAGTGGGGGCAATGGGGACATTGGGGGTAATGGGGTCAATGGGGGCAATGGGGACAATGAGGGTAATGGGGGCGATGGGGACATTGGGGGCGATGGGGACAATGGGGGCAATGGGGACATTGGGGGCAATGGAGGCAATGGGGACAGTGGGGGCAATGGGGACAATGGGGACATGGGGACAATGGGGACATTGGGGGCGATGGGGACATTGGGGGCAATGGGGACATTGGGGTCAATGGGGACAATGGGGGTAATGGGGGCATTGGGGACAATGGGGGCAATGGGGAATATGGGATAATGGGATAATGGGACAATGGGCACTATGGTGACAATGGGGACACTGGGGACAATGGGACAATGGGTACAATGGTGACACTGGTGACAACGGTGACACTGGGGACCCCACCTGCTCCAGGATGTGCGTTCTCCGCGTGGCCGCCGGGTCCTCGTCCTCCTCGTTCTGCGCGTCCCCGTCCCCGTCGCGCTCCGTGTCCCCGTCCCTATTGTCCCCATCCTTGTCCTTGTCCCCATCCCTGTCCTTGTCCCCATCCCTGTCCTTGTCCCTGTCCCTGTCCTTGTCCCTCTCGGGCCGTCCCGGCTCCTCCGGCGTCATGTCAAACAGCTCCCGGATGGTTTGCTGGGGGGGAGGGGGAGGAAATGGGGGTTGGACCGGACGCCTGGGTCCCCTCCCGGACGCCTGGGTCCCTCCCGGACGCCTGGGTCCCCTCCCGGACGCCTGGGTCCCTCCCGGACGCCTGGGTCCCTCCCGAAAGCCTGGGTCCCTCCTGGACTCCTGGGTCCCTCCTGAATGTCTCGGTCTCTCCTGGACTCCTGGATCCCCCCCGAACTCCTGGGTCCCTCCCGAAAGCCTGGGTCCCCGGACGCCTGGGTCCCTTCCGAACACCTGGGTCCCCTCCCAAACTCCACGACTCCTCCCATACTCCTGGTTCCCTCCCGAACTCCTGGGTCCCTTCCTGAACTCCTGGGTCCCTTCCCAGACGCCTGGGTCCCTGGACGCCTGGGTCCCCCCCGAACTCCTGGGTCCCTTGTGAACTCCTGGGTCACCGGACACCTGGGTCCCTCCCAAACTCCTGGGTCCCTCCTGAACTCCTGAGTCCCTTCCTGAACTCCTGGGTCCCTTCCCGGACGCCTGGGTCCCCTCCTGGACGCCTGGGTCCCTCCTGGACGCCTGGGTCCCTCCCGAACGCCTGGGTCCCCCCCGGACGCCTGGGTCCCTCCTGAACTCCTAGGTCCCCGGACGCCTGGGTCCCCTCCCAAACTCCTGGGTCCCTCCTGAACTCCTGGGTCCCTCCTGGACTCCTGGGTCCCCTCCCAAACTCCTGGGTCCCTCCCGAACTCCTGGGTCCCTCCTGAACTCCTGGGTCCCCTCCTAAACTCCTAGGTCCCCGGACGCCTGGGTCCCCTCCCGAACTCCTGGATCCCTCCCGAACTCCTGGGTCCCCTCCTAAACTCCTGGGTCCCCAGACGCCTGGGTCCCTCCGAACTCCTGGGTCCCTCCCGAACTCCTGGGTCCCCTCCCGAACTCCTGGGTCCCTCCCGGACGCCTGGGTCCCTCCTGAACGCTTGGGTCCCTCCCGAACTCCTGGGTCCCCTCCTAAACTCCTGGGTCCCCTCCTAAACTCCTGGGTCCCCAGACGCCTGGGTCCCTCTCGGACTCCTGGGTCCCTCCCGAACTCCTGGGTCCCCCGGACGCCTGGGTCCCCGCACCTGTTTGAAGTAGGCGGTGGTGAAGTTCCCGCCCTCGATGGCCATGTCCCCCAACATGCGCTTCTGATTGGCCTTCTTGAGGATGTTCTCCTCAACCGTGCGCTCGCTGATCAGCCTGGGGACACGGGGACAATGGGGACATTGGGGACAATGGGGGTGATGGGGACAATGGGGGCAATGGGGACAATGGGGGCAATGGGGGCAATGGAGGCAATGGGGGCAATGGGGGTAATGGGGGCAATGGGGGCAATGGGGGCAATGGGGGTAATGGGGGTAATGGGGGCAATGGGGGCAATGGGGCCATTGGGGGCGATGGGGACACTGGGGACATTGGGGACAATGGGGGCAATGGGGACATTGGGGGCAATGGGGACAATGGGGGCGATGGGGACATTGGGGGCAATGGGGACATTGGGGGCAATGGGGACAATGGGGATGATGGGGACAATGGGGGTGATGGGGATGATGGGGACAATGGGGGTGATGGGGACGATGGGGACTTTGGGGGCAATGGGGGCAATGGGGACAATGGGGGCAATGGGGACAATGGGGGCGATGGGGACAATGGGGGTGATGGGGACGATGGGGACAATGGGGACATTGGGGGCAATGGGGGCAATGGGGACAATTGGGGCGATGGGGGCAATGGGGACAATGGGGACATTGGGGGCAATGGGGGCAATGGGGACAATGGGGGCGATAGGGGCAATGGGGGTAATGGGGACAATGGGGGTGATGGGGACGATGGGAATATTGGGGACAATGGGGACTTTGGGGGCAATGGGGGCAATGGGGACAATGGGGGCAATGGAGGCGATGGGG
This sequence comes from Nesoenas mayeri, assembly GCF_963082525.1. Taxonomy (NCBI): domain Eukaryota; kingdom Metazoa; phylum Chordata; class Aves; order Columbiformes; family Columbidae; genus Nesoenas; species Nesoenas mayeri. Next base: position 199,609 of record NC_137570.1, on the reverse strand, counting down.
ACAATGGGGGCGATGGGGGCGATGGGGACAATGGGGGCGATGGGGACATTGGGGGCAATGGGGACATTGGGGGCAATGGGGACAATGGGGGCGATGGGGACAATGGGGGTGATGGGGACATTGGGGGCAATGGGGACGATGGGGACAATGGCGATGATGGGGACAATGGGGATGATGGGGACAATGGGGGCGATGGGGACAATGGGGGTGAGGGGGACAATGGGGACAATGGGGGCGATGGGGACAATGGGGGCGATGGGGACATTGGGGGCAATGGGGACATTGGGGACAGTGGGGACAATGGGCATGATGGGACTAATTAATGGGATAATGGGGATAATGAGATAACGGGGACAGTGGGATAATGGGGATAAGGGGACAATGGGGACATTGGGGACAATGGGGATACGGGGACATTGGGGACAATGGGGACCATGGGGACAGTGGGATTACTGGGTTTAATGGGGCAATGGGATTAATGGGATTAATGGGGATCATGGGACAATGGGATAATGGGACAATTGGGATAATTGGGACAATGGAGACAACGGGATAATGGGGATAATGGGACAATGGGCATAATGGAGACAATGGGATAATGGAGATAATGGGACAATGGGGATAATGGGGATAATGGGGACAATGGGATAATGGGGATAATGGGACAATGGGGATAATGGGATAATGGAGACAATGGGACAATGGGGATAATGGGGACAATGGGACAATGGGGATAATGGGACAATGGGGACAATGGGTTAATGAAGATAATGGGACAATGGGGACAATGCGGACAATGGGACAATGGGGACAATGGGATAATGGGGACAATGGGATATTGGGGATAATGGGGACAAGGGGATAATGGGATAATGGAGACAATGGGACAATGGGGATAATGGGGATAATAGAGACAATGGGATAATGGGACAATGGGTATAATGGGATAATGGAGATAATGGGACAATGGGGATAATGGGGATAATAGAGACAATGGGATAATGGGACAATGGGGATAATGGGATAATGGAGACAATGGGACAATGGGGATAATGGGGACAATGGGACAATGGGGACAATAGGATAATGGGGACAATGGGGATAATGGGACAATGGGGACAATGGGTTAATGAAGATAATGGGACAACGGGGACAATGCGGACAATGGGACAATGGGGACAATGGGATATTGGGGACAATGGGATAATGGAGACAATGGGACAATGGGGATAATGGGGATAATAGAGACAATGGGATAATGGGACAATGGGTATAATGGGATAATGGAGATAATGGGACAATGGGGATAATGGGGATAATAGAGACAATGGGATAATGGGACAATGGGGATAATGGGATAATGGAGACAATGGGACAATGGGGATAATGGGGACAATGGGACAATGGGGACAATAGGATAATGGGGACAATGGGGATAATGGGACAATGGGGACAATGGGTTAATGAAGATAATGGGACAATGGGGACAATGCGGACAATGGGACAATGGGGACAATGGGATATTGGGGACAATGGGATAATGGAGACAATGGGACAATGGGGATAATGGGGATAATAGAGACAATGGGATAATGGGACAATGGGTATAATGGGATAATGGAGATAATGGGACAATGGGGATAATGGAGACAATGGGACAATGGGGATAACGGGGACAATGGGACAATGGGATAATGGGACAATGGGGACAATAGGATAATGGGATAATGGAGACAATGGGACAATGGGGATAATGGGGATAATAGAGACAATGGGATAATGGGACAATGGGTATAATGGGATAATGGAGATAATGGGACAATGGGGATAATGGGATAATGGAGACAATGGGACAATGGGGATAATGGGGACAATGGGACAATGGGGATAATGGGACAATGGGGACAATGGGTTAATGAAGATAATGGGACAATGGGGACAATGCGGACAATGGGACAATGGGGACAATGGGATAATGGGGACAATGGGATATTGGGGATAATGGGGACAAGGGGATAATGGGATAATGGAGACAATGGGACAATGGGGATAATGGAGATAATAGAGACAATGGGATAATGGGACAATGGGTATAATGGGATAATGGAGATAATGGGACAATGGGGATAATGGAGACAATGGGACAATGGGGATAATGGGGACAATGGGACAATGGGATAATGGGACAATGGGGACAATAGGATAATGGGATAATGGAGACAATGGGACAATGGGGATAATGGGGATAATAGAGACAATGGGATAATGGGACAATGGGTATAATGGGATAATGGAGATAATGGGACAATGGGGATAATGGGATAATGGAGACAATGGGACAATGGGGATAATGGGGACAATGGGACAATGGGATAATGGGACAATGGGGACAATAGGATAATGGGGACAATGGGGATAATGGGACAATGGGGACAATGGGTTAATGAAGATAATGGGACAATGGGGACAATGCGGACAATGGGACAATGGGGACAATGGGATATTGGGGACAATGGGATATTGGGGACAATGGGATAATGGAGACAATGGGACAATGGGGATAATGGGGATAATAGAGACAATGGGATAATGGGACAATGGGTATAATGGGATAATGGAGATAATGGGACAATGGGGATAATGGAGACAATGGGACAATGGGATAATGAGACAATGGGGATAATGGGATAATGGGGACAGTGGGATAATGGGACAATGGGGATAATGGAGACAATGGGATAATGGGGACAATGGGACAATGGGGACAATGGGATAATGGGGACAATGGGACAATGGGGACAATGGGATAATGGGGACAATGGGGATAATGGGACAATGGGGACAATGGGACAATGGGGACAATGGGATAATGGGACAATGGGATAATGGGACAATGGGGATAATAATTGGGATAACGGGACAATGGGTTAATGAAGATAATGAGACAATGCGGACAATGGGACAATAGGGACAATGGGAATAATGGGATAATGGGGACAATGGAGACAATGAACCCGGGGGTGGGGGAGGGGAATTGAGGCCGGGGGGTGGGAAATAAGGGTGGGGGATGGGAACATAAGGGTGGGGGAGGGGAATACAGGGGTGGGGGAGGGGAACACAGGGGTGGGGGATGGGAAAGTGAGGTGGGGGAGGGGAATATAGGGGTGGGGGAGGGGAAACTGAGGGTGGGGAAACCAAGGGTGGGGGATGGGAAAGAAGGGTGGGGGATGGGAAACGAAGGTGGGGGAGGGGAATACAGGGGTGGGGGAGGGGAAACCGGATATGGTGGATGGGAATCAAGGGTGGGGGAGGGGAAATAAGGGTGGGGGATGGGAATATAAGGGTGGGGGATGGGAACACAGGGGTGGGGGATGGGAAATGAAGGTGGGGGAGGGGAATATAGGGGTGGGGGATGGGAAAGTGGGGTGGGGGAGGGGAATATACGGGTGGGGGATGGGAAACTGAGGATGGGGAAACCAAGGGTGGGGGAGGGGAAGGAAGGGTGGGGGATGGGAAACGAAGGTGGGGGAGGGGAATACAGGGGTGGGGGAGGGGAAACCGGATATGGTGGATGGGAATCAAGGGTGGGGGAGGGGAAATAAGGGTGGGGGATGGGAATATAGGGGTGGGGGATGGGAATATAGGGGTGGGGGATGGGAAAGGAGGGTGGGGGAGGGGAAACTGAGGGTGGGGAAACCAAGGGTGGGGGAGGGGAAGGAAGGGTGGGGGATGGGAAACGAAGGTGGGGGAGGGGAATACAGGGGTGGGGGATGGGAAATGAGGGTGGAGGAGGGGAAACCGAGGGTGGGGGAGGGGCAACTGGATATGGTGGATGGGAACCAACGGTGGGGGGTGGGAACCGAGTGTGGGGGAGGGGAAACTGAGTGTGGGAAATGGGGGCTGGGGGAGGGGAATTAAGGGTGGGGGAGGGGAATATAGGGGTGGGGGAGGGGAAATGAAGGCGGGGGAGGGGAATATAGGAGTGGGGGATGGGAAAGTGGGGTGGGGGAGGGGAATATAGGGGTGGGGGATGGGAAACTGAGGATGGGGAAACCAAGGGTGGGGGATGGGAAAGAAGGGTGGGGGATGGGAAACGAAGGTGGGGGAGGGGAATACAGGGGTGGGGGAGGGGAAATCGGATATGGTGGATGGGAATCAAGGGTGGGGGAGGGGAAATAAGGGTGGGGGATGGGAATATAAGGGTGGGGGATGGGAATCAAGGCTGGGGGAGGGGAATGTAGGGGTGGGGGATGGGAAAGTGGGGTGGAGGAGGGGAATATAGGGGTGGGGGATGGGAAAGTGGGATGGGGGAGGGGAATATAGGGGTGGGGGATGGGAAACTGAGGGTGGGGGAGGGGCAACTGGATATGGTGGATGGGAACCAAGGGTGGGGGGTGGGAACCGAGTGTGGGGGAGGGGAAACTGAGCGTGGGAAATGGGGGCTGGGGGAGGGGAAATAAGGGTGGGGGAGGGGAATATAGGGGTGGGGGAGGGGAATATAGGGGTGGGGGATGGGAAAGTGGGGTGGGGGAGGGGAATATAGGGGTGGGGGATGGGAAACTGAGGGTGGGGAAACCAAGGGTGGGGGATGGGAAAGAAGGGTGGGGGATGGGAAACGAAGGTGGGGGAGGGGAATACAGGGGTGGGGGATGGGAAATGAGGGTGGGGGAGGGGAAACCGAGGGTGGGGGAGGGGCAACTGGATAGGGTGGATGGGAACCAAGGGTGGGGGGTGGGAACCGAGTGTGGGGGAGGGGAAACTGAGTGTGGGAAATGGGGGATGGGGGAGGGGAAATAAGGGTGGGGGAGGGGAATATAGGGGTGGGGGAGGGGAATATAGAGGTGGGGGATGGGAAAGTGGGGTGGGGGAGGGGAAACTGAGGGTGGGGAAACCAAGGGTGGGGGAGGGGAAGGAAGGGTGGGGGATGGGAAACGAAGGTGGGGGAGGGGAATACAGGGGTGGGGGATGGGAAATGAGGGTGGGGGAGGGGAAACCGAGGGTGGGGGAGGGGCAACTGGATAGGGTGGATGGGAACCAAGGGTGGGGGATGGGAACTGAGTGTGGGGGAGGGGAAACTGAGTGTGAGAAATGGGGGCTGGGGAAGGGGAATTAAGGGTGGGGGAGGGGAATATAGGGGTGGGGGAGGGGAATATAGGGGTGGGGGATGGGAAAGTGGGGTGGGGGATGGGAATATAGGGGTGGGGGATGGGAAAGGAGGGTGGGGGAGGGGAAACTGAGGGTGGGGAAACCAAGGGTGGGGGATGGGAAGGAAGGGTGGGGGATGGGAAGCGAAGGTGGGGGAGGGGAATACAGGGGTGGGGGATGGGAAAGGAGGGTGGGGGAGGGGAAACCGAGGGTGGGGGAGGGGCAACTGGATATGGTGGATGGGAACCAAGGGTGGGGGGTGGGAACCGAGTGTGGGGGAGGGGAAACTGAGCGTGGGAAATGGGGGCTGGGGGAGGGGAAATAAGGGTGGGGGAGGGGAATATAGGGGTGGGGGAGGGGAATATAGAGGTGGGGGATGGGAAAGTGGGGTGGGGGATGGGAATATAGGGGTGGGGGATGGGAAAGGAGGGTGGGGGAGGGGAAACTGAGGGTGGGGAAACCAAGGGTGGGGGAGGGGAAGGAAGGGTGGGGGATGGGAAACGAAGGTGGGGGAGGGGAATACAGGGGTGGGGGATGGGAAACGAAGGTGGGGGAGGGGAATACAGGGGTGGGGGATGGGAAACGAAGGTGGGGGAGGGGAATACAGAGGTGGGGGATGGGAATACAGGGGTGGGGGATGGGAAACGAAGGCGGGGGAGGGGAAACCGAGGGTGGGGGAGGGGCGCGCACCGGTAGATGTGCACGTCGCGGGTCTGGCCGATGCGGTGGCACCGATCCTGCGCCTGCGCGTCCATGGTGGGGTTCCAGTCGCTGTCGTAGAACACGACGGTGTCGGCCCCCGCCAGGTTCACCCCGACGCCCCCGCTGCGCGTCGACAGGATGAAGCAGAAGATGCGCTTGTCCGCGTTGAAGCGCTCCATCAGCGCCTATGGGGATGGGGGGGCGGGGTCAGCGCCGGACGCCTGGGTCCCTTCCCGGATGCCTGGGTCCCTCCCTGGACGCCTGGGTGCCTCCTGAACTCTTGGGTCTCTTGGGGCACTCCTGGGTCCCTCCTGAACTCCTGGGTCCCTCCTGAACTCTTGGGTCTCTTGGGGCACTCCTGGGTCCCTCCTGAACTCCTGGGTCCCCTCCTGAACTCCTGGGTCTCTTGGGGCACTCCTGGGTCCCCTCCCGAACTCCTGGGTCCCTCCTGAACTCCTGGGTCTCTTGGGGCACTCCTGGGTCCCTCCTGAACGCCTGGGTCTCTTGGGGCACTCCTGGGTCCCTCCTGAACTCTTGGGTCCCTACTGAACTCCTGGGTCTCTTGGGGCACTCCTGGGTCCCTCCTGAACTCCTGGGTCTCTTGGGGCACTCCTGGGTCCCTCCTGAACGCCTGGGTCTCTTGGGGCACTCCTGGGTCCCTCCCTGGACGCCTGGGTCCCTCCTGAACTCCTGGGTCTCTTGGGGCACTCCTGGGTCCCCTCCTGAACTCCTGGGTCCCCTCCTGAACTCCTGGGTGTCTTTGGGCACTCCTGGGTCTCTTGGGGCACTCCTGGGTCCCCTCCCGCACTCCTGGGTCCCCTCCCGCACTCCTGACAGGATGAAGCAGAAGATGCGCTTGTCCGCGTTGAAGCGCTCCATCAGCGCCTATGGGGATGGGGGGGCGGGGTCAGCGCCGGACGCCTGGGTCCCTTCCCGGATGCCTGGGTCCCTCCCTGGACGCCTGGGTCCCTCCTGAACTCCTGGGTCTCTTGGGGCACTCCTGGGTCCCTCCTGAACTCCTGGGTCTCTTGGGGCACTCCTGGGTCCCTCCTGAACGCCTGGGTCTCTTGGGGCACTCCTGGGTCCCTCCCTGGACGCCTGGGTCCCTCCTGAACTCCTGGGTCTCTTGGGGCACTCCTGGGTCCCTCCTGAACTCCTGGGTCCCTCCTGAACTCCTGGGTCCCTCCTGAACTCCTGGGTCTCTTTGGGCACTCCTGGGTCCCTCCTGAACTCCTGGGTCTCTTGGGGCACTCCTGGGTCCCCTCCTGAACTCCTGGGTCTCTTGGGGCACTCCTGGGTCCCTCTTGAACTCCTGGGTCTCTTGGGGCACTCCTGGGTCCCTCCTGAACTCCTGGGTCTCTTTGGGGCACTCCTGGGTCCCTCCTGAACTCCTGGGTCTCTTGGGGCACTCCTGGGTCCCTCCTGAACTCCTGGGTCCCTCCTGAACTCTTGGGTCTCTTGGGGCACTCCTGGGTCCCTCCTGAACTCCTGGGTCTCTTGGGGCACTCCTGGGTCCCTCCTGAACGCCTGAGTCTCTTGGGGCACTCCTGGGTCCCTCCTGAACTCCTGGGTCCCTCCTGAACTCCTGGGTCTCTTGGGGCACTCCTGGGTCTCTTGGGGCACTCCTGGGTCCCTCCTGAACTCCTGGGTCTCTTGGGGCACTCCTGGGTCCCTCCCGAACTGCTGGGTCCCTGTCGACCCTTTGTGGCCCCTTCCGAACTCCTGGGTCCCTTCCCGGACGCCTGGGTCCCTCCCTGGACGCCTGGGTCCCTCCTGAACTCCTGGGTCTCTTGGGGCACTCCTGGGTCCCTCCCGAACTCCTGGGTCCCTCCTGAACTCCTGGGTCTCTTGGGGCACTCCTGGGTCCCTCCTGAACTCCTGGGTCCCTCCTGAACTCCTGGGTCCCTCCCGCACTCCTGGGTCTCTTGGGGCACTCCTGGGTCCCTCCCGAACTGCTGAGTCCCTGTCGACCCTTTGTGGCCCCTCTCGAACTCCTGGGTCCCTCCCAAACTCCTCGGTCCCCGCCGAACTCCTGGGTCCCCCCGAACTCCTGGGTCCCCCCGAACTCCTGGGTCCCTCCCAAACTCCCGGGTCCCCCCGCACTCCTTGCTCCCCCGAACTCCTGGGTCCCCCCCGAACTCCTGGGTCCCCCCGAACTCCTGGGTCCCTCCTGAACTCCTGGCTCTTCCCAGACTCCCCCGAACTCCTGGGTCCCCCCGCACTCCTTGCTCCCCCGAACTCCTGGGTCCCCCCCGAACTCCTGGCTCCCCCGAACTCCTGGGTCCCCCTGAACTCCTGGGTCCCCCCGAACTCCTGGCTCCCTCTCGAACTCCTGGCTCCCCCGGACGCCTGGGTCCCCCCCGGACGCCTGGGTCCCCCCCGGACGCCTGGGTCCCACCTGTCTCTGCTCCACGCGGGTGCTGCCGTCCAGGCGCAGGTAGAGGTGTCCGTGGAAGGTGAGGAAGCGCTCGAGCACGTCCAGCATGCGCGTCATCTGCGTGAACACCAGCACGCGGTGCCCCCCGGCCTTGAGCCGCCGCAGCAGCACGTCCAGCGTCTGCAGCTTCCCTGGGGACGGGGACACGGGGACATCAGTGGGGACATCAGTGGGGACGGCAACGGGAACGTCAATGGGAACGTCAATGGAACGTCAATGGGGACGTGGGGACATCAATGGGAACGTCAATGGGAACGTCAATGAGAACGTCAATGAGAACGTCAATGGGAACGTCAATGGGGACATGGAGACATCAATGGGACATCAATGGAGACATCAATGGAGACATGGGGACATCAATGGGACATCAATGGAAACATCAATGGGAACGTCAATGGGGACATCAGTGGGGACATCAGTGGGAACATCAATGGGAACATCAATGGAGACATCAATGGGGACATGGGGACATCAGTGGGAACATTAATAGGAACATCAATGGGGACATCAATGGGGACATAAATGGGAACGTCAATGGGAACGTCAATGGGGACGTCAATGGGGACGTCAATGGGAATGTCAATGGGGACATCAATGGGAACATCAATGGGGACGTCAATGGGGACGTCAATGGGGACGTCAATGGGAACGTCAATGGGGACATCAATGGAGACATCAATGGGAACATCAATGGGGACGTCAATGGGGACATCAATGAGAACATCAATGGGGACGTCAATGGGGACGTCAATGGGGACATCAATGGGGATGTCAATGGGGACGTCAATGGGAACGTCAATGGGAACATCAATGGGGACATCAATGGGAACGTCAATGGGAATATCAATGGGAACGTCAATGGGGACATCAATGGGGACATGGGGACATCAATGGGAACATCAATGGGGACATGGGGATGTCATGGGGACATCAATGGGACATCAATGGGAATGTCAATAGGAACGTCAATGGGAACGTCAATGGGGACATCAATGGGGACATGGGGACATCAATGAGAACGTCAATGGGGACATCAATGGGGACATCAATGGGAACGTCAATGGGAACGTCAATGGGAATGTCAATGGGGACATCAATGGGGATATGGGGATGTCATGGGGACATCAATGGGGACATGGGAACATCAATGGAAACATTGCCCCCAATGCCCCCATTGCCCATAATGTCCCCATTGTCCCCATTACCCCCATTGCCCCCAATGTCCCCATTGTCCCCATTACCCCCATTGCCCCCAATGTCCCCATTGTCCCCATTACCCCCAACGCCCCCAATGTCTCCAACGCCCTCGTTACCCCCATTGCCTCCATTGTCCCCATTACCTCCATTGTCCTCATTGCCCCCATTGCCCCCATTGCCCCCAATGTCCCCATTGTCCCCATCACTTCCATTGTCCTCATCGCCCCCATTGCCCCTAATGTCCCCATTGTCCCCATCGCCCCCAATGTCCCCATTAACCCCAATGCCCCCCATGTCCCCATTGCCCCCACCACCTCCATTGTCCTCATTGTCCCCATTGCCCCCACTGTCCCCAACGCCCCCAATGTCCCCATTGTCCCCATCGCCCCCATTACCCCCATTGCCCCATCGCCCCCATTAGCCCCATTGCCTCATCGTCCCCATTACCCCCATTATCCCCATTGCCCTCAATGTCCCCAATGTCCCCATTGCCCCCAATGTCCCCATTGCGCTCAATGTCCCCAATATCCCCATTGCCCCCAATGTCCCCATTGCCCCCACTGTCCCCAACACCTCCAATGTCCCCATTGTCCCCATCGCCCCCATTACCCCCATTGCCCCCAATGTCCCCATTGTTCCCAATGTCCCCATCACCCCCAACGCCCCCATTACCCTCATTGCCCCCAACGCCCCAATTGTCCCCATTGCCCCCATTGTCCCCATCAACTCCATTGTCCCCATTAACCCCATTGCCCCCAATGCCCCCATTACCCCCAATGTCCCCATTACCCCCATTGTCCCCATTACCCTCAATGTCCCCATCGCCCCCAATGTCCCCATTGCCCCTAATATCCCCAACACCCTCATTACCCCCAATGCCCCCATCGCCCCCATTGACCCCACTGCCCCCATTGTCCCCAATGTCCCGATTGCCCCCATCACCCCCAATGTCCCCATTGCCCCCATTATCCCCATTGCCCCCAATGTCCCCATCACCCCCATTGTCCCCATCACCCCCATTGTCCCCATCGCCCCCATTACCCCCATTGCCCTCAACGCCCCCATTGTCCCCATTATCCCCATTGCCCCCATTGCCCCAACGTCCCCAACGCCCCCATTGCCCCCATCACCTCCATTACTCCCATTGCCCCCATTACCCCCATTGCCCCTAACGCCCCCAATGTCCCCATTGCCCCCATCACCCCCATTGCCCCCAATGTCCCCATTACCCCCAATGTCACCATCGCCCCCATCACCCCCAATCTCCCCATTGCCCCCATTGTCCCCATTGCCCCCAATGTCCCCATTGCCCCCAATGTCCCCATTACCCCCATCGCCCCCATCGCCCCCATCACCCCCATTACCCCCAATGCCCCCATCGCCCCCAATGTCCCCACGTCCCCATGTCCTACCGCAGTCGTACTGCAGCAGGCGGGGGTCGGGCAGGCTGGGGGGGGTCCCGACCAGCGCCGCCCCCCCCAGCGCCTCCAGCTCTTGGCGCAGCCGCTGCTGCAGCTGCAGCCGCTGGCGCAGCCGCCACGGGGGGGGGCGCCCGCTCACCAGGGCCCCCCCCCGCGCCGCCACCGCCGGCACCACGAACACGAACCTGCGGGGGGGACACACACACGGGTTGGGGGAGCGGCCGGACGCCTGGGTCCCTACCCGGACGCCTGGGTCCCTTCCTGGACGCCTGGGTCCCTCCCGAACTCCTGGGTCCCCTCCCGGACTCCTGGGTCCCTCAGAACTCCTGGGTCCCCTATGTGGGTCCCTCCCCGAACTCCTGGGTCCCCTCCCGAACTCCTGGGTCCCTCCCGGACGCCTGGGTCCCTCCTGGACTCCTGGGTCCCTACCCGGACACCTGGGTCCCTTCCTGGACGCCTGGGTCCTTCCCGGACGCCTGGGTCCCTCCTGGACTCCTGGGTCCCCTATGTGGGTCCCTCCCCGAACTCCTGGGTCCTTCCCGGACTCCTGGGTCCCCTCCCAAACTCCTGGGTCCCCTCCCGGACTCCTGGGTCCCTCGGACGCCTGGGTCCCTCAGAACTCCTGGATCCCCTATGTGGGTCCCTCCCCGAACTCCTGGGTCCTTCCCGAACTCCTGGGTCCCTCCCGAACTCCTGGGTCCTTCCCGAACTCCTGGGTCCCTTGGGGCACTCCTGGGTCCCTTGGAGGGCTCCTGGTCCCTACCCGAACTCCTGGGTCCCCTCAGAACCCCTTGAGTCCTGAACTCCTGGGTCCCTCCCAGACTCCTGGGTCCCCCCAACTCCCCCGAACTCCTGGGTCCCTCCCGAACTCCTGGGTCCCTCCCGGACGCCTGGGTCCCTCCCGAACTCCTGGGTCCCTCCCGAACTCCTGGGTCCCCTCAGAACCCCTTGAGTCCTGAACTCCTGGGTTCTTCCCAGACTCCTGGGTCCCCCCAACTCCCCCGAACTCCTGGGTCTCTCCCGAACTCCTGGGTCCCTCCCGGACGCCTGGGTCCCTCCTGAACTCCTGGGTCCCTCCAAGTCCCTTTGAGCCCTGAACTCCTGTGTTTCCCCAAGCTCCCCGGACGCCTGGGTCCCCTCAACTCCCCCGAACTCCTGGGTCCCTCCCGAACGCCTGGGTCCCCCCTTACCGCTGCAGCAGGGGGCGCAGCTGCTCCAGGGGGCCGTGGGGCAGCCCGTGGGGCGCCGTGGGGCGCAGGGTGAGGGTGCCCAGCACCTCGGTGCCTCCCGAACTCCTGGGTCCCTCCCGGACTCCTGGGTCCCTCCTCCACTCCTATGTCCCTCCAGGACTCCTGGGTCCCCCTAACTCCCCCGAACTCCTGGGTCCCCCGAACGCCTGGGTCCCCCGAACTCCTGGGTCCCTCCTACACTCCTATGTCCCTCCAGGACTCCTGGGTCCCCTCAACTCCCCCGAACTCCTGGGTCCCTCCTGATCTCCTGGGTCCCCTCAAAACCCCTTTGAGTCCCGAACTCCTGGGTCCCTCCCGAACTCCTGGGTCCCTCCTACACTCCTATGTCCCTCCAGGATTCCTGGGTCCCCTCAACTCCCCCGAACTCCTGGGTCCCTCCTGATCTCCTGGGTCCCCTCAAAACCCCTTTGAGTCCCGAACTCCTGGGTCCCTCCCGAACTCCTGGGTCCCCTCAAAACTCCTTGAGCCCTGAACTCCTGGGTCCCCCGAACTCCTGGGTCCCTCCTACACTCCTATGTCTCTCCAGGACTCCTGGGTCCCCTCAACTCCCCCGAACTCCTGGGTCCCTCCTGATCTCCTGGGTCCCCACAAAACCCCTTGAGCCCTGAACTCCTGGGTCCCTCCCGAACTCCTGGGTCCCTCCCGAACTCCTGGGTCCCTCCTACACTCCTATGTCCCTCCCGGACGCCTGGGTCCCTCCCGAACGCCTGGGTCCCCCCTTACCGCTGCAGCAGGGGGCGCAGCTGCTCCAGGGGGCCGTGGGGCAGCCCGTGGGGCGCCGTGGGGCGCAGGGTGAGGGCGCCCAGCACCTCGGTGCCTCCCGAACTCCTGGGTCCCTCCCGGACTCCTGGGTCCCTCCTACACTCCTATGTCCCTCCAGGACTCCTGGGTCCCCCCAACTCCCCCGAACTCCTGGGTCCCTCCCGAACTCCTGGGTCCCTCCTACACTCCTATGTCCCTCCCGGACGCCTGGGTCCCTCCCGAACGCCTGGGTCCCCCCTTACCGCTGCAGCAGGGGGCGCAGCTGCTCCAGGGGGCCGTGGGGCAGCCCGTGGGGCGCCGTGGGGCGCAGGGTGAGGGCGCCCAGCACCTCGGTGCCGTACACGGGCCGCATGGCGCAGCGCAGCTCGTTGAGCCGCAGCAGCCGCTCCAGCCGCTCCGCGCGGCCACGGACGCGCTTGGACTCCAGGGACTCCTGTTGGGGGGCAATGGGGGGCACCCCAAAGCTGAGACGGGACCCACTGACACCCCTGGGTGCCTTCCCGAACGCCTGGGTCCCTCCTGCGTTCGTGGGTCCCTTGGGGTACTCCTGGGTCCTTCCCAAAGTCCTGGGTCCCTTCCCGAACTCCTGGGTCCCTATTGAAGTGCTGGGTCCCTTGGGGTACTCCTGGGTCCCTCTCCCAAACTCCTGGGTCCCTCCTGAACTCCTGGGTCCCTCCTGCACTCCTGGGTCCTTCCTGTGATCATGGGTCCCTCCTGAACTCCTGGGTCCCCTGGGGTATTCCTGGGTCCCTCCCGAATGCCTGGGTCCCTCCTGAACGCCTGGGTCCCTTGGGGTATTCCTGGGTCCCTCCTGAACTCCTGGGTCCCTTGGGGTACTCCTGGGTCCCTCCCAAACTCCTGTCCCTCCTGAACTCCTGGGTCCCTCCTGAACTCCTGGGTCCCTTGGGGTACTCCTGGGTCCCTCTTGAACTCCCAGGTTGCTCCTGAACTCCTGGATCCCTTTTGGGGTACTCCTGGGTCCCTTCCCGAACGCCTGGGTCCCTTGGGGTACTCCTGGCTCCCTCTTGAACTCCCAGGTCCCTCCTGCACTCGTGGTTCCCCTGGGGCACTCCTGGGTCCCTCCGAGACTTGTGGGTCCCTACTGAACTCGTGGGTCCCTTGGGGACCTCCTGGGTCCCTTGGGGTACTCCTGGGTCCCCTCCCGAACTCCTGGGTCCCTACTGGACTCCTGGGTCCCTTGGGGTACTCCTGGGTCCCTTGAACTCCTGGCTCCCTCAAACAGCCCCCCACTTTTAACCCACATAGACACCCATGGGTGCCCCCCCCGTCACCCATGGGTGCCCCCCAGACCCCCCAGGACCCCCAAATCCCTCCCCCACTTTAACCTCCATTGAGACCCATGGGTGCCCCCCCCACCATGGGTGCCCCCAGACCCCCCCCCCTACTTTAACCCCCCCATAGAGACCTATGGGTGCCCCCCAGACCCCCCAACCCCCCCACTATAACCCTCATAGACACCCATGGGTGCCCACCCCCCTCCCCCCATGGGTGCCCCCAACCCCCCCCACTTTAACTCCCATAGAGACCTATGGGTGCCCCTGGACCCCCCCAACCCCCCACTTTACCCCCATAGACACCCATGGGTGCCCCCCAGACCCCCAAATCCCCCCCCACTTTACTCCCCCATAGAGACCTATGGGTGCCTCCCCACCCATGGGTGCCCCCCCAGACCCCCCAGGACCCCCAAATCCCCCCCCCCACTTTACTCCCCCATAGAGACCTATGGGTGCCCCCCCACCCATGGGTGCCACCCAGACCCCCCAACCCCCCCCACTTTAACTGCCATAGAGATCTATGGGTGCCCCTGGACCCCCCAACCCTCCACTTTACCCCCATAGACACCCATGGGTGCCCCCCCAGGACCTCAAATCCCCCCCCCACTTTACTCCCCCCTAGAGACCTATGGGTGCCCCCCCACCCATGGGTGCCCCCCCAGACCCCCCAGGACCCCAAATCCCCCCCCCACTTTACTCCCCCATAGAGACCTATGGGTGCCCCCCCACCCATGGGTGCCACTCAGACCCCCCAACCCCCCCCACTTTAACTGCCATAGAGATCTATGGGTGCCCCTGGACCCCCCCAACCCCCCACTTTACCCCCATAGACACCCATGGGTGCCCCCCCCCGTCACCCATGGGTGCCCCCCTAGACCCCCCAGGACCCCCAAATCCCCTCTCACTTTACTCCCCCATAGAGACCTATGGGTGTCCCCCCACCCATGGGTGCCACCCAGACCCCCCAACCCCCCCCACTTTAACTGCCATAGAGATCTATGGGTGCCCCTGGACCCCCCCAACCCCCACTTTACCCCCATAGACACCCATGGGTGCCCCCCCAGGACCTCCAAATCCCCCCCCCACTTTACTCCCCCATAGAGACCTATGGGTGTCCCCCACCCATGGGTGCCACCCAGACCCCCCAACCCCCCCCACTTTAACTGCCATAGAGATCTATGGGTGCCCCTGGACCCCCCCAACCCCCCACTTTACCCCCATAGACACCCATGGGTGCCCCCCCAGGACCTCCAAATCCCCCCCCCCACTTTACTCCCCCATAGAGACCTATGGGTGCCCCCCACCCAAGGGTGCCCCCCCCCATCCTTACCAGGTAGAAGGGGGAGCGCGGGGGGGGCGGGGGCTGCCGGCGGGGGGGGGGCGGCGCTGCGGGGGGGCGGGGCCGGGGGGGGAGGGGCGGGGGGGGCGTCGGGGCCCCTCCCCCCCACCCCGGGAACTTCCGCTTCCTCCTGGGGGGGGGAGGGGCTGTGGGGAAGAGAAGAGGAAATGGGGGGGGGGGGGGTCAGGGGGGCACCCATGGGTGGGGGGGGGTCGCATGGGTGGGGGGGATCCATAGATGGGGGGGTCCCATGGGTGGGCGGGGTGGTATAAAAGGTGGGGGGGATACCCATGGGTGTGGGGGGGGCGTCCCTAATGTGGGGGTTGGGTGGGGGGTCCCATAGGTGGGGGGGGGATCCCATAGATGGGGTGGGTCCCATGGGTGGGGGTTGGGTGGGGGGTCCCATAATTGGGGGTTGGGTGGGGGTGTCCCATGAGTGGGGGAAGGGGGGTCCAATGGATGGGGTTGGGTGGGGGGGTCCCATAAGTGGGGGGGTGGGGGGTCCCATGGGTGGGGGTTGGGTAGGGGGTCCCATAAGTGGGGGGAGGGTCCCATGGGTGGGCTTGGGTGGGGGGTCCCATGAGTGAGTGGGGGGGGGTCCCATGGGTGGGGGTTGGGTGGGGGGTCCCATAAGTTGGAGGGAGTCCCATGGGTGGGGGTTGGGTGGGGGGGTTCCATAGGTGGGTGGGTCCATGGATGGGGGGGTATAAAAGGGGGGGGTATAAGGGGGGGGGGGGGCACCCATGGGTGTGTGGTGGGGGTCCCTAATGTGGGGGTTGGGTGGGGGGGTTCCATAGGTGGGGTGGGTCCCATGGATGGGGGGGGTATAAAAGGGGGGGGTATAAGGGGGGGGGGGGGCACCCATGGGTGTGTGGGGGGTCCCTAATGTGGGGGTTGGGTGGGGGTCCCATAGGTGGGGGGGGGGGATCCCATGGGTGGGGGTTGGGTGGGGGGGGTCCCATAAGTGGGTGGGGGGGTCCCATGGGTGAGGGGTGTCCCATGGGTGGGGGTTGGGTGGTGGGTCCCATAAGTAGGGGGGGGGGTCCCATGGGTGGGGGTTGGGTGGGGGGGGTCCCATAAGTTGGGGCGGGGTCTCATGGGTGGGGGTTGGGTAGGGGGGGTCCCATAAGTGGGGGGAGACCCATGGGTGGGGGTTGGATGGGGAGTCCCATAAGTGGGGGGGGGTGTCCCATGAGTGGGGGTTGGGTGGGGGGTCCCATAGGTGGGGTGGGTCCCATGATGGGGGGGGTATAAATGGGGGGGTATAAGGGGGGGGGGCACCCATGGGTGTGTGGGGGGGTCCCTAATGTGGGGGTTGGGTGGGGGTCCCATAGGTGGGGGGGGGATCCCATGGGTGGGGGTTGGGTGGGGGGGGTCCCATGAGTAGGAGGGGGGTCCCATAAGTGTGGGGGGTGTCCCATAATTGGGGAGGCGGGGGTCCCATGGGTGGGGGTTGGGTGGGGGTTGGGTGGGGGGGTCCCATAAGTGGGGGAGTGGGGGGTCCCATAAGAGGGGGTTGGGTGGGGGGTCCCATAAGTGGGTGGGGGGGTCCCATAATTGGGGGGGGGGGGTCCCATGGGTGGGGGGGTCCCATGGGTGGGGGAGGGGTGGGGGTGTGTCTCACTCACCGTGTTGTCAGCGCTGGGGGGAGGGGCGGCGGGGGGGGGCGTGGGGGGCGGGGCCAGCACCCTGAGGAGGGGGGAGGGGCGAGGTGGGGGGGGCGTGGGGGGAGGGGCCAGCGGCCCATCCTGGCTGGGGGGGGAAGAGGGGGGGGAGGAGGAGGAGGGGCGGGGGGGGGGAGGGGCGGGGGGGGGGAGGGGGGGGAGGGGCCGGGGGGGGGGAGGGGCGGCCCTTGACGAACCACGATCTTCACCACCCCCCCGCTGTTCACCAGCGGCGGAACTGGGGGGGGGGGGCAAAAGGGGGGGACCCCAAATTAGTGACCCCCCCATATACACACAATGAGATGCAGACCCCCCCAAAATAACCAAGAGCCCCCCCCCAAAAATCAATGACACACCCAAAAATCAATGACACCCCCAAATAAGTCAATGACACCCCCAAGATAACATGAGCCCCCCCAAATAAGTCAATGACACCCCAAAAATCAATGACCCCCCCAAAATAACCTGGACCCCCCAAAATAACCCTGAGTCCCCCCAAAAAATTAATGATACCCCCAAAAGTCAATGACACCCCCAAAAATCAATGACACCCCAAAAAGTCAATGGCACCCCAAAAATAACGTGGACACCCCCAAATAAGTCAATGACACCCCAAAAATCAATGACCCCCCTCAAAAAGTCAATGACACCCCAAAAATCAATGACACCCCAAAAATCAACATGAACCCCCCAATAAATCAATGACACCCCAAAAATAACATGAGCCCCCCCAAAATCAATGACACCCCCAAAATAAGTCAATGACACCCCAAAAATCAATGATACCCCCAAAATCAATGACCCCCCCAAAAAGTCAATGACACCCCAAAAATAACATGAGCCCCCCAAATACGTCAATGACACCCCAAAAATCAATGACACCCCCAAATAAGTCAATGGCACCCAAAAATCAATGACACCCCCCAAATAAGTAAATGACACCCCAAAAACCAATGACACCCCCAAATAAGTCAATGACACCCCCAAATCAATGACCCCCCCCAAATAAGCCAATGACACCCCAAAAATCAATGACCCCCCCACAAATCAATGACACCCTCAAATAAGTCAATGGCACCCCAAAAATCAATGACCCCCCAAAAATCAATGACACCCCCAAAAAGTCAATGGCACCCCAAAAATAACGTGGACCCCCCCAAATAAGTCAATGACACCCAAAAATCAATGACACCCCAAAAATCAACATGAACCCCCCAATAAATCAATGACACCCCAAAAATAACATGAGCCCCCCCAAAATCAATGACACCCCCAAAATAAGTCAATGACACCCCAAAAATCAATGACCCCCCCCAAAAAAATCAATGACACCCCCAAAAATAACATGAGCTCCCCAAATAAGTCAATGACACCCCAAAAATTAATGACACCCCCAAATAAGTCAATGGCACCCCAAAAATCAATGACACCCCCAAATAAGTCAATGACACCTCCAAGA
>NC_137570.1:95548-180738 GCF_963082525.1 Nesoenas mayeri | reverse complement strand
AGTCAATGGCACCCCAAAAATAACATGAGCCCCCCCAAAAATCAATGACACCCCCAAATAAGTCAATGGCACCCCAAAAATCAATGACCCCCCCAAAAATCAATGACACCCCCAAAAAGTCAATGACACCCCAAAAATAAGTGACACCCCCAAATAAATCAATGATACCCCAAAAATCAATGACTCCCCCACAAATCAATGACACCCCCAAATAAGTCAATGGCACCCCCAAATAAGTCAATGACACCCCAAAAATCAATGACCCCCCCCAAAAATCAATGACACCCCCCAAATAAGTCAATGGCACCCCCAAAAATCAATGACCCCCCCCAAAAATCAATGACACCCCCCAAATAAGTCAATGACACCCCCAAAATCAATGACCCCACCCACAAATCAATGACACCCCCAAATAAGTCAATGGCACCTCCAAAATCAATGATACCCCCAAAATCAATGACCCCCCCCAAAAAGTCAATGGCACCCCAAAAATAACGTGGACCCCCCCAAATAAGTCAATGACACCCCCAAAAATCAATGACACCCCCAAATAAGTCAATGACACCCCCAAGATAACATGAGCCCCCCCAAATAAGTCAATGACACCCCAAAAATCAATGACACCCCCAAAGTCAATGACCCCCCCAAAATGACCTGGACCCCCCCAAATATAACCATGAGACACCCCAAAAATCAATGACGCCCCCCAAAAATCAATGACACCCCCAAATAAGTCAATGGCACCCCAAAAATCAATGACACCCCCAAAAATCAATGACACCCCAAATAAGTCAATGACACCCCCAAAATCAATGACGCCCCCCAAAAATCAATGACACCCCCCAAATAAGTCAATGGCACCCCAAAAATCAATGACACCCCCAAAAATCAATGACACCCCCAAATATGTCAATGACACCCCAAAAATAACGTGGACCCCCCCAAATAAGTCAATGACACCCCCCAAAAATCAATGACACCCCCAAATAAGTCAATGACACCCCCAAGATAACATGAGCCCCCCCAAATAAGTCAATGACACCCCCAAAAATCAATGACACCCTCAAAGTCAATGACCCCCCCAAAATGACCTGGACCCCCCCAAATACAACCATGAGACACCCCAAAAATCAATGACACCCCAAAAATCAATGACATCCCCAAATAAGTCAATGGCACCCCAAAAATCAATGACACCCCCAAAAATCAATGACACCCCCAAAAAGTCAATGACACCCCAAAAATAACGTGGACCCCCCCAAATAAGTCAATGACACCCCAAAAATCAATGACCCCCCCAAAAATCAATGACACCCCCAAATAAGTCAATGACACCCCAAAAATCAATGACACCCCCAAAAATCAATGACACCCCCAAATAAGTCAATGACACCCCCAAGATAACATGAGCCCCCCCAAATAAGTCAATGACACCCCAAAAATCAATGACACCCTCAAAGTCAATGACCCCCCCAAAATGACCTGGACCCCCCCAAATACAACCATGAGACACCCCAAAAATCAATGACACCCCAAAAATCAATGACATCCCCAAATAAGTCAATGGCACCCCAAAAATCAATGACACCCCCAAAAATCAATGACACCCCCAAATAAGTCAATGACACCCTCAAAATCAATGACGCCCCCCAAAAATCAATGACACCCCCAAATAAGTCAATGGCACCCCAAAAATCAATGACACCCCCAAAAATCAATGACACCCCCAAATATGTCAATGGCACCCCAAAAATAACATGAGCCCCCCCAATAAATCAATGACACCCCCAAAAATCAATGACCCCCCCAAAATAAGCTGGACACCCCCAGAAATAAGCTGGACCTCCCCAAAAATCAATGACACCCCCAAAAGTCAATGACACCCCAAAAATAACATGAGCCCCCCTAATAAATCAATGACACCCCAAAAATCAATGACACCCCCAAGTAAGTCAATGACACCCCCAAAAATCAATGACACCCCAAAACCAATTGTTTGTTTGTTATTTTTGGGGTGTCCCCCGTTATTTTTGGGGTCCCCCCCCAATTATTTTTGGGGTCCCCCCATTATTCTTGGGGTCCCCCCCTGTTATTTTTGGGGTCCCCCCCCAATTATTTTTGGGGTCCCCCCCCTGTTATTCTTGGGGTCCCCCTCTGTTATTTTTGGGGTCCCCCCCTTGTTATTTTTGGGGTCCCCCCCAATTATTTTTGGGGTCCCCCCATTATTTTTGGGGTCCCCCCCTTTTATTTTTGGAGTCCCCCCATTATTTTTGGGGTCCCCCCGTTATTTTTGGGATTCCCCCCCTGTTATTTTTGGGGTGTCACCCCATTATTTTTGGGGTCCCCCTTCATTATTCTTGGGGTCCCCCCATTATTTTTGGGGTCCCCCCCGTTATCCTTGGGGTCCCCCCCCTGTTATTTTTGGGGTCCCCCCCCAATTATTTTTGGGGTCCCCCCCTGTTATTCTTGGGGTGTCCCCTCTCATTATTTTTGGGGGTCCCCCTTCGTTATTTTTGAGGTCCCCCCCTGTTATTTTTGGGGTCCCCCTCAATTATTTTTGGGGTCCCCCCCGTTATTTTTGGGGTCCCCCCCCGTTATTTTTGGGGTCCCCCCCTGTTATTTTTGGAGTCCCCTCCCCTTGTTATTTTTGGGGTCCCCATTACCTTGTGCAGCCGCCAGGGGGAGCCCCAAATTTTGGGGGGTCCCCTGGTTTTGGGGGGTCCCGGGGGGGGGGGGGCGCTGAGCGGGGTCAGGAGCGTCACTTGTGTGGGGGGGCCCAAAAGGGGGTGCTGCCCCCCCGCTGCCACCAAGGTGAACCACGTTACCTGTTGGGGGGGGGGGGGGACACCCCAAAATCAGCCCCAAAAGCACACAGATCGCCCCAAAATTACCCCCACCCCCCCCAATTCTGTGTCCCCCCCCGCCCATGTGTCACCCTATTTTGTGTCCCCCCCATTTTGTGTCCCCCCCCCCCCCAATTCTTGGTCTCCCCCGTTCTGTCCCCCCCCATGTTCCCCCATATCCCTCCATTGTCCCCCCATTGTCCCCCCATTATCCCCCCCATATCCCCCTATTTACCCCCCCATTGTCACCCCCTTGTCCCCATTGCCCCCCCCATGTCCCCCTATTTACCCCCCATTGTCACCCCATTGTCCCCCATTGCCCCCCATGTCCCCACTGCCCCCCCATATCCCCCTATTTACCCCCCCCATTGTTACCCCATTGTCCCCCCATGTCCCCATTACCCCCCCCATATCCCCCTATTTACCCCCCCATTGTCACCCGTGTCCCCCCATTGCCCCCCCATGTCCCCCCACTATCCCCACTGCCCCCCCATTTACCCCCCATTATCCCATTGTGCCCCCATTATCCCCCCCATATCCCCCCATTGTCCCCCCATGTCACCCCATTGTCCCCCATTGCCCCCCCATTATCCCCCCATTGTCCCTCCCATATCCCCCCCATATCCCCCATTGCCCCTCATCTCCCCCTATCTCCCCCCATTACCCCCCCATCTCCCCCCATTGTCCCCCCATATCCCCCATTGCCCCCCATTATTCCCCTATTACCCCCCCCATGTCCCCATTTACCCCCCCACTTCCCCTCTATATCCTCCCATTATCCCCCCATATTCCTCCCATATCCCCCCCATATTCCCCCATCTCCCCCCATTATCCCCCCCATGTCCCCATTTACCCCCCCACGTGCCCCCCATATCCCCCCCATGTCCCCATTTACCCCCCCATTATCCCCCCTATATCCCCCCATTGCCTCCCATCTCCCCCCCCATCCCCCCATAGTCCCCCCATGTCCCCATTTACCCCCCCATATCCCCCCATTATCCCATTGCCCCCCCATTATCCTTCCATTTACCCCCCCATGTCCCCATTGTCCCCCCATTATCCCCCCCCAATATCCCCCCATAGTCCTCCCCATATCCCTCCATTGTCCCCCCATATCGCCCCCATATTCCCCCCATTGTCCCCCCTATGTCCCCATTGCCGCCCAGGTCCCCATTTACCCCCCCATATCCCCCATGTTCCCCCATTATCCCCCCATTGTCCTCCCCATCTCCCCCCATTGTCCCCCCATATCCCCCCATTGTCCTCCCCATCTCCCCCCATTATTCCCCCATATCCCCCACTGTCCCCCCCATTATCCTTCCATTTACCCCCCCATGTCCCCCCATTATCCCATTGCCCCCCATATCCCCCCATGTCCCCCCATTATCCTCCCATTGCCCCCCCATTAACCTCCCATTCCCCCCCCCACGTCCCCCCCATATCCCCCACATTGCCCCCCCATGTCCCATTTACCCCCCTATATCCCCCCATTGTCCCCCCATTACCCCCCCATGTCCCCATTTACCCCCCCATATCCCCCCCCATATCCCCCCATTATCCCATCTCCCCCCATTATCCCCCCATATCCCCCATTGCCCCCCATTATCCCCCCATAACCCCCCCATGTCCCCATTTACCCCCCCATTATCCCCCCATGTTCCCATTTACCCCCCCATTATCTCCCCCATCTCCCCCCATTGTCCCCCCCATATCCCCCATTGCCCCCCATTATTCCCCTATTACCCCCCCATGTCCCCATTTACCCCCCCATCTCCCCCATATCCCCCCATCTCCCCCCATTATCCCCCCATATCCCCCATTGCCCCCCATTATCCCCCCATGTCCCCATTTACCCCCCCATTGTCCCCCCATTACCCCCCCATGTTCCCATTATCCCCTCCATATGCCTCCCCATATCCCCCTATGTCCCCCCCATGTCCCCCATTGTACCCCCCATGACCCCCATATATCCTCATCTCCCCCCATTATCCCATTGCCCCCCCATTATCCCCATATCCCCCCATTGTCCCCCCATCTCTCCCCATTACCCCCCCCATATCCCCCATTGCCCCCCATTATCCCCCCATTACCCCCTCATGTCCCCATTTATCCCCCCATTGCCCCCCATATCCCCCCATTACCCCCCCATGTTCCCATTTACCCCCCCATTGCCCCCCCACTACCCCCCATCTCCCCCCATATCCCCCCATTGTCCCCCCATATCCCCCCATTATCCCCCCATCTCCCCCCATATTCCCCCATTTACCCCCCCCATGTTCCCATTTACCCCCCCACGTCCCCCCCATCTCCCCCCATTATCCCCCCATCTCCCCCCATTACCCCCCCATATCCCCCATTGCCCCCCATTATTCCCCTATTACCCCCCCATGTCCCCATTTACCCCCCCCATTATCCCCCCCATATCCCCCCATTGCCCCCCCATCTCCCCCCATTATCCCCCTATCACCCCCCCATGTCCCCATTTACCCCCCCATATCCCCCATTGTCCCCCCCATGTCCCCCCTATCTCCCCCCATTATCCCATTGCCCCCCCAATTAACCCCCCATTGTCCCCCCATTTACCCCCCACGTCCCCCCCATTGTCCCCCCCATTATCCTATTGCCCCCCCATGTCCCCATTTTACCCCCCCATATCCCCCATTGTCCCCCCCATGTCCCCCCCATCTCCCCCCATTATCCCATTGCCCCCCCATTAACCCCCCACTGTCCCCCTATTTACCCCCCCACGTCCCCCTTATTGTCCCCCCATTATCCTATTGCCCCCCCATGTCCCCATTTACCCCCCCATATCCCCCATTGTCCCCCCCATGTCCCCCCCATCTCCCCCCCATTATCCCATTGCCCCCCCATTAACCCCCCATTGTCCCCCCCATTTACCCCCCCACGTCCCCCTTATTGTCCCCCCATTATCCTATTGCCCCCCCCATGTCCCCATTTACCCCCCCATATCCCCCATTGTCCCCCCCATGTCCCCCCCCATCTCCCCCCATTATCCCATTGCCCCCCCAATTAACCCCCCACTGTCCCCCCATTTACCCCCCCACGCCCCCCCATTGTCCCCCCATTATCCTATTGCCCCATGTCCCCATTTACCCCCCCATATCCCCCCCCATATCCCCCCATGTTCCCATTTACCCCCCCATTGCCCCCCCATTACCCCCCCATCTCCCCCCATTATCCCCCCCATATCCCCCCCATGTCCCCACTTACCCCCCCCTTATCCCCCCATATCCCCCCATTGCCCCCCCACTACCCCCCCATCTCCCCCCATACCCCCCCATTGCCCCCCCACTACCCCCCCATCTCTCCCCATACCCCCCCCATACCCCCCCCCATTGCCCCCCCCCATGCCCCCCCCACTCACGCGGCAGCCCGCGGGGGGGCGCCAGCGCCAGGTGCCTCAGGGGGGGCCCCAGGGTCACTTTGCTCCCCTGCAGCTGCAGCGTCAGCGGCTTCGCCCCCCCCCGCCTGGGGAGGGGGGGGCCACGCCTTGGGGGGGGATGGGGGGGGGGGGGGACCCCCCAAAGTGCCCGAGCCCCCCCCGGGGGTCACGACCCCCCCCGGGCGCTGAGCCAGGGCCGCCAGCTGCCCGATGCTCACCAGTTCCCCTGCTGGGGGGGGGGGGGACACAATTAGGGGGGACACCCCAATAATGGGGCAATGGGGGGGATGGATATTGGGGGGGACACTCCAATAATGGGGCAATGGAGGGGGATGGATATTGGGGGGACACAGTTATGGGGGACACCCCAATAATGGGGCAATGGGGGGGATGGATATTGGGGGGACATAATTAGGGGGGGACACCCCAATAATGGGGCAATGGGGGGGATGGATATTGGGGGGACACTCCAATAATGGGGAATGGAGGGGGGATGGATATTGGGGGGGACACAGTTATGGGGGACACCTCAATAATGGGGCAATGGGGGGGATGGATATTGGGGGGACACTCCAATAATGGGGAATGGAGGGGGATGGATATTGGGGGGACACAGTTATGGGGGACACCCCAATAATGGGCCAATGGGGGGGGATGGATATTGGGGGGACACTCCAATAATGGGGAATGGAGGGGGATGGATATTGGGGGGACACAGTTATGGGGGACACCCCAATAATGGGGCAATGGGGGGGGATGGATATTGGGGGGACACAGTTATGGGGGACACCCCAATAATGGGGCAATGGGGGGGGATGGATATTGGGGGGACACTCCAATAATGGGGCAATGGGGGGGGGATGGATATTGGGGGGACACCCCAATAATAGGGAATGGGGGGGAGAGTTATTGAGAGAACACAGTTATGGGGGGACACAGTTATGGGGGACACCTCAATAATGGGGAATGAGGGGGGATGGATATTGGGGGGACACAATGATGGGGGGACACAGTTATGGGGGACACCCCAATAATGGGGGAGTGGGGGAATGGGGGAAGGTTATTGGGGGGACACAATTATGGGGGGACACAATGATGGGGGACACCCCAATAATGGGGGAATGGGGGGAAGGTTATTGAGGGGACACAATTATGGGGGGGACACAGTTATGGGGGACACCCCAATAATGGGGCAATAGCGGGGGATGGTTACTGGGGGGACACTCCAATAATGGGGCAATGGGGGGGGATGGTTATTGAGGGGGCACCCCAATGATAAGGGGGGGATGGATATTGGGGGGACACCCCAATAATGGGGGCAATGGGAGAATGGGGGGGGAAGGTTATTGGGGGGGACACTCCAATAATGGGGGCAATGGGGGAATGGGGGGGGAAGGTTATTGGGGGGACACCCCAATAATGGGGGCAATGGGGGAATGGGGGGGCGAAGGTTATTGGAGGGACACCCCAATAATGGGGGCAATGGGGGGATAGTTATTGGGGGGACACAGTTATGGGGGACACCCCAATAATGGGGCAATGGGGGGGGATGGTTATTGGGGTGACACCCCAATAATGGGGGAATGGGGGGGGATGGATATTAGGGGGACACCCCAATAATGGGGGCACTGGGGGGATGGTTATTGGGGGGGGACACAGTTATGGGGGACACCCCAATAATGGGGGAAGGGGGGGAAGGTTATTAGGGGGACACAATTATGAGGGGGACACAATGATAGGGGGACATAATGATGGGGGGACACAGTTATGGGGGGACACAGTTATGGGGGACACCCCAATAATGGGGGAATGGGGGGAAGGTTATGGGGGGGACACAATGATGGGGGGGACACAATGGTGGGGGCACCTCAATAATGGGCGAATGGGGGGAAGGTTATTGGGGGGACACAGTTATGGGGGGACACCCCAATAATGGCGGAATGAGGGGAAGGTTATTGGGGGGACACCCCAATAATGGGGGCAATGGGGGGAAGGTGATTGGGGGGACACAATGATGGGGGGACAGAGTTATGGGGGACACCCCAATAATGGGGGAATAGGGGGGTTACTGGGGGGCTATTGGGGATTACTGGGGGGGTCATTGGGGGCTATTGGGGGGTTACTGGGGGGGTCACTGGGGGACTATTAGGGGGTAGTTTTGGGGGGCTATTGGGAGGTTACTGAGGGGTCATTGGGGGCTACTGGGGAGTTATTGGGGAGTTATTGGGGGGTTATTGGGGGGTCATTGGGGGGTTATTGGGGGCTAATGGGTTATTGGGGGGTATCGGGGGTCACTGGGGGTTATTGGGGGGCTATTGGGGGGTATCGGGGGGTCATTGGCGGTTATTGGGGGGTTAATTGAGGGGTCATTGGGGGCTATTGGGGGTTAATTTGGGGGTCATTGGGGGGTTATTGGGAGGTTATTGGGGGGTCATTGGGGGCTATTGGGAGGTTACTGGGGGCTATTGGTGGGTGGTTTTGGGGGGCTATTGGGGGGGCTATTGGGAGGTTACTGGGGGGTCATTGAGGGCTATTGGAGAGTTATTGGGGAGATATTGGGGGGTTAATGGGGGGTCATTGGGGGGGTTATTTGGGACTAATGGGTTATTGGGGGGTATCGGGGGTCACTGGGGGTTATTGGGGGGCTATTGGGGGGTATTGGGGGGTATCGGGGGGTCATTGAGGGTTATTGGGGGTTAGTTTTGGGGGTGGGGGGCTATTCGGGGGTCATTGGGGGCTATTGGGGAGTTATTGGGGGGTTAATGGGGGCTAATGGGGGGTTATTGGGGGCTAATGGGTTATTGGGGGGTATCGGGGGTCACTGGGGGTTATTGGGGGGTCATTGGGGGCTATTGGGGGTTAGTTTTGGGAGGCTATTGGCGGTTTATTGGGGGGTCATTGGGGGGTTATTGAGAGGTTACTGGGGGGTCATTGGGGGTTACTGGGGGTTAGTTTTGGGGGGCTATTGGGAGGTTATTGGGGGGTCATTGGGGAGACATTGGGGGGCTATTGAGGGGTTATTTGGGGGATTATTGGGGGCTACTGGGTTATTGGGGGGTATCGGGGGGTCACTGGGGGTTATTGGGGGTTAGTTTTGGGAGGCTATTGGGGGGTTACTGGGGGCTATTGGGGAGTTATTGGGGGGTTAATGGGGGCTAATGGGGGGTTATTGGGGGCTAATGGGTTATTGGGGGATATCGGGGGTCACTGGGGGTTATTGGGGGGCTATTGGGGGGTATTGGGGGGTATCGGGGGGTCACTGGGGGTTATTGGGGGTTAGTTTTGGGAGGCTATTGGGGGGCTATTAGGGGGTTACTGGGGGCTATTGGGGAGTTATTGGGGGGTTAATGGGGGCTAATGGGGGGTTATTGGGGGCTAATGGGTTATTGGGGGGTATCGGGGGTCACTGGGGGTTATTGGGGGGTCATTGGGGACTATTGGGGGTTAGTTTTGGGAGGCTATTGGCGGTTTATTGGGGGGTCATTGGGGGGTTATTGAGAGGTTACTGGGGGGTCATTGGGGGTTACTGGGGGTTAGTTTTGGGGGGCTATTGGGAGGTTATTGGGGGGTCATTGGGGAGACATTGGGGGGCTATTGAGGGGTTATTTGGGGGATTATTGGGGGCTACTGGGTTATTGGGGGGTATCGGGGGGGGGTCACTGGGGGTTATTGGGGGTTAGTTTTGGGAGGCTATTGGGGGGTTACTGGGGGCTATTGGGGAGTTATTGGGGGGTTAATGGGGGCTAGTGGAGGGTTATTGGGGGCTAATGGGTTATTGGGGGGTATCGGGGGTCACTGGGGGTTATTGGGGGGCTATTGGGGGGTATTGGAGGGTATCGGGGGGTCATGGGGGGGCAGTTTTGGGGGGGTTCCCATTGGGGTACTCACAGGGCAGGCGCGCCTGCATGTCGGGGGCCAGCAGGAGGCGCTGGGGGGTTCCGGGCAGCGCGTAGGCGGCCAAAGGGGGCGGGGCCGGGCCTTTAGCCCCGCCCACCGCGGGCCTGGCCGGGGCTCCGCCCCCTGCAGGGGCTGGGTGGGAATGGGGGGGGGGCGTGGTCAGTGCCAAAGCCACGCCCCCCCAGCTCTAACCCCACCCACAACCCTCCCTTGTAGTCCTGGCCCCGCCCATCCATCCAGGCCACGCCCATTGGGTTTAAGCCCCGCCCAGCCCCCCGTATACCCAGTTATGAAGCTCCGCCCCCTCTAGCCCCCTCCCTCCCGCCAAACCACACCCCTCTGGCTTAAGCCCCGCCCACCCTCAAGCTGATTGGCCATTGGATGGGTCTTGCCACGCCCACCCAGCGCTAAGCTCCGCCCCCTCGGTCCAGGCCATGTCCTTTTGTTTTAAGCCCCGCCCACCCTGGCTGCTCTACCAAGTGATAGTAATAGCTCCACCCACCCAGCTCTAAGCCCCGCCCCCTCCGTTCAGGCCACGCCCCTTTGCTTTAAGCCCTGCCAACCCAGGCTGCTCTATCAAGTGACAGCAATAACCCCGCCCACCACCTCAAGCCCCGCCCCTCCCACCAGGCCACGCCCCTCGGGCTTAAGCCCCACCCACCACCCTCGCTTTGCTAAGGGATGCTCTGGCCCCGCCCACCCATCTCTAAGCCCCACCCCTCTGCTTTAAGCCCCACCCATCACCCCCTCCCCATCCGGAGCCCCCCCCATTGAACAAGCCCCACCCATTCCCCAAGCCCCGCCCCCTCAAGCCCCGCCCCCCCTCCTCCCCCCCGCACTCACCGGGGGTGGGACTGGCAGTGGGCGTGGCCAGCGCGGGCAGCAGCGTGGGCGTGGCCCGAGGGGGCGGGGCCGCCAGGGCCAATCCCAGAGGGGGCAGCAAGGGGGCGGGGCCAGCGGCGGGAGTGGGCGTGGCCACGCCAGTGCCTGGTGCCACGGGGGCGGGGTTAACCACGGCGGGGGCGGGGCTTAAAGGGGCGGGGTTTATTGGAGCGGTGGGCGGGGCTTGCGGCAACGTGACCACAGGGGGGGCGGCGGTTACCAGCAGGGGGGCGGGGCTTGTGGGGAGAGGGGCGTGGCCTGCGGGGGCGGGGTTGGTTGGTATGGGGGTGGGGTTGGGGGGTGGAGGGGCGGGGTTGGGGGGCGTGGCCACGCCCAAGGGGGCGGGGCGGGGCGGGGCCAGCAGCAGCACCGCCCGGTTCTCGGCACGCGCCACTGGCTGCAGCATCCTGAGGGGGGGGGGCGGGGGGGGGAAGGGGGGGAGAAGGGGGGCAAAGGTCAGAGGTCAGATGGGGGCAGTGACCCCCGTGACCCCCCCCACAGTGTCCCCAAGGTCACCCCAGTGTCCCCAAGGGTCCCCAATCCCCCCATCCCCCCAATATGTCCCAAATCCCCCCCAGTGTCCCCAATTCCCCCCAATGTCCCCAACTCCCCCAATGTCCCCAACCCCCCCAGTGTCCCCAATATGTCCCCAACCCCCCCAGTGTCCCCAATGGCCCCAACCCCCCTCAGTATCCCCAATGTCCCCAATGTCTCCAACCCCCGCAATGTCCCCAAGTGTCCCCAACCCCCGCAATGTCCCCAACCCCCCCAAATGTCCCCCATTGTCCCCAATCCCCCCAGTGCCCCAATGTCATCAAGACCCCAATATGTCCCCAATGTCCCCAAACCCCCCAATGTCCCCAAGACCCCAATATGTCCTCAATGTCCCCAAACCCCCCAATGTCCCCAAGACCCCAATATGTCCCCAACCCCCCCAGTGTCCCCAATGTCCCCAAGACCCCAACATGTCCCCAACCCCCCAATTGTCTCCAACTCCCCAAGTGTCCCCAACCCCCCAATTGTCCCCCAGTGTCTCCAACCCCCCAAGACCCCAATATGTCCCCAACCCCCTCAATGTCCCCAACTCCCCCAATGACCCCAAGTGTCCCCAACCCCCCAAGTGTCCCCAAGTGTCCCCAATTCCCCCAATGTCCCCCAGTGTCCCCAACCCCCCCAACCCCCCAATTGTCCCCAACCCCCCCATTGTCCCCAATGTCCCCAACCCCGCCAATGTCCCCAATGTCCCCAAGTGCCCCCAACCCCCCAGTGTCCCCAAGAGCCCAATATGTCCCCAACCCCCCCCATGTCCCCAATGTCCCCAAGACCCCAATATGTCCCCAACCCCCCCAAAGAGCCCAATATGTCCCCAACCCCCCCAATGTCCCCAATGTCCCCAACCCCCCACAATGTCCCCAAGACCCCAATATGTCCCCAACCCCCCAATTGTCCCCAACCCCCACAGTGTCCCCAGCCCCCCCAAGAGCCCAATATGTCCCCAACCCCCTCACTGTCCGCAATCCCCCCAATGACCCCCAGTGCCCCAACCCCCCCAACCCCCCAATTGTCCCCAACCCCCCCAGTGTCCCCAATGTCCCCAATGTCCCCCAGTGTTCCCAACCCCCCCAATGTCCCCAAGACCCCAATATGTCCCCAACCCCCCCCGCAATGTCCCCAATGTCCCCAACCTCCGCAATGTCCCCAAGACCCCAATATGTCCCCAACCCCCCAATTGTCCCCAACCTCCCAGTGTCCCCAACCCCCACAATGTCCCCCAGTGTCCCCAACGCCCCCAAGACCCCAATATGTCCCCAACCCCCCCAGTGTCCCCAAGACCCCAATATGTCCCCAATGTCCCCAACCCCCCCAATGTCCCCAACCCCCCCATTGTCCCCAATCCCCCCAGTGTCCCCAAGGTCCCCAAGACCCCAATATGTCCCCAGCCCCCCCAGTGTCCCCAAGTGTCCCCAATCTCCCCAGTGTCCCCAACCCCCCCAATGCCCCCAAGTGTCCCCAACCCCCCCAGTGTCCCCAATGTCCCCAACCCCCACAATGTCCCCCAGTGTCCCCAATGCCCCCAAGACCCCAATATGTCCCCAATCCCCCCAGTGTCCCCAAGACCCCAATATGTCCCCAATACTCCCAGTGTCCCCAACCCCCCCCAGTGTCCCCAATGTCCCCAATGTCCCCAACCCTCCCAAGACCCCAATATGTCCCCAACCCCCCCAATGTCCCCAATGTTCCCAAGACCCCAATATGTCCCCAGGCCCCCAGTGTCCATAACCCCCCCAACGTCCCCAATGTCCCCAAGACCCCAATATGTCCCCAATGTCCCCAATCCCCCCAGTGTCCCCAATATCCCCAAGACCCCAATATGTCCCCACACCCCCAAGACCCCAATATGTCCTCAACCCCCTCATTGTCCCCAATGTCCCCAAGACCCCAATATGTCCCCAACCCCCCCAGTGTCCCCAACCCCCCCAATGACCCCAATGTCCCCAATGTCCCCAATGTCCCCAACCCCCCAATTGTCCCCAACCTCCCCATTGTCCCCAATGTCCCCAATGACCCCAATATGTCCCCAACCCCTCCAGTGTCCCCAACCCCCTCAATGTCCCCAGGTGCCCCCAACCCCCCCAATGTCCCCAATCCCCCTAGTGCCTCCAATCCCCCCAATGTCCCCAAGACCCCAATATGTCCCCAGTGTCCCCAATCCCCCCACTGTCCCCAATACCCCAATATGTCCCCAACCCCCCAATTGTCCCCAATGTCCCCAATCCCCCCAGTGTCTCCAACCCCCCCAATGTCCCCAGGACCCCAATATGTCCCCAACCCCCCCAAGACCCCAATATGTCCCCAATCCCCCCAATGTCCCCAACCCCCCCAACATCCCCAATGTCCCCAAGACCCCAATATGTCCCCAACCCCCTCATTGTCCCCAATTGTCCCCAACTCCCCCAATGTCCCCCAGTGTCCCCAATGTCCCCAAGACCCCAATATGTCCCCAACCCCTCCACTGTCCCCAATGTCCCCAAGACCCCAATATGTCCCCAACCCCCTCAATGTCCCCAACCCCCCCAAGACCCCAATATGTCTCCAACCCCCCCATTGTCCCCAACCCCCTCAATGTCCCCAACCCCCCCAATGTCCCCAACCCCCCCAATGTCCCCAATGTCCCCAACCGCCCCATTGTCCCCAATGTCCCCAATGTCCCCTACCTGTTGACTTTCATGCGCACGGGCTTGGGCCGGGGGGGGGGGTCGGGGGCGGCCGCCACGTCCTCCAGGAGGCGCCGCGTGACGCGCCAGCGCGGCAGGAAGTGGTCGGCGGCGTAACGGGAAATGTGGCCCTCCATGGCCACCAGCAGGAACGGGGACAGGTCCACGTGCTGTGGGGACAATGGGGACAGCTGGGGTCATTTGGGGTCATTCGGGGTCACTCGGGGTCATTCGGAATCATATGGGGTCATCTTGGGTCACTCGGGGTCATGTGGGGTCAACTGGGGTCATATGGGGTCATCCCAGGTCACTCAGGGTCATATGGGGTCACCCAGTGACAATGGGGACACCAGTGACTCCAGGGACACTAATGACACCAGTGACACCCAGTGACACACAATGACACCCAATGACACCAATGACTCCCAATGACAATGGGGACACCCAATGACACCAGGGACACCAATGACACCCAATGACACCAATGACACCAGTGACACCAATGACACCAATGACACCAGTGACACCCAATGACACCCAATGACACCAGGGACACGAGGGATAGTGACTCCAATGACACCCAATGACACCCAGTGACACCAGTGACACCCAATGACACCAAGGACACCAGTGACACCAATGACACCCAATGACATCCAATGACACCAGTGACACCAATGACACCAGGGATAGTGACACCAGTGACACCAATGACACCAGTGACACCAAGGACACCAATGACACCCAATCACACCAGTGACACCAATGACACCAATGACACCAGTGACACCAGTGACACCAATGACACCAGGGACACCAGTGACACCCAATGACACCCAATGACACCAGTGACACCAGTGACACCAATGACACCAATGACACCCAGTGACAATGGGGACACCAGGAAGTGGTCGGTGGTGTAACGGGAAATGTGGTCCCCCATGGGAACCAGCAGGAACGGGGACAGGTCCACGTGCTGCGGGGACAATGGGGACAGCTGGGGTCATCTGGGGTCATTCGGGGTCACTCGGGGTCATTCGGAATCATATGGGGTCATCTTGGGTCACTCGGGGTCATCTGGGGTCAACTGGGGTCATACGGGGTCATCCCAGGTCACTCAGGGTCATACGGGGTCACCCAGTGACAATGGGGACACCAGTGACTCCAGGGACACTAATGACACCAATGACACCAGTGACACCCAATGACACCCAATGACACCAATGACACCCAATGACAATGGGGACACCCAATGACACCAGGGACACCAATGACACCCAATGACACCAATGACACCACTGACACCAATGACACCAGTGACACCAGTGACACCCAATGACACCCAATGACACCAGGGACACGAGGGATAGTGACTCCAATGACACCCAATGACACCCAGTGACACCAGTGACACCCAATGACACCAAGGACACCAGTGACACCAATGACACCCAATGACATCCAATGACACCAGTGACACCAATGACACCAGGGATAGTGACACCAGTGACACCAATGACACCAGTGACACCAAGGACACCAATGACACCCAATGACACCAGTGACACCAATGACACCAATGACACCAGTGACACCAGTGACACCAATGACACCAGGGACACCAGTGACACCCAATGACACACCAATGACACCAATGACACCCAGTGACAATGGGGACACCAGGAAGTGGTCGGTGGTGTAACGGGAAATGTGGTCCCCCATGGGAACCAGCAGGAACGGGGACAGGTCCACGTGCTGTGGGGACAATGGGGACAGCTGGGGTCATCTGGGGTCATTCGGGGTCACTCGGGGTCATTCGGAATCATATGGGGTCATCTTGGGTCACTCAGGGTCATGTGGGGTCAACTGGGGTCATACGGGGTCATCCCAGGTCACTCAGGGTCATACGGGGTCACCCAGTGACAATGGGGACACCAGTGACTCCAGGGACACTAATGACACCAATGACACCAGTGACACCCAATGACACCCAATGACACCAATGACACCCAATGACAATGGGGACACCCAATGACACCAGGGACACCAATGACACCCAATGACACCAATGACACCAGTGACACCAATGACACCAATGACACCAGTGACACCCAATGACACCCAATGACACCAGGGACACGAGGGATAGTGACTCCAATGACACCCAATGACACCCAGTGACACCAGTGACACCCAATGACACCAATGACACCAGTGACACCCAATGACACCAATGACACCAATGACACCAATGACACCAGTGACACCAGTGACACCAATGACACCCAATGACAACCAGTGACACCAGTGACACCAATGACACCCAATGACACCAGGGACACCAGGGATAGTGATACCAGTGACACCCAATGACACCAGTGACATCCAATGACACCAGTGACACCCAATGACACCAATGACACCAATGACACCAGTGACACCCAGTGACACCAGTGACACCAGTGACACCCAATGACACCAGTGACACCCAATGACACCAATGACACCAATGACACCAGTGACACCCAGTGACACCAATGACACCAGTGACACCCAATGACACCAGTGACACCCAATGACACCAGTGACACCCAGTGACACCAATGACACCAGTGACACCAATGACACCAATGACACCCAATGACACCAATGACACCAGTGACACCCAATGACACCCAATGACACCAGTGACACCAATGACACCAGTGACACCCAATGACACCAGTGACACCAGTGACACCCAGTGACACCAGTGACACCAGTGACACCAATGACACCCAATGACACCAGTGACACCAATGACACAAATGACACCAATGACACCCAATGACACCAATGACACCAGTGACACCAGTGACACCCAGTGACACCAGTGACACCAATGACACCAATGACACCAGTGACACCCAATGACACCCAATGACACCAGGGACACCAGGGATAGTGACACCAATGACACCCAATGACACCAGTGACATCAATGACACCCAATGACACCAGTGACACCCAATGACACCAGTGACACCCAATGATACCAGTGACACCAATGACACCAATGACACCCAATGACACCAATGACACCCAATGATACCAGTGACACCAATGACACCAATGACACCAGTGACACCAATGACACCAGTGACATCAGTGACACCCAATGACACCAGTGACACCAGGGACACCAGGGACACCAGGGACAGGGACACCAGTGACACCCAGTGACACCCCCTGTCCCTCCAGGGCCACCAGGTTGAATGGGGACAGTGACACGTGCTGTGGGGACACCAGTGTCACCCCAGTGTCCCCACAAGTGTCTCTATGTCCCCAAATGTGTCACCCCAGTGTCTCTATGACCCCAAATGTGTCACCCCAGTGTCCCCACAAGTGTCCCTATGTCCCCAAATGTGTCACCCCAGTGTCTCTATGTCCCCAATTGTGTCACCCCAGTGTCCCTATGTCCCCAATTGTGTCACCCCAGTGTCTCTGTGTCCCTAATTGTGTCACCCCAGTGTCTCTATGTCCCCAATTGTGTCACCCCAGTGTCCCCACAAATGTCTCTGTGTCCCCAATTGTGTCACCCCAATGTCACTCCAGTGTCCCTATGTCCCCAATTGTGTCACCTCAGTGTCCCTATGTCCCCAAATGTGTCACCTTAGAGTGCCTCTATGTCCCCAAAGGTGTCACCTCAGTGTCTCTATGACCCCAAATGTGTCACCTTAGAGTGTCTCTGTGTCCCCACAAGTGTTTCTATGTCCCCAACTGTGTCACTCCAGTGTCCCTATGTCCCCAATTGTGTCACCCCAGTGTCCCTATGTCCCTAAACGTGTCACCTTAGAGTGTCTCTGTGTCCCCACAAGTGTCACTCCAGTGTCCCTATGTCCCTAATTGTGTCACCCCAGTGTCCCCACAAGTGTCCCTATGTCCCCAATTGTGTCACCCCAGTGTCCCTATGTCCCCAATTGTGTCACCCCAGTGTCCCCACAAGTGTCCCGATGTCCCCAATTGTGTCACCCCAGTGTCCCTATGTCCCCAATTGTGTCACCCCAGTGTCCCCACAAGTGTCCCTATGTCCCCAATTGTGTCACCCCAGTGTCCCTATGTCCCCAATTGTGTCACCCCAGTGTCCCCACAAGTGTCCCTATGTCCCCAATTGTGTCACCCCAGTGTCCCTATGTCCCCAATTGTGTCACCCCAGTGTCCCCACAAGTGTCCCTATGTCCCCAATTGTGTCACCCCAATGTCCCTATGTCCCTAAATGTGTCACCTTAGAGTGTCTCTGTGTCCCCACAAGTGTCACTCCAGTGTCCCTATGTCCCTAATTGTGTCACCCCAGTGTCTGTATGTCCCTAAATGTGCCACCCCAGTGTCCCCACAAGTGTCACCCCAGTGTCCCTATGACCCCAAATGTGTCACTCCAGTGTCCCCACAAGTGTCTCTATGTCCCCAATTGTGTCACCCCAGTGTCTCTATGTCCCTAATTGTGTCACTCCAGTGTCCCTATGTCCGCAACTGTGTCACCCCAGTGTCTGTATGTCCCTAATTGTGTCACCTCAGTGTCTCTATGACCCCAAATGTGTCACCCCAGTGTCCCTATGTCCCCAACTGTGTCACCTTAGAGTGTCTCTGTGTCCCCAATTGTGTTACCCCAGTGTCTCTGTGTCCCTAATTGTGTCACCCCAGTGTCTCTATGTCCCCAATTGTGTCACCCCAGTGTCCCTATGTCCCTAAACGTGTCACCTTAGAGTGTCTCTGTGTCCCCACAAGTGTCACTCCAGTGTCCCTATGTCCCTAATTGTGTCACCCCAGTGTCCCCACAAGTGTCTCTATGTCCCCAATTGTGTCACCCCAGTGTCCCTATGTCCCTAAACGTGTCACCTTAGAGTGTCTCTGTGTCCACACAAGTGTCACCCCAGTGTCCCTATGTCCCCAATTGTGTCACTCCAGTGTCTGTATGTCCCTTATTGTGTCACCCCAGTGTCTCTATGACCCCAAATGTGTCACCCCAGTGTCCCTATGTCCCCAACTGTGTCACCTTAGAGTGTCTCTATGTCCCCAATTGTGTCACCCCAGTGTCTCTGTGTCCCCAATTGTGTCACCCCAGTGTCCCTATGACCCCAAATGTGTCACTCCAGTGTCCCCACAAGTGTCCCTATGTCCCCAAATGTGTCACCCCAGTGTCTCTATGTCCCCAATTGTGTCACCCCAGTGTCCCTATGTCCCCAACTGTGTCACCTTAGAGTGTCTCTATGTTCCCAATTGTGTCACCCCAGTGTCTGTGTCCCTAATTGTGTCACCCCAGTGTCCCTATGTCCCCAATTGTGTCACCTCAGTGTCCCCACAAGTGTCTCTGTGTCCCCAATTGTGTCACCCCAGTGTCACCCCAGTGTCACTCCAGTGTCCCTATGTCCCCAATTGTGTCACCCCAGTGTCCCTATGTCCCCAACTGTGTCACCTTAGAGTGCCTCTATGTCCCCAAAGGTGTCACCTCAGTGTCTCTATGACCCCAAATGTGTCACCTTAGAGTGTCTCTGTGTCCCCACAAGTGTTTCTATGTCCTCAACTGTGTCACTCCAGTGTCCCTATGTCCCTAAATGTGTCATCCCAATGTCCCTATGTTCCCAACTGTGTCACCCCAGTGTCTCTATGACCCCAAATGTGTCACCCCAGTGTCTCTATGACCTCAATTGTGTCACCCCAGTGTCCCCACAAGTGTCCCTATGTCCCCAATTGTGTCACCCCAGTGTCCCTATGTCCCTAAATGTGTCACCCCAGTGTCTCTCTCTCCCCAAATGTGTCACCCCAGTGTCCCTATGACCCCAAATGTGTCACTCCAGTGTCCCCACAAGTGTCCCTATGTCCCCAATTGTGTCACCCCAGTGTCTCTATGACCCCAATTGTGTCACCCCAGTGTCCCCACAAGTGTCTCTATGTCCCCAAACACGTCACCCTAGACCCCCTCCGACCCCCCAAGTGCCCCCCCAAGCGCCACCCCTGCGTCCCCAGTGTCACCTGGAAGGGCAGCGGGTCCAGGGCGCGCAGCACCAGGGCGGCGGTGACGAAGTTGAGCCCGTCGGTGACGAAGGGGGAGGTGACGGGCCGGGGCTCGAACAGGTCGGGGTGGTTGCACACCTTGCGCAGCTGCATCAGCACGTTGATCACGCTCATGAAGTGGCCGCTGGCCAGCGTGGCCTTGGTGCTGCGGGGACACGGGGACGTTGGGGACAATGGGGGCGATGGGGACATTGGGGGTAATGGGGGTGTTGAGGGCGACGGGGACATTGGGGGCAATGGGGACATTGGAGTCAATGGGGACAATGGAGACAATGGGGTCAATGGGGACACTGGGAGCAATGGGGACATTGGGGACAATGGGAGCGATGGGGTCAATGGAGTCAATGGGGGCAATGGGGTCAATGGGGACAAAGAGGTCAATGGGGATATTGGGGACAATGGGAGCGATGGGGTCAATGGAGTCAATGGGGACAATGGGGGCAATGGGGTCAATGGGGACATTGGAGTCAATGGGGACAATGGGGGCAATGGGGACAAAGGGGGCAATGGGGACATTGGGGGCAATGGGGATATTGGAGTCAATGGGGATAATGGGGGCAATGGGGACAATGGGGACATTGGAGTCAATGGGGATAATGGGGATAATGGGGACATTGGGGGCAATGGGGACATTGGGGTCATTAGAGTCAATGGGGACACTGGGAGCAACAGGGGCAACGGGGGCAATGGGGGCAATAAGGACATTGGGGGCTATGGGGACATTGGGGTCATTAGAGTCAATGGGGACAATGGGGGCAATGGGGACAATGGGACATTGGATTCAATGAGGACATTGGAGTCAATGGGGGCAATGGGGACATTGGGGGCAATGGGGACAATGGGGGCAATGGAGACAATGGGGACAATGGGGTCAATGGGGGCAATGGGGACACTGGGGGCAATCGGGACATTTGGGGACATGGGGCCACGGCATCAGCTGCATCAGCACGTTGACCACGCTCATGAAGTGGCCGCTGGCCAGCGTGGCCTTGGTGCTGCGGGGACACGGGGACGTTGGGGACGATGGGGACAATGGGGGTAATGGGGGTAATGGGGGTAAGGGAGGCAATGGGGGCAATGGGGACACTAGGGGTAATGGGGGCATTTGGGTCATTAGAGTCAATGGGGACATTGGGAGCAATGGAGGCAATGGGGGCAATGGGGACAAAGAGGTCAATGGGGACAATGGGGACATTGGGGGCAATGGGGACATTGGAGTCAATGAGGACACTGGAGTCAATGGGGACAATGGGAGTGATGGGGTCAATGGAGTCAATGGGGACATTGGGGGCAATGGGGACATTGGAGTCAATGAGGACATTGGAGTCAATGGGGACAATGGGAGTGATGGGGTCAATGGAGTCAATGGGGACATTGGGGGCAATGGGGACATTGGAGTCAATGAGGACATTGGAGTCAATGGGGACAATGGGAGCGATGGGGTCAATGGAGTCAATGGGGACAATGGGGCAATGGGGACATTGGAGTCAATGGGGGTAATGGGGGCAATGGGGACAATGGGGGCAATGGGGTCAATGGGGACACTGGAGTCAATGGGGACATTGGGAGTAATGGGGACAATGGCGTCAATGAGGACAATGGGGACAATGGGGGTGATGGGGTCAATGGGGACAATGGGGGCAATGGGGGTGATGGGGTCAATGGGGACAATGGGGGCAATGGAGTCAATGGGGACAAAGGGGTCAATGGGGTCAATGGGGTCATCGGGGGCGATGGGGACATTGGAGTCAATGGGGACAATGGGGACAACGGGGACAATGGAGACAATGGGGTCAATGGGGGCAATGGGGACAATGGAGACAATGGGGTCAATGGGGACAATGGGGTCAATGGGGACACTGGGGGCAATGGGGACAATGGGGACAATGGGGTCAATGGGGACACTGGGGGCAATGGGGACAAAGGCGTCAATGGGGTCAATGGGGACACTGGGGGTAACGGGGTCAATGGAGACATTGGAGTCAATGGAGACATTGGAGTCAATGGGGACCTTGGAGTCAATGAGGACACTGGGGGCAATGGGGGGTGTGGGTGGCTCTGGGGGGGTCTCAGATGACACAGGTGACATTGGGGACAATGAGGACAATGGGGGTGATGGGGGCGATGGGGCCATTGGAGTCAATGGGGACAATGGGGTCAATGGGGACATTGGGGGTAACGGGGTCAATGGGGACATTGGAGTCAATGGGGACATTGGAGTCAATGGAGACATTGGGGGCAATGGGGACACTGGGGGGATCTCAGGTGACACGGGGGGGTCTCAGGTGACACAGGGGGGTCCCAGGTGACATTGGGGACATCACGGTGACACCGACCTGGCCTGCCCCATGAAGTCGTCGTACAGGCAGCGCTGGCGCCGCGACAGGGGATGGGCCATGGGGACATGGGGACACTGGGGGGTGTGGGTGGCTCTAGGGGGGTCTCAGGTGACACAGGTGACATTGGGGACAATGGGGGTAATGGAGGTGATGGGGGCAATGGGGACATTGGAGTCAATGGGGATAATGGGGTCAATGGAGACATTGGAGTCAATGGGGACATTGGGGGCAATGGGGGTAATGGGGTTAATGGGGGCAATGGAGTCATTAGAGTCAATGGGGACATTGGGGTCATTAGTCAATGGGGACATTGGGAGCAATGGGGACAATGGGGGCGATGGGGGCGATGGGGGCAATGGGGTCAATGGGGTCATCGGGGGCGATGGGGACATTGGAGTCAATGGAGACAAAGGGGTCAATGGGGACACTGGGGGTAATGGGGTCATTGGGGGCAATGAGGACATTGGAGTCAATGGGGACAATGGGGACAATGGAGTCAATGGGAACAATGGGGTCAATGGGGACACTAGGGGCGATGGGGTCAATAGGGACACTGGGGTCAATGGGGGCAATGGGGACATTGGGGGCAATGGGGACAAAGGGGTCAATGGGGTCAATGGGGACACTGGGGGTAACGGGGTCAATGGAGACATTGGAGTCAATGGAGACATTGGAGTCAATGGGGACCTTGGAGTCAATGGGGACACTGGGGGCAATGGGGGGTGTGGGTGGCTCTGAGGGGGTCTCAGATGACACAGGTGACATTGGGGACAATGGGGACAATGGGGGTGATGGGGGCGATGGGGCCATTGGAGTCAATGGGGACAATGGGGTCAATGGGGACATTGGGGGTAACGGGGTCAATGGGGACATTGGAGTCAATGGGGACATTGGAGTCAATGGGGACATTGGGGGCAATGGGGACACTGGGGGGATCTCAGGTGACACGGGGGGGTCTCAGGTGACACAGGGGGGTCCCAGGTGACATTGGGGACATCACGGTGACACCGACCTGGCCTGCCCCATGAAGTCGTCGTACAGGCAGCGCTGGCGCCGCGACAGGGGATGGGCCATGGGGACATGGGGACACTGGGGGGTGTGGGTGGCTCTAGGGGGGTCTCAGGTGACACAGGTGACATTGGGGACAATGGGGGTAATGGGGGTGATGGGGGCAATGGGGACATTGGAGTCAATGGGGATAATGGGGTCAATGGAGACATTGGAGTCAATGGGGACATTGGGGGCAATGGGGGTAATGGGGTTAATGGGGGCAATGGAGTCATTAGAGTCAATGGGGACATTGGGGTCATTAGTCAATGGGGACACTGGGAGCAATGGGGACAATGGGGGCGATGGGGGCGATGGGGGCAATGGGGTCATTGGGGGCGATGGGGACATTGGAGTCAATGGAGACAAAGGGGTCAATGGGGACACTGGGGGTAATGGGGTCATTGGGGGCAATGAGGACATTGGAGTCAATGGGGACAATGGGGACAATGGAGTCAATGGGGACAATGGGGTCAATGGGGACACTAGGGGCGATGGGGTCAATGGGGACACTGGGGTCAATGGGGGCAATGGGGACATTGGGGGCAATGGGGACAAAGGGGTCAATGGGGACACTGGGGGTAACGGGGTCAATGGAGACATTGGAGTCAATGGAGACATTGGAGTCAATGGGGACATTGGAGTCAATGGGGGGTGTGGGTGGCTCTGGGGGGTCTCAGGTGACACTGGGGGTCCCAGGTGACATTGGGGACAATGGGGACACGGTGACACCGACCTGGCCTGCCCCATGAAGTCGTCGTACAGGCAGCGCTGGCGCCGCGACAGGCGGCACCGCAGCACGTGCTCGAACTTCTGCGGCATCTGCTTCTCCACGTCCACCTTGAGGCGGCGCAGCAGGAACGGCCGCAGCACCTGAACCCCCCCCCGGAACAAAACGGGGGGGGGTCACCCCAAAATATGGATGGGGGACACCCCCCGGAATGGGGGGACGTGGAATGGGTGGGACATGAAATAAGGGGGGGAACTGAAATAGGGGGGAACGCAAATAGGGGGGACTGGAAGTGCGGGGGAAGGTGAAAGAGGGAGGACCTGAAATAGGGGGAACCTGAAATAGGGGGAACCTGAAATAGGGGGGACCGCAAATAGGGGGGACCTGAAATAGGTGGGACCTGAAATATGGGGAACCATGAAATAGGGGGGAACCCTGAAACAGGGGGAACCTGAAATAAGGGGGACCCGAGATAGGGGGGAACGCAAATAGGGGGGACTGGAAGTGCGGGGGAAGGTGAAAGAGGGAGGACCTGAAATAAGGGGGAACCTGAAATAGGGGGAACCTGAAATAGGGGGGACTGCAAATAGGGGGGACCTGAAATAGGTGGGACCTGAAATAAGGGGAACCATGAAATAGGGGGGAACCCTGAAACAGGGGGAACCTGAAATAAGGGGGACCCGAGATAGGGGGGAACGCAAATAGGGGGGACTGGAAGTATGGGGGAAGGTGAAAGAGGGGGGACCTGAAATAGGGGGGACCTGAAATAGGTGGGACCTGAAATATGGGGAACCCTGAAACGCGGGGAACCTGAAATAGGGGCGACCTGAAATAGGGGGGAACGCAAATAGGGGGGACTGGAAGTACGGGGGAAGGTGAAAGAGGGGGGACCTGAAATAGGGGGGAGCTTCAAATAGGGGGGACCCAAAATAGGGGGGAAACTGAAATATGGGGGACTGGAAATACAGGGGAACATGAAATAGGGGGAACTCTGAAATAGGGGGGACCCAAAATAGGGGGGAACCTGAAATATGAGGGACCTGAAATAGGGGGGAGCCCGAAATAGGGGGGACCTGAAACAAGGGGGACTCTGAAATATGGGGGACCTGAAATAGGGGGGAACCTGAAATAGAGGGGACCGGAAATACAGGGGAACAAGAAAGAGGGGGGACTCTGAAATAGGGGGAACCTGAAATAAGGGGGAACCTGAAATATGTGGGAGCTGAAAGAGAGGGGAACCTGAAATAGGGGGGACCCGAAATAGGGGGGAACCTGAAATATGGGGGAGCTGAAATAGGGGGGACCTGAAATAAGGGGGAACCTGAAATAGGGGGGACCTGAAATAGGGGGGACCCGAAATAGGAGGGAACCTGAAATAGGGGGAATTATGAAGTAGGGGGGACCATGAAATTGGGGGGACCCAAAATAAGGGGGAAGCTGAAATAGGGGGGACACTGAAATAGAGCGGACACAGAAATAGGGGGGAACCTGAAATAGGGGAGAATGCAAATAGGGGGGACTGGAAGTACGGGGGAAGGTGAAAGAGGGGGGACCTGAAATAGGGGGGAGCTTGAAATAGGGGGGACCCAAAATAGGGGGGACCTGAAATAGGGGGGACCTGAAATAGAGGGGAACCCGAAATAGGTGGGACCTAAAATATGGGGAACCATGAAATAGGGGGTAACCCTGAAACAGGGGGAACCTGAAATAGGGGCGACCTGAAATAGGGGGGAACCTGAAATAGCGGGGAACACAAATAGGGGGGACTGGAAATACAGGGGAACGTGAAAGAGGAGGGACCTGAAATAGGGGGGACCTGAAATAGGGGGGAACCTGAAATAGGGGGGACCCGAAA
Source organism: Nesoenas mayeri (assembly GCF_963082525.1). NCBI lineage: Eukaryota > Metazoa > Chordata > Aves > Columbiformes > Columbidae > Nesoenas > Nesoenas mayeri. Next base: position 154,476 of record NC_137570.1, on the reverse strand, counting down.
TAGGGGGGAACCTGAAATATGGGGGAGCTGAAATAGGGGGGACACTGAAATAGGGGGGAACCTGAAATATAGGGGACCTGAAACAAGGGGGAACCTGAAATAGGGGGGAACCTGAAATAGGGGGGACCCGAAATAGGGGGGAACCCAAAATAGGGCGGAACCACAAAATATGAGGGTGAACCCCAAAATATGGGGGAACTCCAACCCACCCAACTCCAACCAATCTCAGGGCGCTCCCCCCAACTTTAGGGTGTCCCCCCCAACTTTGGGGTGTCTCCCCAATCTTGGGGTGTCCCATTCAGTCTTGGGGTGTCCCCCCCAATCTTGGGGTGCTCTTATTATACTCATGGCTGCCATTGACCATGGTCAACCCACCATCTCCAACTCAACCTCCAGTTGCCGCCACCCAACTCCAACCAATCTCAGGGCGCTCCCCCCAACTTTGGGGTGTCCCCCCCAACTTTGGGGTGTCCCCCCAATCTCTGGATGTCCCCCCCAACTTTAGGGCATCTCCCCAACATTGGGGTGTCCCCCCCAATCTTAGAGTGCTCCCCCCAACTTTAGGGTGTCCCCCTTGATTATGGGGTGTCTCCCCAACATTGGGGTGTCCTCTCCAACCTTGGGGTGTCCCTTGGTTGCCCTTGACCATGGTCACCCCATCATCTCCAACTCAACCTCCAGTTGCCGCCACCCAACTCCAACCAATCTCAGGGCGCTCCCCCCAACTTTGGGGTGTCCCCCCCAACTTTGGGGTGCCCCCTCCATCTTTGGGGTGCCCCCCAGGCCCCACCTTGTGCAGGCGCTTGACCAGGCTCTCGTTGTACTCCTGGTTGCCCTTGACCATGGTCACCCCACCATCTCCAACTCAACCTCCAGTTGCCACCACCCAACTCCAACCAATCGCAGGGCGCTCCCCCCAACTTTGGGGTGTCCCCCTTGATTACGAGGTGTCTCCCCAATACTGGGGTGTCCCCCCCAATCTCAGTGTGTCCCCACAAACCTCACGGTGCCCCCATTGTACCCTTGGTTACCCTTGCCCATGTTCAACCCATCATCTCCAACTCAACCTCCAGTTGCCACCACCCAACTCCAACCAATCTCAGGGCGCTCCCCCCAACTTTGGGGTGTCCCCCCCAACTTTGGGGTGTCTCCCCAATCTTGGGGTGTCCCATTCAGTCTTGGGGTGTCCCCCCCAATCTTGGGGTGCTCTTATTATACTCATGGCTGCCATTGACCATGGTCAACCCACCATCTCCAACTCAACCTCCAGTTGCCGCCACCCAACTCCAACCAATCTCAGGGCGCTCCCCCCAACTTTAGGGTGTCCCCCCCAACTTTGGGGTGCCCCCCCCATCTTTGGGGTGCCCCCCCAGGCCCCACCTTGTGCAGGCGCTTGACCAGGCTCTTGTTGTACTCCTGGTTGCCCTTGACCATGGTCACCCCACCATCTCCAACTCAACCTCCAGTTGCCGCCACCCAACTCCAACCAATCTCAGGGCGTTCCCCCCAACTTTGGGGTGTCCCCCTTGATTATGGGGTGTCTCCCCAATACTGGGGTGTCCCTCCCAATCTCAGTGTGTCCCCACAAACCTCAGGGTGCGCCCATTGTACCCTTGGTTACCCTTGCCCATAGTCAACCCACCATCTCCAACTCAACCTCCAGTTGCCACCACCCAACTCCAACCAATCTCAGGGCGCTCCCCCCAACTCTAGGGTGTCCCCCCCAACTTTAGGGTGTCTCCCCAATCTTGGGGTGTCCCATTCAGTCTTGGGGTGTCCCCCCCAAACTTAAGGTGCTCTTACTATACTCATGGCTGCCATTGACCATGGTCACCCCACCATCTCCAACTCAACCTCCAGTTGCCGCCACCCAACTCCAACCAATCTCAGGGTGTTCCCCCCAACTTTGGGGTGTCCCCCCAATCTCTGGATGTCCCCCGCAACTTTAGGGCATCTCCCCAATGTTGGGGTGTCCCCCCCAATCTTAGGGTGCCCTTGGTTGCCCTTGCCCATGGTCAACCCACCATCTCCAACTCAACCTCCAGTTGCCGCCACCCAACTCCAACCAATCTCAGGGTGTTCCCCCCAACTTTAGGGTGTCCCCCCCAACTTTGGGGTGTCTCCTCAATCTTGGGGTGTCCCATTCAGTCTTGGGGTGTCCCCCCCAATCTTGGGGTGCTCTTATTATACTCATGGCTGCCATTGACCATGGTCAACCCACCATCTCCAACTCAACCTCCAGTTGCCGCCACCCAACTCCAACCAATCTCAGGGCGCTCCCCCCAACTTTAGGGTGTCCCCCCCAACTTTGGGGTGCCCCTCCCATCTTTGGGGTGCCCCCCCAGGCCCCACCTTGTGCAGGCGCTTGACGAGGCTCTCGTTGTACTCCTGGCTGCCCTCGATCATGCCGGCCAAGGGGTTGGCGAACCACTCCTTGAACTCGCGGTGCGACTGGAACACCCGCGGCATCAGGAAGTGCATGAGCGACCAGAGCTCCATCAGGCTGTTCTGCAGCGGCGTCCCCGTCAGCAACAGGCGGCGCTGGCTGCGGGTGACACGCGGGGGTCAGCACCCATGGGTGGGGGGTCTATGGCACCCATGGGTGTCCCTATGAAAGGTTAGAGGGGGTACAGGGTGACCACAAGGGACACAGAGGGCCCAGAGCTCCATTGGATTGTTCTTCACGCAATGCTGTTTATGGGGGATATAGGGGGTCAGCACCCATGGGTGGGGGGTATATGACACCCATGGGTGTCCCTAAGGGGGGTTATAGGGGTCTATGGGTGTCTCAATGGACACAGAGCAACCAGAGCTCCATCAGGCTGTTCTGCATCTAACACTGAATATGGGGGATATAAGGGGTCAGGACACATGGGTGGGGGTCAGCACCCATGGGTGGGGGTCAGCACCCATGGGTGGGGGGTATATGACACCCATAGGTGTCCCTAAGGGGGGTTAGAGTGGTCTATGGGTGTCCCAAGAGACACAGAGGGCCCAGAGCTCCATTGGGTTGTTCTGCATCTAACACTGGTTATGGGGGATATAGGGGGTCAGCACCCATGGGCGGGGGTCTATGACACCCATGGGTGTCCCTAAGGGGGGTTATAGGGGTCTATGGGTGTCCCAATGGACATAGAGGGCCCAGAGCTCCATCAGGCTGTTCTGCAGCGGCGTCCCCGTCAGCAACAGGCGGCGCTGGCTGCGGGTGACACGCGGGGGTCAGCACCCATGGGTGGGGGGTCTATGACACCCATGGGTGTCCCTATGAAAGGTTAGAGGGGGTCTATGGGTGTCCCAATGGACACAGAGGGCCCAGAGCTCCATTGGGCTGTTCTGCATCTAACATTGGTTATGGGGGATATAGGGGGTCAGCACCCATGGGTGGGGGTCTATGACAACCATGGGTGTCCCTATGAAAGGTTATGGGGGTACAGGGTGTCCCTAAGGCATCTATGGGTGTCCCAATGGACACAGAGGGCCCAGAGCTCCATGGGTCTATTCTGCACCTAACACTGATTATGGGGGATATAGGGGGTCAGCACCCATAGGTGGGGGTCAGCACCCATGGGTGGGGGGTATATGACACCCATGGGTGTCCCTAAGGGGGTTTATAGGGGTCTATGGGTGAACCCAGAGAAGATGAAGCCACCAAATGCACCAAAGCTCCATTGGGTTGTTCTGCATCTAACATTGGTTATGGGGGATATAGGGGGTCAGCACCCATGGGTGGGGGTCAGCACCCATGGGTGGGGGGTATATGACACCTATGGGTGTCCCTAAGGGGGGTTATAGGGGTCTATGGGTGTCCCAAGGGACACAGAGGGCCCAGAGCTCCATGGGTCTATTGTGCATCTAACATTGGTTATGGGGGATATAGGGGGTCAGCACCCATAGGTGGGGGTCAGCACCCATGGTTAGGGGGTATATGACACCCATGGGTGTCCCTAAGGGTGCTAATAGGGGTCTATGGGGTGTCACTCAACCCTCAATGTGTCCCCAACCCATGAAGTTCCCCCAACCCAAAGTGTCCCCAACCCATGAGATCCCCCAACTCTTATGGGTGTCCCCAGCACCCATGGGTGCCCCCAGCACCCATTGAGGTTGAACAGCGACCACCAGCTCTAGGACTTGAAGTTCTTGACGTTCTCAACCCATCTGGTCCCTCAACCCATCAATGTGTCCCCAACCCAAAGTGTCCCCAACCCATGAGATCCCCCAACTCTTATGGGTGTCCCCAGCACCCATGGGTGCCCCCAGCACCCATTGAGGTTGAACACCGACCACCAGCTCTAGCACTTAAAGCTCTTGATGTTCTCAACCCATCTGGTCCCTCAACCCATCAATGTGTCCCCAACCCATCCAAGTGTCCCCAACCCAAAGTGTCTCCACCCCATGAGATCTCCCTAAACCCTTTGGTCTCCCCAACCTCTATGGGTGTCCCCAGCACCCATGGGTGCCCCCAGCACCCGTTGAGGTTGAACAGCGACCACCAGCTCTAGGACTTGAAGCTCTTGACGTTCTCAACCCATCTGGTCCCTCAACCCATCAATGTGTCCCCAACCCAAAGTGTCCCCAACCCATGAGATCCCCCCAACCCTTATGGGTGTCCCCAGCACCCATGGGTGCCCCCAGCACCCATTGAGGTTGAACACCGACCACCAGCTCTAGCACTTGAAGCTCTTGATGTTCTCAACCCATCTGGTCCCTCAACCCATCAATGTGTCCCCAACCCAAAGTGTCCCCAACCCATGAGATCTCCCTAAACCCTTTGGTCTCCCCAACCCTTCTGGGTGTCCCCAGCACCCATGGGTGCCCCCAGCACCCACTGAAGTTTAACACCGACCACCAGCTCTAGGACTTGAAGCTCTTGACGTTCTCAACCCCTGAAGTTCCCCCAACCCAAAGTGTCCCCAACCCATGAGATCTCCCTAAACCCTTTGGTCTCCCCAACCCTTCTGGGTGTCCCCAGCACCCATGGGTGCCCCCCAGCACCTGTTGAAGTTGAGCAGCGATTGCCAGCGCTGGGATTTGAAGTTCTTGATGTTCTGGGCTTCATCCAGGATGAGGTACTTCCAGTTCTTGCGCCGAAACGCCTGGTGGTCCTGCAGCACCAGCTTGTAGGACGTGATGCACACGTGGAACGCGTTGGGTTTGGTCCAGCCCTGTGGGTGGGTGGGGGTCAGGGTGGGGGTCAGGGTGGGGGGGACCCCACAGTGACCATATGGGAGGTGGTTGGGTGCTCATGGGTGGGGGGCACCCTGGGAATGATGCCCAAGAATGGTGGTGAGACCCATAAACTATGTTGAGAAGCCCAATAGGCACTTGGGTTGGGTCACCCATGGGTGGGGGTGGCACCCATGAATAAGGGTGGTCACTCATGGGTGGGGGGTGTGACACCCATGGGTGGGGGGAGGTCACCCATGGGTGGGTGTGGTCACCCATGGGTGGGGGGCACCCAGAGAATGACACCCAAGAAGGTTGGTGAGACCCATAAACCACATTGGGACCCCCAATAGACACTTGGGTTGGGTCACCCATGGGTGAGGGATGTGACACCCATGGGTGGGGAGTGTGACACCAATGGGTGGGGAGGGTGACACCCATGGGTGGGGGTTGATTCCCACCCACAGAACATCATCCAAGACCCACACAACCCATTGGGAACCACTTGGGTTGGGTCACCCATGGGTGGGGGTCTCACCCATCGGTAAAGGGATGTGACACCCATCGGTGGGGGATGTGACACCCATGGGTGGGGAAGTTGGGCACCCATGGGTGGGGGTTGACTGCCACCCACAGAACATCATCCAAGAACGTTGGTGAGACCCATAAACCACATTGGGACCCCCAATAGACACTTGGGTTGGGTCACCCATGGGTGGGGGTCTCACCCATTGGTAAAGGGCTGTGACACCCATGGGTGGGGGGTGTGAAACCTATGGGTGGGGGATGTGACACCCATGGGTAGGGGTTGATTCCCACCCACAGAACATCATCCAAGACCCATAAAACCCATTGGGAACCACTTGGGTTGGTTCACCGATGGGTTGGTGTGACACCCATGGGTGAAGGGGCTGTGACACCCATGGGTGGGGGTTGATTCCCACCCACAGAATGACACCCAAGAACGTTGGTGAGACCCATAAACCACATTGGGACCCCCAATGGACACTTGGGTTGGGTCACCCATGGGTAGGGGTGTCACCCATGGGTGAGGGGATGTGACACCCATCGGTGAGGGGCTGTGACACCCATGGGTGGGGAATGTGACACCCATGGGTGGGGGTTGATTCCCACCCTCAGAACATCATCCAAGACCCATAAAACCCACTGGGAACCACTTGGGTTGATTCACCCATGGTTGGTGTGTCACCCATGGGTGAAGGGGCTGTGACACCCATGGGTGGGGGGGGTGGCACCCATGGGTGGGACCCACCTGGCGCTTGAGCCGCCGCTCCTTCTGGGCCCCATAGTAGGTGAGGATCTTGAAGCTGGGGCACCAGCGCTTGAGCTCCATCTCCCAGTTGAGCATCACGCTGGTGGGGACGATGATGAGGTGGGGGCCCCAGCTGCCTGCGGGACGGGGGGCGTCAGCACCCATGGGTGCTCCCTGGGCGGGACAAGGAGCCTACGGCACCCACGGGTGCTCGGGGAAGGCGTAGGAAGCTCTAGAAGCCATTGGAAGGCTGTGGCACCCATGGGTGGTTGGAGGAGCCGTGGAGATGTATGGATGCTAGAAGGGGTCTACAGCACCCAAGGGTGCTCTGATGGGCTCTAAAGATCAAACTGCACCCAAGGGTGCTCTGATGGACACTAAAGACTCTATGAGGACCCAACAGCACCCATAGGTGCTACGATGGACACTGAAGACTCTAAAGACCCCACAGCACCCAAGGGTGCTCTGATGGACACTAAAGAGTCTATGAGGACCCAACAGCACCCAAGGGTGCTCTGATGGACACTGAAGACTCTAAAGACCCAACAGCACCCATAGGTGCTCTGATGGACTCTAAAGACTCTAAAGACCCAACAGCATCCAAGGGTGCTCTGATGGGCTCTAAAGTTCAAACTGCACCCAAGGGTGCTCAGACGGACACTAAAGACCCAACAGCACCCATGGGAGCTCTGATGGACTCTAATGACCCAAGAGCACCCATGGGAGCTCTGATGGACTCTAATGACCCAACAGCACCCAGGGGCACACTGATGGACTCTAAAGACCCAACAGCACCCATGGGAGCTCTGATGGACTCTAAAGACCCAACGGCACCCAAGGGTGCTCTGATGGACACTAAAGACTCTATGAGGACCCAACAGCACCCATTGGTGCTCTGATGGACCCTAATGACCCAACGGCACCCATAGGTGCTCTGATGGACACTGAAGACTCTACGAGGACCCAACAGCACCCAAGGGTGCTCTGAGGGACACTAAAGACTCTATGAGGACCCAACAGCACCCAAGGGTGCTCTGAGGGACACTAAAGACTCTATGAGGACCCAATAGCACCCAAGGGTGCTCAGATGGACACTAAAGACTCTAAAGACCCAACAGCACCGATGGGAGCTCTGATGGACTCTAAAGACCCAACAGCACCGATGGGAGCTCTGATGGACTATAAAGATCCAACTGCACCCAAGGGTGCTCAGATGGACACTACAGGGTCCAAAGACCCTAGAGCACCCAAGGGTGCTCAGATGGACACTAAAGACCCAACAGCACCCATGGGAGCTCTGATGGACTCTAATGACCCAACAGCACCCATGGGAGCTCTGATGGACTCTAAAGACTCTATGAGGACCCAACAGCACCCAAAGGTGCTCTGATGGACACTAAAGACCCAACAGCATCCATGGGAGCTCTGATGGACTCTAATGACCCAACTGCACCCATGGGTGCTCTGATGGACACTAAAGATCCAACAGCACCCATGGGAGCTCTGATGGACACTAAAGACTCTATGAGGACCCAACAGCACCCAAAGGTGCTCTGATGGACCCTAATGACCCAACGGCACCCATAGGTGCTCTGATGGACACTAAAGATCCAACAGCACCCATGGGAGCTCTGATGGACTCTAAAGACTCTATGAGGACCCAACAGCACCCAAAGGTGCTCTGATGGACACTAAAGACCCAACAGCATCCATGGGAGCTCTGATGGACTCTGAAGACCCAACAGCACCGATGGGAGCTCTGATAGACTCTAAAGATCCAACTGCACCCAAGGGTGCTCAGATGGACACTACAGGGTCTAAAGACCCTAGAGCACCCAAGGGTGCTCAGATGGACACTAAAGACCCAACGGCATCCATGGGAGCTCTGATGGACTCTAAAGAACCAACAGCACCCATGGGAGCTCTGATGGACACTAAAGACTTTATGAGGACCCAACAGCACCCATGGGAGCTCTGATGGACTCTAATGACCCAACAGCACCCATGCAAGCTCTGATGGACTCTAATGACCCAACAGCATCCATGGGAGCTCTGATGGACTCTAATGACCCAACAGCACCCATGCAAGCTCTGATGGACTCTAAAGAACCAACAGCACCCATGGGAGCTCTGATGGACACTAAAGACTCTATGAGAACCCAACAGCACCCATGGGAGCTCTGATGGACTCTAATGACCCAACAGCACCCAAGGGTGCTCTGATGGACTCTAATGACCCAACAGCACCCATGCAAGCTCTGATGGACTCTAAAGATCCAACAGCACCCATGGGAGCTCTGATGGACTCTAAAGATCCAACAGCACCCATGGGAGTTCTGATGGACACTAAAGACCCAATAGCACCCATGGGAGCTCTCATGGACTCTAAAGACCCAACAGCACCCATGGGAGCTCTGATGGACTCTAATGACCCAACAGCACCCATGCTAGCTCTGATGGACTCTAAAGAACCAACTGCACCCATGGGAGCTCTGATAGACACTAAAGACTCTATGAGGACCCAACAGCACCCATGGGAGCTCTAATGGACTCTAATGACCCAACTGCACCCAAGGGTGTTCAGATGGACACTACAGGCTCTGAAGACCCAACAGCACCCATGAGTGCTCTGATGGGCTCTAAAGACTCTAAAGACCCAACAGCACCCAACGGTGCTCAGATGGACACTAAAGACTCTATGGGGACCCAACAGCACCCAAGGGTGCTCTGATGGACACTAAAGACACTAAAGACCTAACAGCACCCAAGGGTGCTCTGATGGACACTAAAGACTCTATGAGGACCCAACAGCACCCAAAGGTGCTCTGATGGACACTAAAGACTCTATGAGGACCCAACAGCACCCAAAGGTGCTCTGATGGACTCTAAAGAACCAACAGCAGCCATGGGAGCTCTGATGGACTCTAATGACCCAACAGCACCCAAGCGTGCTCTGATGGACTCTAATGACCCAACAGCACCCATGCAAGCTCTGATGGACTCTAAAGACAAACCAGCACCCAAGGGCGCTCCGATGGCCCCTAAAGCTCCTCCAAACCCCCCCCAGCACCCATGGGTGCCCCCGGGGGGCGAGTGGGGGTGTCTCACCCTTCTCGCAGGCCAGGTGGGCGAGCAGGGAGATGGTCTGGATGGTCTTGCCCAACCCCATCTCATTGACCCCACAGCACCCAAGGGTGCTCTGAGGGACACTAAAGACTCTATGAGGACTCAACAGCACCCATAGGTGCTCTGATGGACACTGAAGACTCTAAAGACCCCACAGCACCCAAGGGTGCTCTGGTAGACACTAAAGAGTCTACAAGGACCCAACAGCACCCATGGGAACTCTGATGGACACTAAAGACTCTACAAGGACCCAACAGCACCCAAGGGTGCTCTGATGGGCTCTAAAGACTCTAAAGACCCAACAGCACCCAACGGTGCTCAGATGGACACTAAAGACTCTATGGGGACCCAACAGCACCCAAGGGTGCTCTGATGGACTCTAAAGACCCAACAGCACCGATGGGAGCTCTGATGGACTCTAAAGATCCAACTGCACCCAAGGGTGCTCAGATGGACACTACAGGGTCCAAAGACCCTAGAGCACCCAAGGGTGCTCAGATGGACACTAAAGACCCAACAGCACGCATGGGAGCTCTGATGGACTCTAATGACCCAACAGCACCCATGGGTGCTCTGATGGACACTAAAGACCCAACAGCACCCATGGGAGTTCTGATGGACTCTAAAGACCCAAGAGCACCCATGGGAGCTCTGATGGACTCTAAAGACTCAAGAGCACCCAAGGGTGCTCTGATGGACACTAAAGACTCTATGAGGACCCAACAGCACCCATAGGTGCTCTGATGGACCCTAATGACCCAACGGCACCCATAGGTGCTCTGATGGACACTAAAGACTCTACGAGGACCCAACTGCACCCATGGGTGCTCTGATGGACACTAAAGATCCAACAGCACCCATGGGAGCTCTGATGGACACTAAAGACTCTATGAGGACCCAACAGCACCCAAAGGTGCTCTGATGGACACTAAAGACCCAACAGCACCCATGGGAGCTCTGATGGACTCTAAAGACCCAACAGCTCCCATGGGAGCTCTGATGGACTCTAAAGATCCAACTGCACCCAAGGGAGCTCAGATGGACACTACAGGGTCTAAAGACCCTACAGCACCCAAGGGTGCTCAGATGGACAATAAAGACCCAACGGCACCCATGGGAGCTCTGATGGACTCTAAAGACCCAACAGCACCCATGGGAGCTCTGATGGACTCTAAAGACTCTATGAGGACCCAAGAGCACCCATGGGAGCTCTGATGGACTCTAATGACCCAACAGCACCCAAGGGTGCTCTGATGGACTCTAATGATCCAACAGCACCCATGGGAGCTCTGATGGACTCTAAAGACCCAACAGCACCCATGGGAGCTCTGATGGACTCTAAAGACCCAACAGCACCCATGCAAGCTCTGATGGACTCTAATGACCCAACAGCACCCAAGGGTGCTCTGATGGACTCTAATGACCCAACAGCACCCATGGGAGCTATGATGGACTCTAAAGACCCAACAGCACCCATGCAAGCTCTGATGGACTCTAAAGACAAACCAGCACCCACGGTGGGTCTGATGGCCCCTAAAGCCCCTCCAACCCCCCCCCAGCACCCATGGGTGCCCCCGGGGGGCGAGTGGGGGTGTCTCACCCTTCTCGCAGGCCAGGTGGGCGAGCAGGGAGATGGTCTGGATGGTCTTGCCCAACCCCATCTCATTGACCCCACAGCACCCAAGGGTCCTCTGAGGGACACTAAAGACTCTATGAGGACTCAACAGCACCCATAGGTGCTCTGATGGACACTGAAGACTCTAAAGACCCAACAGCACCCAAGGGTGCTCTGGTAGACACTAAAGAGTCTAAGAGGACCCAACAGCACCCATGGGAACTCTGATGGACACTAAAGACTCTACGAGGACCCAACAGCACCCAAGGGTGCTCTGATGGACTCTAAAGACTCTAAAGACCCAACAGCACCCAACAGTGCTCAGATGGACACTAAAGACTCTATGGGGACCCAACAGCACCCAAGGGTGCTCTGATGGACACTAAAGACACTAAAGACCCAACAGCACCCATGGGAGCTCTGATGGACTCTAAAGACCCAACAGCACCGATGGGAGCTCTGATGGACTCTAAAGATCCAACTGCACCCAAGGGTGCTCAGATGGACACTAAAGACCCAACAGCACGCATGGGAGCTCTGATGGACTCTAATGACCCAAGAGCACCCATGGGAGCTCTGATGGACTCTAAAGACCCAACAGCACCCATGGGAGTTCTGATGGACTCTAAAGACCCAAGAGCACCCACGGGAGCTCTGATGGACTCTAAAGACTCAAGAGCACCCAAGGGTGCTCTGATGGACACTAAAGACTCTATGAGGACCCAACAGCACCCATAGGTGCTCTGATGGACCCTAATGACCCAACGGCACCCATAGGTGCTCTGATGGACACTAAAGACTCTACGAGGACCCAACTGCACCCATGGGTGCTCTGAGGGACACTAAAGATCCAACAGCACCCATGGGAGCTCTGATGGACTCTAAAGACTCTATGAGGACCCAACAGCACCCAAAGGTGCTCTGATGGACACTAAAGACCCAACAGCACCCATGGGAGCTCTGATGGACTCTAAAGACCCAACAGCTCCCATGGGAGCTCTGATGGACTCTAAAGATCCAACTGCACCCAAGGGTGCTCAGATGGACACTACAGGGTCTAAAGACCCTACAGCACCCAAGGGTGCTCAGATGGACACTAAAGACCCAACGGCACCCATGGGAGCTCTGATGGACTCTAAAGACCCAACAGCACCCATGGGAGCTCTGATGGACACTAAAGACTCTATGAGGACCCAACAGCACCCATGGGAGCTCTGATGGACTCTAATGACCCAACAGCACCCATGCAAGCTCTGATGGACTCTAATGACCCAACAGCATCCATGGGAGCTCTGATGGACTCTAATGACCCAACAGCACCCAAGGGTGCTCTGATGGACTCTAATGACCCAACAGCACCCATGCAAGCTCTGATGGACTCTAATGATCCAACAGCACCCAAGGGTGCTCTGATGGACTCTAATGACCCAACAGCACCCATGGGAGCTCTGATGGACTCTAAAGACAAACCAGCACCCAAGGGCGCTCCGATGGCTCCTAAAGCTCCTCAAACTCCCCTCCAGCACCCATGGGTGCCCCCGGGGGGCGGGTGGGGGTGTCTCACCCTTCTCGCAGGCCAGGTGGGCGAGCAGGGAGATGGTCTGGATGGTCTTGCCCAACCCCATCTCATTGACCCCACAGCACCCAAGGGTGCTCTGAGGGACACTAAAGACTCTATGAGGACTCAAGAGCACCCATAGGTGCTCTGATGGACACTGAAGACTCTAAAGACACCACAGCACCCAAGGGTGCTCTGGTAGACACTAAAGAGTCTACAAGGACCCAACAGCACCCATGGGAACTCTGATGGACACTAAAGACTCTACAAGGACCCAACAGCACCCAAGGGTGCTCTGATGGGCTCTAAAGACTCTAAAGACCCAACAGCACCCAACGGTGCTCAGATGGACACTAAAGACTCTATGGGGACCCAACAGCACCCAAGGGTGCTCAGATGGACACTAAAGACTCTAAAGACCCAAGAGCACCCATGGGAGCTCTGATGGACTCTAAAGACTCCAAAGACCCAATGGCACCCAAGGGCGCTCCGATGGCCCCTAAAGCTCCTCCAACCCCCCCCCAGCACCCATGGATGCCCCCGGGGGGCGGGTGGGGGTGTCTCACCCTTCTCGCAGGCCAGGTGGGCGAGCAGGGAGATGGTCTGGATGGTCTTGCCCAGCCCCATCTCGTCGGCCAGGATCCCGTTGAGCTTCTTCTCGTACATGGTGACCAGCCAGTCCAGGCCGATGTGCTGGTACTCGCGTAGGGTGCCCCGCAGGAGGTGGGGGATGGGTGTCTTCACCTTGGGTGGGGGGGGAAAGGGTGGGGGGTACCTGGGTGACCTGGGGGGTCTCCAGGACCCATGGGTGACCCTACAACACTTGGGGGTCTCTAGGACCAAAGGTGAACTTACAGCACCCAAGGGTGACCTTGTGGCACCTTGGGGTCTCTAGGACCCAGGGTGACCTTATAGCACCCAAGGGTGGTCCTGGTGTAGCTGGGGGTCTCTAGGACCAAAGGTGAACTTATAGCACCCAAGGGTGGTCCTGGGGTACGTGGGGGGATCTCTAGGACCCAGGGGTGGATCTATAGCACCTGGGGGGTCTCTAGGACCCATGGGTGACCCTATAACACTTGGGGGTCTCTAGGACCCAGGGGTGGATCTATAGCACCCAGAGGGTCTCAAGGACCCAGGGGTGGATCTAATAGCACCTTGGGGGTCTCTAGGACCCATGGGTGACCCTATAACACTTGGGGGTCTCTAGGACGCATGGGTGACCCTATAACACTTGGGGGTCTCTAGGACCAATGGTGAACTTACAGCACCCAAGGGTGGTCCTGGGGTACATGGGGGTCTCTAGGACCCAGGGGTGACCTTATAGCACCCAAGGGTGGTCCTGGGGTACCTGGGGGGATCTCTAGGACCCAGGGGTGGATCTATAGCACCCAGGGGGTCTCTAGGACCGAGGAGTGGATCTATAGCACCCAGAGGGTCTCTAGGACCCATGGGTGACCCTATAACACTTGGGGTTCTCTAGGACCCATGGGTGACCCTGTAACACTTGGGGGTCTCTAGGACGCATGGGTGGATCTATAGCACCCAGAGGGTCTCTAGGACCCATGGGTGACCCTATAATACTTGGGGTTCTCTAGGACCCATGGGTGACCCTATAACATTTGGGGGTCTCTACGACCCATGGGTGACCCTATAACACTTGGGGGTCTCTAGGACCAAAGGTGAACTTATAGCACCCAAGGGTGGTCCTGGGGTAGCTGAGGGTCTCTAGGACCCAGGGGTGACCCTATAGCACCCAAGGGTGGTCCTGTGGTACCTGGGGGTCTCTAGGACCCAGGGGTGGATCTAATAGCACCTGGGGGGTCTCTAGGACCCATGGGTGACCCTATAACACTTGGGGGTCTCTAGGACCCAGGAGTGGATCTATAGCACCCAGAGGGTCTCTAGGACCCATGGGTGACCCTATAACACTTGGGGGTCTCTAGGACCCATGGGTGACCCTACAACACTTGGGGGTCTCCAGGACCAAAGGTGAACTTATAGCACCCAAGGGTGGTCCTGGGGTAGCTGGGGGTCTCTAGGACCCAGGGGTGACCCTATAACACCTGAGGGTCTCTAGGACCCATGGGTGACCCTATAGCACCTGGGAGGTCTCTAGGACCCAGGGGTGGATCTATAGCACCTGGGGGGTCTCTAGGACCCAGGGGTGACCCTATAACACTTGGGGGTCTCTAGGACCCAGGGGTGACCCTATAACACTTGGAGGTCTTTAGGACGTACGGGTGACTCTATAACACCTGGGGGTCTCTAGGACCCATGGGTGACCGTATAACACTTGGGGGTCTCTAAGACCCATGGGTGACCCTATAACACCTGGGGTGTCTCTAGGACCCATGGGTGACCATATAGCACCTGGGGTTCTCTAGGACCCAGGGGTGGATCTATAGCACCTGGGGGGTCTCTAGGACCCATGGGTGACCCTATAACACTTGGGGGTCTCTAGGACCCATGGGTGACCCTATAACACTTGGGGGTCTCTAGGACCAAAGGTGAACTTAAAGCACCCAAGGGTGGTCCTGGGGTAGCTGGGGGTCTCTAGGACCCAGGGTGAACCTATAGCACCCAAGGGTGGTCCCATAGCACCTTGGGGGTCTCTAGGACCCATGGGTGACCCTATAACACTTGGGGGTCTCTAGGACCCAAGGGTGACCCTATAGCACCCAGGGGTGGTCCTATAGCACCTTGGAGGTCTCTAGGACCCAGGGGTGGATCCATAGCACCCATAGGGTCTCTAGGACCCAGGGGTGGATCTAATAGCACCCATAGGGTCTTTAGGACCCATGGGTGACCCTATAGCACCCAAGAGTGGTCCTGTGCTACCTAATGGTCTCTAGGACCCAAGGGTGGATCTATAGCACCTGGGGGTCTCTAGGACCCATGGGTGACCCTATAACACCTGGGGGGTCTCTAGGACCCATGGGTGACCCTATAACACTTGGGGGTCTCTAGGACCCAGGGGTGACCCTATAGCACCCAAGGGTGGTCCCATAGCACCTTGGGGGTCTCTAGGACCCAGAGGTGGATCCGTAGCACCCATAGGGTCTTTAGGACCCAGGGGTGGATCTAATAGCACCCATAGGGTCTTTAGGACCCATGGGTGACCCTATAGCACCCAAGGGTGACCCTGTGCTACCTGGTGGTCTCTAGGACCCAAGGGTGGATCTATAGCACCTGGGGGTCTCTAGGACCCATGGGTGACCTTATAACACTTGGGGGTCTCTAAGACCCAGAGGTGACCCTATAGCACCCAAGGGTGGTCTTGTGGTAAATGGGGGTCTCTAGGACCCAGGGTGAACTTACAGCACCCAAGGGTGGTCCTGGGGTACATGGGGGTCTCTAGGACCCAGGGGTGACCCTATAGCACCCAAGGGTGGTCCTGTGGTAAATGGGGGTCTCTAGGACCCAAGGGTGACCCTATAGCGCCCAAGAGTGGTCCTGTGGTAAATGGGGGTCTCTAGGACCCAGGGTGAACTTACAGCACCCAAGGGTGGTCCTGGGGTACATGGGGGTCTCTAGGACCCAGGGGTGACCCTATAGCACCCAAGGGTGGTCCTGTGGTAAATGGGGGTCTCTAGGACCCAGGGGTGACCCTATAGCGCCCAAGGGTGGTCCTGTGGTAAATGGGGGTCTCTAGGACCCAGGGTGAACTTACAGCATCCAAGAGTGGTCCTGGGGTACATGGGGGTCTCTAGGACCCAGGGGTGACCCTATAGCACCCAAGGGTGGTCCTGGGCTACCTGGGGGTCTTTAGGACCCAGGGGTGACCCTATAGCACCCAAGGGTGACCCTGTGGCACCTTGGGGGTCTCGAGGACCCAGGGGTGGATCTATAGCACCCAGAGGGTCTCTAGGTCCCAGAGATGACCCTATAGCACCCAAGGGTAGTGACTCTATAGCACCCAAAGGTAGTGACCCTATAGCACCCAAGGGTGGTCCCATAGCACCTTGGGGGTCTCTAGGAGCCAGGGGTGTATCCGTAGCCCCCAGAGGGTCTGTAGCACCCATGGGTGCTGGGGGTACCTGGGTGGTGGCCAAGGTGTAGCCCTTGGGCTGGAGGCTCTCGGCGGCGGCGGCGATGTCGGTGATCTCCTTTTTGGGGGTGGGGCCGGGGGGGGCGGGGTTGGGGTGCTGGGGGGCACCCGGAGCGGGGGAGGGTTCTTGGGGGGCGGGGGGACCCGCTTCGGTTTCCTCTTCCTCTTCCTCTTCCTCTTCGTCTTCCTCCTCGTCGTCTTCCTCGTCGTCCTCGTCATCGTCGTCGTCGTCGTCGTCGTCGCTCTCGGCCGCGGGTGAGTCTGCGGAGGCGGGGGTGGGGAGAGGGTGGGGGCGGGGCCAGTGGGAGCACCCAAGGGTGGCCCCATAGCACCTGGGGGGCTCTAGGACCCAGGGGTGGCCCCATAACACCTAAGGGGTCTCTAGGACCCAGGGGAGATCCTGTGGTACCTGGGGGGTCTTTAGGACCCAGGGGTGGCCCCATAGCACCCCGGGGGTCTCTAGGACCCAGGGGTGGTCCCATAGCAGCTGGGAGTCTCTAGGACCCAGTGGTGGTCCCATAGCACCCAAGGGTCTCTAGGACCCAGGGGTGCCCATATAGCACTTGGGGGGGTCTTTAGGACCCAGGGGTGACCCTGTGCTATCTGGGAGTCTCTAGGACCCAGGGGTGACCCTATAGCACCCAAGGGTGACCCTGTGGTACCTGGGGGGCTCTAGGACCCAGGGGTGGCCCCATAGCACCCAAGGGTCTCTAGGACCC
Source organism: Nesoenas mayeri (assembly GCF_963082525.1). Classification (NCBI taxonomy): domain Eukaryota; kingdom Metazoa; phylum Chordata; class Aves; order Columbiformes; family Columbidae; genus Nesoenas; species Nesoenas mayeri. Next base: position 136,974 of record NC_137570.1, on the reverse strand, counting down.
AGGGGTGGTCCCATAGCAGCTGGGGGTCTCTAGGACCCAGTGGTGGTCCCATAGCACCCAAGGGTCTCTAGGACCCAGGGGTGGCCCTATAACACTTAAGGGGGCTCTAGGACCCAGGGGTGACTCTGTAGCACCCAGGGGTGTCCCTGTGCTATCTGGGGGTCTTTAGGACCCAGGGGTGACCCTATAGCACCCAAGTGTGGCCCTACAGCACCTGGGGTGTCTTTAGGACCCAGGGGTGACCCCATAGCACCCAGGGGTTTCTAGGACCCAGGGGTGACCCTGTAGCACCCAAGGGTGGCCATATAGCACCTGGGGGTGTCTTTAGGACCCAGGGGTGACCCCATAGCACCCAAGGGTCTCTAGGACCCATGGGTGACCCTGTGCTACCTTGGGGGTCTCTAGCACCCAGGGGTGCCCATATAGCACTTGGGGGGTCTTTAGGACCCAGGGGTGACCCTATAGCACCCAAGGGTGGCCCTACAGCACCTGGGGTTCTCTAGGACCCAGGCGTGACCCTATAGCACCCAGGGGTGTCCTTGTGCTACTTGGGGGTCTTTAGGATCCAGGGGTGGCCCCATAGCACCCAGGGGTCTCTAGGACCCAGGGGTGACCCTACAGCACTTGGAGGTCTTTAGGACCCAGGGGTGACTCTATAGCACCCAAGGGTGGCCCTGTGCTACCTGGGGGTCTCTAGGACCCAGGGGTGACCCTGTAGCACCCAAGGGTGTCCCTGTGCTACTTGGGGGTCTTTAGGACCCAGGGGTGACCCTATATCACCCAAGGGTGGCCCTACAGCACCTGGGGGTCTCTAGGACCCAGGGGTGACCCTATAGCACCCAAGGGTGTCCTTGTGCTACTTGGGGGTCTTTAGGACCCAGGGGTGGCCTCATAGCACCCAGGGGTCTCTAGGACCCAGGGGTGACCCTACAGCACTTGGGGGTCTTTAGGACCCAGGGGTGACCCTGTAGCACCCAAGGGTGTCCCTGTGCTACTTGGGGGTCTTTAAGACCCAGGGGTGACCCTATAGCACCCAAGGGTGGCCCGATGCTACCTGGGGGGTCTTTAGGACCCAGAGGTGACCCTGCGCTACTTGGGGGTCTCTAGGACCCAGGGGTGGCCCCATAGCACCTGGGGGTCTCTAGGACCCAGGGGTGGCCCCATAACACCCAAGGGTCTCTAGGACCCAGAGGTGCCCATATAGCACTTGAGGGGGTCTTTAGGACCCAGTGGTGGCCCCATAGCACCCCGGGGGTCTCTAGGACCCAGGGGTGGCCCCATAACACCTAAGGGGTCTCTAGGACCCAGGGGTGACTCTGTAGCACCCAGGGGTGTCCCTGTGCTATCTGGGGGTCTCTAGTACCCAGGGGTGGCCCCATAGCACCCAAGGGAGTCCCTGTGCTACTTGGGGGTCTTTAGGACCCAGGGGTGACCCTCTAACACCTGGGGGTCTCTAGGACCCAGGGGTGGCCCCATAACACCCAAGAGTCTATAGGACCCATGGGTGACCCTGTGCTACCTGGGGGGTCTTTAGGACCCAGGGGTGACCCTGTGGTACTTGGGGGGTCTTTAGGACCCAGTGGTGGCCCCATAGCACCTGGGGGTCTCTAGGACCCAAGGGTGGCCCTAAAGCACCTGGGGGTCTTTAGGACCCAGCAGTGACCCTACAGCACCTGGGGGGTCTTTAGGACCCAGGGTTGACCCCATAGCACCCAAGGGTCTCTAGGACCCAAGGGTGGCCCTGTGCTACCTGGGGGTCTCTAGGACCCAGGGGTGACCCTATAGCACCCAGGGGTGTCCTTGTGCTACTTGGGGGTCTTTAGGATCCAGGGGTGGCCCCATAGCACCCAGGGGTCTCTAGGACCCAGGGGTGACCCTACAGCACTTGGGGGTCTTTAGGACCCAGGGGTGACCCTATAGCACCCAAGGGTGGCCCTACAGCACCTGGGGAGTCTCTAGGACCCAGGGGTGGCCCCATAGCACCCAGGGGTTTCTAGGACCCAGGGGTGACTCTGTAGCACCCAAGGGTGTCCCTGTACTACTTGGGGGTCTTTAGGACCCAGGGGTGACCCTGTGCTACCTGGGGGTCTCTAGGACCCAGGGGTGGCCCCATAGCACCCAGGGGTTTCTAGGACCCAGGGGTGACTCTGTAGCACCCAAGGGTGTCCCTGTACTACTTGGGGGTCTTTAGGACCCAGGGGTGACCCTGTGCTACCTGGGGGTCTCTAGGACCCAGGGGTGGCCCCATAGCACCCAAGGGTCTTTAGGACCCAGGGGTGGCCCCATAGCACTTGGGGGGTCTCTAGGACCCAGGGGTGACCCTATAGCACCCAAGTGTGGCCCTACAGCACCTGGGGTGTCTTTAGGACCCAGGGGTGACCCCATAGCACCCAGGGGTTTCTAGGACCCAGGGGTGACTCTGTAGCACCCAGGGGTGTCCCTGTGGTATCTGGGGGTCTTTAAGAACCAGGTGTGACCCTATAGCACCCAAGGGTGGCCCGATGCTACCTGGGGGGGTCTTTAGGACCCAGGGGTGACCCTGTGCTACCTGGGGGATCTTTAGGACCCAGAGGTGCCCATATAGCACCTGGGGGGTCTTTAGCACCCAGGGGTGACCCTATAGCACCCAAAGGTGGCCCGATGCTACCTGGGGGGTCTTTAGGACCCAGGGGTGACCCTGTGCTACGAGGAGGTCTTTAGGACCCAGGGGTGGCCCCATAGCACCTATGGGGTCTCTAGGACCCAGGGGTGACCCCACAGCACCCATGGGTGCCCCCGCAGGCCGGGCGGGTACCTGAGCGGGTGCTGCAGGCCGGGGGGGAGTCGCAGTCGGAGTCGGTGAAGGCTCCGGCGTAGCGCTGGAGCAGCTCCTCCATGGGCAGCGCCCCTGCGGGACACGTGGGGACGCGTGGGGACAGGGGACACGGCCCCCGTGCGTCCCCATGTGTCCCCATGTGTGTCCCCCTGTCCCCATGTGTGTCCCTCTGTCCCCATGTGTGTCCCCATGTGTGTCCCATGTCCCCATGTGTGTCCCCATGTCCCCATATGTGTCCCCATGTCCTATATGTGTCCCCATGTCCTATCTGCATCGTCATGTCCCAAGTGTGTCCCCATATCCCCACGTGTGTCCCCATGTCCCCCTGTCCCCATATCCCAATGTCTCCATGTCCCCTTGTCCCCCTGTCCCATATCCCCATGTCCCCTTGTCCCCATATCCCCATGCCCCCCTGTCCCCATATCCCAATGTCTCCATGTCCTCCTGTCCCTGTGTGTCCCCTGTGTGTCCCCATGTGTGTCCCCATGTCCTATCTGGGTCCCCATGTCCTATATGTGTCCCCATGTCCTATCTGGGTCCCCATGTCCTATATATGTCCCCATGTCCTATCTGTGTCGTCATGTCCCAAGTGTCCCCCCATATCCCCATGTGTCCCCATATCCCCATGTGTCCCCATATCCCCATGTGTCCCCATATCCCCATGCATGTCCCCATGTCCTATATGTGTCCCCATGTCCCTCTGTCCCCCATGTATGTCTCTATGTCCTATGTGTCCCCATGTCCTATCTGTATCGTCATGTCCCGTGTGTGTCTCCATGTCCCATGTGTCCCCAAGCGTGTCCCCATATCCCCATGTGTGTCCCCATGTGTGTCCCCATGTCTCATGTGTGTCCCCATGTCCCCTGTCCCTGTGTCCCATATCCGCGTGTCCCCATATCCCATGTGTGTCCATGTCTCCCTGTCCCATGTGTGTCCACATGTCCTATCTGTGTCATCACGTCCCAAGTGTGTCCCCGTATCCCCATGTGTGTCCCCATGTCCCCATGTGTCCCCATATCCCCGTGTGTGTCCCCATGTCCCATGTGTGTCCCCATATCCCCATGTGTCCCCATATGCGTCCCCATGTGTGTCCCCATGTCCCCTGTCCCCATGTCCTATATGCGTCCCCATGTCCTATCCGTGTCGCCACGTCCCATGTGTGTCCCCATATCCCATGTCCCATGTGTGTCCCCATGTCCCCATGTCTCCCTGTCCCATGTGTGTCCCTATATCCCCGTGTGTGTCCTCATGTCCCTGTGTGTGTCTCCATGTCCTACATGTGTCCCCACGTCCTATCTGCGTCGTCATGTCCCAAGTGTGTCCCCATATCCCCATGTGTGTCCCTTGAGTGTCCCCATGTCCTATCTGGGTCCCCATGTCCTATATGTGTCCCCATGTCCTATCTGTGTCATCATGTCCCCGTGTGTGTCCCCATATGTGTCCCCATGTCTCATGTGTGTCCCCATGTCCCCCAGTCTCCATGTGTGTCCCCATATCCCCATGTGTGTCCCCATGTGTGTCCCCATGTCCCATCTGTGTCGCCACGTCCCATGTGTGTCCCCATGTCCTATATGTGTCTCTATGTCCTATATGTGTCCCCATGTCCCATCTGTGTCGTCATGTCCCAAGTGTGTCCCCATGTCCCATGTGTGTCCCCCTGTCCTATCTGTGTCGTCATGTCCCAAGTGTGTCCCCATATCCCCATGTGTGTCCCCTGTGTGTCCCCATGTGTCCCCATGTGTGTCCCCCATGTGTCCCCATGTCCTATCTGTGTCATGTCCCAAGTGTGTCCCCATATCCCCATGTGTGTCTCCATGTGTGTCTCCACGTCCCCATGTGTGTCCCCATGTCCTATATGTGTCCCCCTGTCCCATGTGTGTCCCCATGTCCCATCTGTGTCGCCATGTCCCATGTGTGTCGCCATGTCCCCATGTGTGTCCCCATGTGTGCCCCCATGTGTCCCCATGTCCTGTGTGTGTCCCCATGTCCTATATGTGTCCCCATGTCCTATCTGTGCCGTCATGTCCCAAGTGTGCCCCCATATCCCATGTGTGTCCCCATGTGTGTCCCCATGTCCCCTGTCCCCATGTGTGTCCCCATTTCCCCATATCCCCGTGTGTGTCCCCCTGTCCCCACGTCCCCCATGTGTCCCCATGTCCTATATGTGTCCCCATGTCCTATCTGTGTCGCCGTGTCCCCCAGTCTCCACGTCCCCATATCCCCGTGTGTGTCCCCATGTCCCACATGTGTCCCCATATCCCCATGTGTGTCCCCATGTCCCTCTGTCCCCCATGTGTCCCCCGGTCCCATGTGTGTCCCCATATCCCCATGTGTGTCCCCATGTCCCATGTGTGTCCCTATGTCCCTCTGTCCCCCATGTGTCCCCATGTCCCCATGTCCTATGTGTGTCCCCATGTCCTGTGTGTGTCCCCATATCCCCATGTGTGTCTCCATGTGTGTCCCCACGTCCCCATGTGTGTCCTCATGTCCTATATGTGTCCCCATGTCCCACGTGTGTCCTCCTGTCCCCATGTGTGTCCCCATGTCCCCATGTGTGTCCCCATGTGTCCCCTGTCCCTGTCCCATGTGTGTCCCCATGTCCTATCTGTGTCCCCATGTCCTATCTGTGTCACCATGTCCCCCAGTCTCCATGTCCCCTGTCTCCATGTGTGTCCCCATGTCCCATGTGTGTCCCCCTGTCCCCATGTGTGTCCCCATGTCCCATGTGTGTCCCCATGTCCTATATGTATTCCCATGTCCTATCTGTGTCGCCACATCCCAAGTGTGTCCCCATGTCCCCATGTCCCCCAGTCTCCATGTGTGTCCCCATGTCCCACGTGTGTCCCCATGTCCCCTGTCCCCGTGTGTGTCCCCATGTCCCCCGTGTGTCCCCATGTGTCCCATGTCCCCGTACCCTCCCTCTCCAGCTCGTCCAGCTCCTGCTGGTGATCCACGTCGCCCTCCAGCCGCTCCTGCGCCGCGATCGTCTCCTCCTCGTCCTCCCCTGCGGGGACACCAAACGGGTGACATCGCGGGGGGAGTGACAGGGTCCCCAGGGGGTGACAGAGCCCGGGGACGGGTGACAGGGTCCCCAAGGGGTGACAAGAGTCCCCAAGAGGTGACACAGCCCAGGGATGGGTGACAGTGTCCCCATGGGATGACAGCATCCCCAATGGGTGACAAGAGTCCCCAAAGGGTGACACAGCCCAGGGATGGGTGACAGAGTCCCCATGGGGTGACAGGGTCCCCAGGGGGTGACAGAGCCCAGGGATGGGTGACAGTGTCCCCATGGGGTGACAGTGTCCCCAAGGGGTGACAGTGTCCCCAAGGGGTGACACAGCCCAGGGACGGGTGACAGAGTCTCCAAGGGGTGACAAGAGTCCCCAAGAGGTGACAGAGCCCAGGGATGGGTGACAAGAGTCCCCAAGGGGTGACAGAGCCCAGGGATGGGTGACATTGTCCCCATGGGGTGACAGTGTCCCCAAGGGGTGACAGAAACCAGAGATGGGTGACAGAGCCCAGGGACAGGTGACAGTGTCCTCATGGGGTGACAGTGTCCCCAAGGGGTGACACAGCCCAGGGATGGGTGACAGAGTCCCCAATGGGTGACAAGAGTCCCCAAGAGGTGACACAGCCCAGGGACAGGTGACAGTGTCCCCATGGGGTGACAGGGTCCCCAGGGACAGGTGACAGAGCCCAGGGATGGGTGACAAGAGTCCCCAAGGGGTGACAGTGTCCCCAAGAGGTGACAGAGCCCAGGGATGGGTGACAGCGTCCCCATGGGGTGACAGAGTCCCCAAGGGGTGACAGAGCCCAGGGATGGGTGACAGGGTCCCCAAGGGGTGACAAGAGTCCCCAATGGGTGACAAGAGTCCCCAATGGGTGACAGTGTCCCCAAGGGGTGACAGAGCCCAGGGATGGGTGACATTGTCCCCATGGGGTGACAGGGTCCCCAAGGGGTGACAGAGCCCAGGGACAGGTGACAGAGCCCAGGGACAGGTGACAGTGTCCCCATGGGGTGACAGTGTCCCCAAGGGGTGACAGAGACCAGAGATGGGTGACAGAGCCCAGGGACAGGTGACAGTGTCCCCATGGGGTGACAGTGTCCCCAGGGGATGACAGAGCCCAGGGATAGGTGCCAGTGTCCCCAAGGGGTAACAGTGACAGTTGTGTCCCCTCTCACCCTCGTCCTCGGCCGCGAACTCCTCGTCGTCCTCTCGGGGCTCCCACGGCCGCGCGTTCCGGCCCAGCAGCCCCTGGGGACACGGGGACATCGGGTGACACGGGGTCACGCGGGGACATGGGGGGACACGGGGTCACATGGGGACATGGTGGGACACGGAGTCACATGGGGACATGGAGACATGGGAGGACACGGGGGGACACAGGGACATAGGGGACAGGGGGTCACACGGGGACATAGGGTCACACGGGGACACATGGGGACATGGGGGGACATGGGGACATGGGGGACACAAGGACACATGGGGTCACATGGGGACATGGGGGGACAGAGGGACACATGGGGACATGGGGTCACACGGGGACATGGGGGACATGGGGGACACAGGGACATGGGGTCACATGGGGACATGGGGGGACATGGGGACATGGGGGGACACAGGGACACATGTGGACATGGGGACACATGGGGACACAGGGACACACGGGGATATGGGGTCACATGGGGACATATGGGGACATGGGGGGACACGGGGTCACATGGGGACACATGGGGACATGGGGGGACACAGGGACATGGGGACACACGGGACATGGGGGGACACGGGGGGACATGGGGTCACATGGGGACACGGGGACACATGGGGACATGGGGTCACATGGGGACACGGGGGGACATGGGGTCACATGGCAACTTGGGGTCACATGGGGACATGGGGTCATGTGGGGACATGGGGTCATGTGGGGACATGGGGGACACAGGGACATGGGGTCACATGGGGTCACATGGGGACATGGGGTCACACGGGGACACACGGGGACATGGGGTCACATGGGGACATAGGGTCACATGGGGACATGGGGGGACACGGGGTCACATGGGGACATGGGGTCACATGGGGACATGGGGAGACACGGGGACATGGGGTCACACGGGGACATGCGGGGACATAGGGACACATGGGGTCACATGGGGATACGGGGACACATGGGGACATGGGGTCACAGGGTCACATGGGGACATGAGGAGACACGGGGTCACACGGGGACATGGGGGGACACGGGGACATGCGGGTCACATAGGGACATCGGGGGACACGGGGACACAGGGTGACATGAGGGGGACAAGGAGTCACACAGGGTCACATGGGGACGCAGGGGGACACAGGAGGTGACATGGAGGTGATACAGGGACATGGGGGGACACAGCGGGACATGGGGACATGGAGGTGACACAGGGACATGGGATGACACAGGGACATGGGGGGACATGGGGACATGGGATGACTTGGGGAACGACATAGGGGTGACATGGGGGGTGACATGGGGGGTGACATGGGGACACGGGATGACATGGGGGGTGACATGGGGGTGACATGGGGGGTGACATGGGGACACGGGATGACATGGGGGGTGACATGGGGGTGACATGGGGGATGACACGGGGGTGACATGGGGGTGATATGGGGATACAGGGGTGACATGGGGAATGACATGGGGAATGACATGGGGGTGACATGGGGACACAGGGGTGACATGGGGAATGACATGGGGGTGACATGGAGATGACATGGGGGTGACATGGGAGGTGACATGGGGACACAGGGGTGACATGGGGGGTGACATGGGGGTGACATGGAGGGTGACATGGAGAGTGACATGGAGGGTGACATGGGGGTGACATGGGGACACGAGGGGTGACATGGGGGGTGACATGGGGACACAGGGGGTGACATGGGGGGTGACCCGGGGGGTACCTGTGGGGGCAGGGTCCCCAGCAGCCCCTCCAGGGGCCGGCCCGTCTCGGGGGGGCTGTCGGTGACGTCCTCATCCGGCAGCTCCATGTCCCCATCTGGGGGGGGGGGGACAGCACCCATGGGTGCCCCTGGCTCCCCCAGCACCCATGGGTGCCCCTGGCACCCGTGTCCCCATGTCCCAGTGTCCCCATGTCCCCCCAGTGTCCCCCTGTCCCCATATCCTATATCCCATGTCCCCATTGACCCCATGTCCCCATATCCCATGTCCCATATCCCCCTGTCCCCATGTCCCCATATCCCTTGTCCCATGTCCCATATCCCCATGTCCCCCAATGTCCCCGTGTCCCCCATTGTCCCCATATCCCATATCCCCATGTCCCCATATCCCCATTGTCCCCATGTCTCCATATCCCACATCCCATATCCCATATCCCCATGTCACCCAATGTCCCCATATCCCCATTGTCCCCAATGTCCTCATTGTCCCCATTGTCCCCATGTCCCCCGTTGTCCCCCAATGTCCCCATGTCCCCATGTCCCATGTCCCCCAATGTCCCCAATATCCCCATTGTCCCCATATCCCCATGTCGCCCAGTGCCCCCATTGTCCCCACATCCCCCACTGTCCCCATGTCCCCGCTGTCCCCATATCCCCATATCCCATGTCCCACATCCCATATCCCCATGTCCCCCATTGTCCCCATGTCCCCATACCGCATCTCCCATCTCCCATATCCCCATGTCACCCAATGTCCCCATATCCCATATCCCCATGTCCCCCATTGTCCCCATGTCCTCATATCCCATACCCCCATGTCCCCATTGTCCCCATGTCCCATATCCCATGTCCCCCAATGTCCCCATATCCCCATGTCCCCCAATGTCCCCATTGCCCCCATTGTCCCCACTGTCCCCATTGTTCCCATTGTCCCCATTGTCCCCACCATGCAGCGCTGCCCCATGGCCGCGGGGGCCGGCGCTGCCCCCCAGGCTGCGGCTCAGCAGGTCCGAGTACTTCTCGGTCTGGCCCACGATGAAGTCGAGTTGCAGGTCCAGGGCCTGTTTGCGCTTCTCCTCCAGCCGCGACTGCTGCTTGAACTGCACCACCTGCGGGGGGCGCCCAACGTCACCCAATGTCACCCCATGGGTGCCCTACGGCCACCAGGGGGCGCCAATGGGCACCCGATGGGCATCATGGGTGAGCAATGGGCACACAATGGTCATAATGGGTCATCAATGGGCACACAATGGTCATCATGGGTCAGCAATAGGCACCCAATGGGCACCACAGGTCATCAATAGGAACCCAATGGTCATAATGGGTCATCAATGGGCACCCAATGGTCATCATGGGTCACCAATGGGCACCCAATGTCATCCAATGGGCACCATGGGTCATCAATGGGCATCCAATGGTCATCACGGGTCATCAATGGGCACCCAATGTTCACCACGGGTCATCAACACCCAACGAATGGCCAACAGGGGTCATCAATGGGCACCCAATGGTCATCATGGGTCACCAATGGGCACCCAATGGTCATCATGGGTCATCAACAGCCAAAGAACGACCAACACGGGTCATCAACGGGCACCCAATGGTCACCATGGGTCACCAATGGGTACCCAATGGTCATCATGGGTCAGCAATGGGCACCCAATGTCATCCAATGGTCACCATGGGTCAGCAATGGGCAACCAATGGTCATCATGGGTCAGCAATGGGCACCTAATGTCATCCAATGGACACCATGGGTCATCAAGGGGCAGTTAATGGTCACCATGGGTCATCAATGGGCACCCAATGTCATCCAATGGTCAACATGGGTCATCAACGGGCAGTTAATGGTCATCATGGGTCAGCAATGGGCACCCAATGGTCACCATGGGTCATCAATGGGTACCCAATGGTCAACACGGGTCATCGATGGGCACCCAATGTCATCCAATGGTCACCATAGGCCATCAACAGCCAACGAACGGCCACCATGGGTCATCAATGGGCACTCAATGGTCATCACGAGTCCCCAATGGGCACCCAATGGACATCATGGGTCATCAATGGGCACCCAATGGTCACCATGAGTAATCAATGGGCACCCAATGTCATCCAATGGTCACCATGGGTTATCATCGGGCACCCAATGGTCACCACAGGTCATCAACATTCAACGAACGGCCAACATGGGTCATCAATGGGCACCCAATGTCATCCAATGGTCACCACAGGTCAGCAATGGGCACCCAATGGACATCATTGGTCATCAATGAGCACACAATGGCCATTGTGGGTCATCAATGGGTACCCAATGGGCACCTTGGGTCAGCAATGGGCACCCAATGGTCAACACGGGTCATCAATGGGCACCCAATGGTCACCACGGGTCATCAATGGGCACCCAATGGTCAACACGGGTCATCAATGGGGACCCAATGGGCAACCAATGGTCACCATGGGTCAGCAATGGGCATGCAATGGTCATCACGGGTCATCAATGGGCACCCAATGTCATCCAATGGTCATCATGGGTCATCAATGGGCACCCAATGGGCACCATGGGTCAGCAATGGGCAGTTAATGGTCATCATGGGTCATCAATGGGCACCCAATGGGCACCATGGGTCAGCAATGGGCACCTAATGGTCATCATGGGTCATCAATGGGCACCCAATGTCATCCAATGGTCACCAGAGGTCAGCAATGGGCACCCAATGGACATCATTGGTCATCAATGAGCACACAATGGCCATTGTGGGTCATCAATGGGCACCCAATGGGCACCTTGGGTCAGCAATGGGCACCCAATGGTCAACACGGGTCATCAATGGGCACCCAATGGTCACCACGGGTCAGCAATGGGCACCCAGTGGTCATCATGGGTCAGCAATGGGCACCCAAGGGTCACCATGGGTCAACAATGGGCACCCAATGTCATCCAATGGTCACAATGGGTCATCAATGGGCACCCAATGGTCATCATGGGTCAGCAATGGGCAGTTAATGGTCATCATGGGTCAGGAATGGGCACCCAATGTCATCCAATGGTCACCACGGGTCAGCAATGGGCAACCAATGGTCATCATGGGTCATCAATAGGAACCCAATAGTCATCATGGGTGATCAGTGGGCACCCAATGGTCACCACAGGTCAGCAATGGGCACCGAATGGTTAACACAGGTCATCAATAGGAACCCAATGGGCATCATGGGTCATCAATGGGCACCCAATGATCATCATGGGTCATCAATGGGCACCCAATAGTCACCATGGGTCATCAATGGGCACTCAATGGTCACCACGGGTCATCAATGGGCACCCAATGGTCATCATGAGTCATCAATGGGCACACAATGGTCATCATGGGTCATCAATGGGCACCCAATGGCCAACATGGGTCATCAATGGGGACCCAATGGGCACCCAATGGTCACCATGGGTCAGCAATGGGCATGCAATGGTCATCACGGGTCATCAATGGGCACCCAATGTCATCCAACGGTCACCATAGGTCATCAATGGGCACCCAATGGGCACCACGGGTCATCAATGGCCACCCAATGTCATCCAATGGTCACCAAGGGCTATCAATGGGCACGCAATGGCCACCACGGGTCAGCAATGGGCCCGCAATGAGCACCATGGGTCAGCAATAGGCACCCAGTGGTCATCATGGGTGAGCAATGGGCACCCAATGGTCATCAAGGGTCAGCAATGGGCACCCAAAGGTCATCATGGGTCATCAATGGGCACCCAATGGGCAACACGGGTCAGCAATGGGCAGTTAATGGTCATCATGGGTCAGCAATGGGCACCCAATGTCATCCAATGGTCACCAGAGGTCATCAATGGGCACCCAATGGTCACCACAGGTCATCAACATCCAACGAACGGCCAACAGGGGTCATCAATGGGCACCCAATGGTCATCATGGGTCAGCAATGGGCACCCAATGGTCACCATGGGTCATCAACACCCAACGAACGGCCAACACAGGTCATCAACGGGCACCCAATGGTCACCATGGGTCATCAATGGGTACCCAATGGTCATCATGGGTCACCAATGGGCACCCAATGGTCATCATGGGTCATCAATGGGCACCCAATGTTCACCACGGGTCATCAACACCCAACGAATGGCCAACAGGGGTCATCAATGGGCACACAATGGTCATCATGGGTCGCAATGGGCACCCAATGGTCACCACGGGTCATCAACACCCAACGAATGGCCAACAGGGGTCATCAATGGGCACCCAATGGTCACCATGGGTCATCAATGGGCACCCAATGGTCATCATGGGTCATCAATGGGCACCCAATGGTCATCATGGGTCATCAATGGGCACCCAATGTTCACCACGGGTCATCAACACCCAACGAATGGCCAACAGGGGTCATCAATGGGCACACAATGGTCATCATGGGTCGCAATGGGCACCCAATGGTCACCACGGGTCATCAACACCCAACGAATGGCCAACAGGGGTCATCAATGGGCACCCAATGGTCACCACGGGTCATCAATGGGTACCCAATGGTCATCATGGGTCATCAATGGAACTTTGTCACCCATGGGTGTAACTTTGTCACCCATGGATGAGGGTTTGTCACCCATGGGTGGGGGGTGTCACCCATGGGTGGGGGTGTCACCCACGGGTGGGGGTGTCACCTTCTCCACGTTGCTCCAGAACTGCTTGACCTCCTTGGCGATGGCGGCGGCCACCCGGCGCAGCTTGGCCTGCTCCTCCCGCTTGGCGCGCTCCTCCTTCTGCCGCTGCTCCTCGTGGTGCCGCATCACCATCCGCACCACCTGGGGACACGGGGACGTTGGGGACATCGGGGGACATGGGGACATTGGGGGACATTGGGGGATATGGGGGTCATGGGGACACATGGGGACATTGGGGGATATGGGGACACAGGGACATGGGGACACCGCTGCTCCTGGTGGTGCCGCATCACCATCCGCACCACCTGGGGACATCGGGGACGTTGAGGACATCGGGGACATCGGAGGATATGGGGACATTGGGGGACACGGGGACATCGGGGGACATCAGGGGATATGGGACATTGGGGGACACTGGGGGATATGGGGGACATGGGGGGATATGGGGACACAGGGACATGGGGACACCGCTGCTCCTGGTGGTGTCGCATCACCATCCGCACCACCTGGGGACATTGGGGACGTTGGGGACATCGGGGACATTGGGGGACATGGGGACATGGGGGGATATGGGGACATTGGGGGATATGGGGACACTGGGGGACATGAGGACACTGGGAGACATTGGGACCTTGGGGCACACTGGGGGATATGGGGACATTGGGGGATATGGGGACATGGGGGGACATGGGGACATGGGGGGATATGGGGGGATATGGGGACTTGGGAGGACATGGGGACATTGGGGGATATGGGGACATGGGGGGACATGGGGACATCAGGGGACATTGGGGGACAGGGGGACATTGGGGGATACGGGGACATGGGGGGACATGGGGACATGGGGGGACATGGGGACATCAGGGGACATGGGGACATTGGGGGACATGGGGACATTGGGGGATATGGGGGATATGGGGACATGGGGGGACATGGGGACATTGGGGGACATGGGGATATCAGGGGACATGGGGACACTGGGGGATATGCGGGACATGGGGGGACATGGGGACATTGGGGGATATGGGGACATTGGGGGATATGGGGACATTGAGGGACATGGGGGGACATGGGGACACATGGGGATATTGGGGGATATGGGGACATTGGGGGATATGGGGACATGGGGGGACATGGGGGGATATGGGGACTTGAGAGGATATGGGGACATGGGGGGACATGGGAGCCCCATGGGTGGGCGGAGCCTGTCAGTGGGTGGAGCCCCATGGGTGGGTGGAGCCTAATGGGTGGGGGAGCCCCATGGGTGGGTGGAGCCCCATGGGTGGGCGGAGCCTGTCAGTAGGCAGAGCCCCATTGGTGGGCGGAGCCCCATGAATGGGTGGAGCCCCATTGGTAGGCGGAGCCCCATGTGTGGGCAGAGCCCCATGGGTGGGCAGGAGTGGGTGGAGCCCCATGGGTGGGTGGAGCCCCATGGGTGGGCTGAGCCCCATGGGTGGGTGGAGCCTCACCACTGGGTGGGCACCCTATCCTGGGGGGGGGGGGGTGGCGCCTGTGAGTGGGTGGAGCCCCATGGGTGGGTGGAGCCCCATGGGTGGGCGGAGCCTGTCAGTGGGCGGAGCCTGAGGCAGTGGGCGGGTACCTTCCTGGCCACGCCCCTCTTCCAGCGGCGCTCCTGGGCGAAGTCCTGGGCCAGCCACTGCATCTCCTCGCACAGGTAGTCCCAGTGCACCTTGGGCCGCGCCGGCTCGGGCACCTTGGGCAGGCGCCGCAGCGACCAGAAGCCCTCGCGCTTCATCTCGGCCACGCGGTGCTCCACCTCCGCCTCCTGCCAAAAATGGCTTGGTTGGGGCCAAAAACGGCCAGTTTGGGGCCAAAAATGCTCAGTTTTGGGCCAAAAACGGCTCTTTTCGGCCCAAAAATGGCTCTTTTGGCCCCAAAAACGGGCCAAAAGTGGCTTGTTTGGGGCCAAAAACGGCTCTTTTCGGCACAAAAATGGCTTGGTTTGGGCCAAAAATGGCTTCTTTGGTGCCAAAACTGGCTCTTTTCAGCCCAAAAACGGCTCTTTTCGGCCAAAAAATGGCTTGGTTGGGGCCAAAAACGGCAAATTTGGGGCCAAAAATGGCTTGGTTGGGGCCAAAAATGGCGAATTTGGGGCCAAAAACGCTCAGTTTTGGGCCAAAAACAGCTCTTTTCAGCCCAAAAACGGCTTGTTTGGGGCCAAAAACGGCTCGTTTGGGACCAAAACCGGCTCTTTTCAGCCCAAAAATGGCTTGGTTGGGGCCAGAAACAGCTCTTTTTGGGCCAAAAATGGCTCAAATCAGGCCAAAAATGGCTCATTTTGGGCTAAAAACGGCTCTTTTCCGCACAAAAATGGCTCTTTTCGGACCAAAAATGGCTTGTTTGGGGCCAAAAATGGCGAATTTGGGGCCAAAAATGGCTTGTTTGGGCCAAAACCGGCTCTTTTCGGCCCAAAAACGGCTTGGTTGGGGCCAAAAACGGCTCGTTTTGGGCCAAAAACAGCTCTTTTCGGCCCAAAAATGCCTTGGTTGGGGCCAAAAGTGGCTTGGTTGGGGCCAAAAACAGCCAATTTGGGGCCAAAAATGCTCAGCTTTGGGCCAAAACCGGCTTGTTTGGGGCTAAAAATGGCTCTTTTGGGGCCAAAAGTGGCTTCTTTGGGGCCAAAAATGGCTCTTTTCGGCCCAAAAATGGCTTGGTTTGGCCCAAAAATGGCTTGGTTGGGGCCAGAAACGGCCAGTTTGGGGCCAAAAATGGCTTGTTTGGGGGCAAAAACGGGGAATTTGGGGCCAAAAACGCTCAGTTTTGGGCCAAAAACGGCTCTTTTCGGCCCAAAAACAGCTTGTTTGGGGCCAAAAACGGCTCGTTTGGGACCAAAAACGGCTCTTTTCAGCCCAAAAACGGCTTGGTTTGGCCCAAAAATGGCTTGGTTGGGGCCAGAAACGGCCAGTTTGGGGCCAAAAATGGCTTGTTTGGGGCCAAAAACGGCGCATTTGGGGCCAAAAATGGCTTGGTTTGAGACAAAAATGGCTTGGTTGGGGCCAAAAACAGCCAGTTTGGGGCCAAAAATGGCTCGAATCGGGCCAAAAACGGCTCTTTTTGGCCCAAAAACGGCTCTTTTCAGCCCAAAAACGGCTTGGTTTCGCCCAAAAATGGCTCATTTCGGACCAAAAACGGCGTGGTTGGGGCCAGAAACGGCTCTTTTCGGCCCAAAAACGGTTCCTTTCGGCCCAAAAATGGCTTGTTTGGGGCCAAAACCGGCTCTTTTCGGCCCAAAAACGGCTTGTTTGGGGCCAAAAACGGCTCGTTTTGGGTCAAAAACGGCTCGTTTTGGGCCAAAAACGGCTGTTTTCGGCCCAAAAATGCCTTGGTTGGGGCCAAAAGTGGCTTGGTTGGGGCCAAAAACAGCCAATTTGGGGCCAAAAATGCTCAGTTTTGGGCCAAAACCGGCTTGTTTGGGGCTAAAAATGGCTCTTTTGGGGCCAAAAGTGGCTTCTTTGGGGCCAAAAATGGCTCTTTTCGGCCCAAAAATGGCTTGGTTTGGCCCAAAAATGGCTTGGTTGGGGCCAGAAACGGCCAGTTTGGGGCCAAAAATGGCTTGTTTGGGGGCAAAAACGGGGAATTTGGGGCCAAAAACGCTCAGTTTTGGGCCAAAAACGGCTCTTTTCGGCCCAAAAACAGCTTGTTTGGGGCCAAAAACGGCTCGTTTGGGACCAAAAACGGCTCTTTTCAGCCCAAAAACGGCTTGGTTTGGCCCAAAAATGGCTTGGTTGGGGCCAGAAACGGCCAGTTTGGGGCCAAAAATGGCTTGTTTGGGGCCAAAAACGGCGCATTTGGGGCCAAAAATGGCTTGGTTTGAGACAAAAATGGCTTGGTTGGGGCCAAAAACAGCCAGTTTGGGGCCAAAAATGGCTCGAATCGGGCCAAAAACGGCTCTTTTTGGCCCAAAAACGGCTCTTTTCAGCCCAAAAACGGCTTGGTTTCGCCCAAAAATGGCTCATTTCGGACCAAAAACGGCGTGGTTGGGGCCAGAAACGGTTCCTTTCGGCCCAAAAATGGCTTGTTTGGGGCCAAAACCGGCTCTTTTCGGCCCAAAAACGGCTTGTTTGGGGCCAAAAACGGCTCGTTTTGGGTCAAAAACGGCTCGTTTTGGGCCAAAAACGGCTGTTTTCGGCCCAAAAATGCCTTGGTTGGGGCCAAAAGTGGCTTGGTTGGGGCCAAAAACAGCCAATTTGGGGCCAAAAATGCTCAGTTTTGGGCCAAAACCGGCTTGTTTGGGGCTAAAAATGGCTCTTTTGGGGCCAAAAGTGGCTTCTTTGGGGCCAAAAATGGCTCTTTTCGGCCCAAAAATGGCTTGGTTTGGCCCAAAAATGGCTTGGTTGGGGCCAGAAACGGCCAGTTTGGGGCCAAAAATGGCTTGTTTGGGGGCAAAAACGGGGAATTTGGGGCCAAAAACGCTCAGTTTTGGGCCAAAAACGGCTCTTTTCGGCCCAAAAACAGCTTGTTTGGGACCAAAAACGGCTTGTTTGGGACCAAAAACGGCTCTTTTCAGCCCAAAAACGGCTCTTTTCAGCCCAAAAACGGCTTGGTTGGGGCCAGAAACGGCTCTTTTTGGGCCAAAAATGGCTTGGTTGGGGCCAAAAATGGCGAATTTGGGGCCAAAAATGGCTCGTTTGGGGCCAAAAATGCTCAGTTTTGGGCCAAAAACGGCCAGTTTGGGGCCAAAAATGGCTTGTTTGGGGCCAAAAATGGCTTGGTTGGTACCAGAAACGGCGAATTTGGGGCCAAAAATGGCTCTTTTTGGCCCAAAAATGGCTTGGTTGGGGCCAGAAACGGCTCTTTTTGGGCCAAAAATGGCTCGGTTGGGGCCAGTTTGATGACCCCAGTGCCCCCCAAGTCCCCCCAATGACCCCAGTGCCCCCCAAATACCTCCAATTACCCCCACTGCCCCTAAATGACCCCATAGCCCCCCAAGTCCCCCAGTGTCCCCCAAAGACCCCCCAGTGTCCCCATAGCCCCTCAAGTCCCCCCAATGACCCCGAAGTCCCCCCCAATGACTCCATTGCCCCCCAAGTCCCCCCAATGACCCCATTGCCCCCCAATGACCTCAGTGTCCCCCAAGTCCCCCCAATGACCCCATTGGCCCCCAATGACCCCAGTGCCTCCCAAGTCCCCCCAATGACTCCAGTGCCCCCCAATGACCCCAAGTCCCCCCATATACCCCCAAGTACCCCCATTGCCCCCCAAGTCCCCCCATTGCCCCCCATGCCCCCAATGACCCCATAGCCCCCCAAGTCCCCCCAATGACCCCATTGCCCCCCAACCCCCCAGTGCCCCCAATGATCCCATTGCCCCCCAATGACCCCATTGCCCCCCAAGTGCCCCCCAATCCCCCTGTGCGCCCAATGACCCCATCGTCCCCCAAATCCCCCCAGTGCCCCCAATGATCCCAGTGCCCCCCAACGACCCCGTAGCCCCCCAAGTCCCCCCATTACCCCCCATTGCCCCCCAAGGACCTATTGGCCCCCAACCCCCCCACTGCCCCCCAAGTCCCCCCATTGCCCCCCAATGACCCCATTGCCCCCAACTCCCCCCACTGTCCCCAACCCCCCCATTGCCCCCAATGACCTCATTGCCCCCCAACCCCCCAGTGCCCCCAATGACCCCATTGCCCCCCATGACCCCATAGCCCCCCAAGTCCCCATTGCCCCCAATGACCCCATTGCCCCCCAACCTCCCAGTGCCCCCAATGACCCCATTGCCCCCCATGACCCCATAGCCCCCCAAGTCCCCATTGCCCCCAATGACCCCATTGCCCCCCAACCCCTCCATTGCCCCCCAAGTTCCCCCATATACCTCCCAATAACCCCATTGCCCCCAATGACCCCATTGCCCCCCAAATCCCCGCAACCCCCCCATTGCCCCCAATGACCCCATTGCCCCCCAACCCCCCAGTGCCCCCAATGACCCCATTGGCTCCCAATGACCCCACTGCCCCCAATGACCCCATTGCCCCCCAGCCCCCTCATTACTCCCCAATGACCCCATTGCCCCCAATGACCCCATTGCCCCCCAGCCCCCCCATTACTCCCCAATGACCCCATTGCCCTCCATGACCCCATAGCCCCCCAAGTCCCCATTACCCCCCAATGACCCCAGTGCCCCCCAAGTCCCCCAATGACCCATTGCCCCCCTATGCCCCTAATGACCCATAGCCCCCAATGATCCCATTGCCCCCCAACCCCCCAGTGCCCCCAATGATCCCATTGCCCCCCAACCCTCCAGTGCCCCCAATGATCCCATTGCCCCCCCATGCCCCCAATGACTCCATTGGCTCCCAATGACCCCATTGCCCTCCAGCCCCCCCATTACTCCCCAATGACCCCATTGCCCCCAATGACCCCAGTGCCCCCCAAGTACCCCCATTGCTCCCCAACCCCCCCCGTGCCCAAGTTCCCCCAGTGCCCCCCAATGACCCCATAGCCCCCCAAATCCCCCCATATACCCCCCAAGTCCCCCATATACCCAAGTCCCCCCATTGCCCCCCAAGTCCCCCCAATGACCACATTGCCCCCCCATTGCCCCCCATTGCCCCCCATGACCCCAGTGCCCCCAATGACCCCATTGCCCCCAATGACTCCATTGCCCCTCAGCCCCCCCAGTGGCCCCCAATGGCCCCATTGTCCCCCATGACCCCATAGCCCCCCAAGTCCCCATTGCCCCCCAACCCACCCATTGCCCCTCAAGTTCCCCCATATACCTCCCAATAACCCCATTGCCCCCAATGACCCCATTGCCCCCCAAATCCCCGCAACCCCCCCATTGCCCCCAATGACCCCATTGCCCCCCAACCCCCCAGTGCCCCCAATGACCCCATTGCCCCCAATGACCCCATTGCCCCCCAATGACCCCATAGCCCCCCAAGTCCCCCCCATGCCCCCAATGACCCCATCGCCCCCCCTGCCCCCAATGACCCCATTGCCCCCCCATGCCCCCAATGACCCCAGTGCCCCAATGACCCCAGTGCCCCCCAAGTCCCCCCATTGCCCCCCAATGACCCCAGTGCCCCCAATGACCCCATTGCCCCCAAGTCCCCCCCATATACCCCGCAATGACCCCATAGCCCCCCATGTGCCCCCCAACTGACGTGCTTGGCCTGCTCGGCGATCTCGGCCTGTGCGCGGTCCCAGGGGTGGGGGGGCTCGGGGGGGCCGGGAGGCCCGTCGGGTCGGGGGGGGCCCGGGGACGACGCCGACACCGACACCGGGGGGGACGCCGAGCCGGGGGACCCCGAGGAGGCCGGGGACGCCGGGCTGCCCCCGTCATTGCTGCCCGAGCGCACCTGGGGGGCACATGGGGGGTCTTGGGGTGATTTGGGGGGTCATTGGGGGGTTTGGGGGGTCATTGGGGGGTTGGGGGTTTGGGGACCCCGAGGAGGCCGGGGACGCCGGGCTGCCCCCGTCATGCTGCCCGAGCGCACCTGGGGGGCACATGGGGGTCAGTGGGGGGGTCAGTGGGGGGTTTGGGGGGTTTGGGGGGGTCATTGGGGGGGTCATTGGGGGGTTTGGGGGGGTTTGGGGGGGTCATGGGGGGGGTCATTGGGGGGTTTGGGGGGTCATTGGGGGGGTCATTGGGGGGTTTGCGGGGGTTTGGGGGGGTCATTGGGGGGGTTTAGGGGGGCTTAGAGGGGGGCAATGGGGTCATTGGGGGCACTGGGGTCATTGGGGAGTAATGGAGGGACTTGGGGGGCAATGGGGTCATTTGGGGCACTGGGGTCATTGAGGAGTAATGGGGGGACTTGGGGGGCAATGGGGTCATTGGGGGCACTGGGGTCATGGGGGGGACTTGGGGGACTATGGGGTCATTGGGGGGCAATGGGGTCATTGGGGGAACTTGGGCAATGGGGTCATTGGGGGGGACTTGGGGGGCAATGGGATCATTGGGGGGCACTGGGCGGCAATGGGGTGGTTGGGGGCAATGGGGTCATTGGGGGGGACTTGGGGGGCACTGGGGGGACTTGGGGGGCAATAGATCCTTGGTGGGCAATGGGGGGTAATGGGGTGTCTTGGGGGGGCTATGGGGTCATTGGGGGGACTTGGAGGGCAATGGGGTCATTGGGGGCAATGGGGTCATTGGGGGGACTTGGGGGGCAATGGGGTTATTGGGGGGCAATGGGGTCATTGGGGGGACTTGGGCAATGTGGTCATTGGGGGCAATGGGGGGGTTGGGGACAACGGGGGGAGTTGGGGGCAATGGGGTCATTGGGGGGACTTGGGGGGCACTGGGGTCATTGGGGAGCACTGGGGTCATTGGGGAGTAATGGGGGGACTTGGGGGGCGATGGGGTCATTGGGGGCTATGGGGTCATTGGGGAGTAATGGGGGGACTTGGGGGGCTATGGGGTCATTGGGGGCACTGGGGGGGTTGCGGACAATGGGGGGGTTGGGGGCAATGGGGTCATTGGGGGGCACTGGGGGGACTTGGGGGGCAATAGGTCCTTGGGGGGCAATGGGGGGTAATGGGGGGGTCATTGGGGGGGTCACTGCGGGGGGATTTGGGGGGGTCTTGGGTATATGGGGGGACTTGGGGGGCAATGGGGTCATTGGGGGGACTTGGGCAATGGGGTCATTGGAGGGGACTTGGGGGGCAATGGGGGGTCATGGGGGGACTTGGGGGGCAATGGGGTCATTGGGGGACTTGGGGGGCACTGGGGGGACTTGGGGGGCAATGGGGTCATTGGGGGCTATGGGGTCATTGGGGGGAGTTGGGGGGGTCATTGGGGGGGTCATTGGGGGGTTTGCGGGGGTCATTGGGGGGGTTTGGGGGGGCTTAGAGGGGGGCAATGGGGTCATTGGGGGCACTGGGGTCATTGGGGAGTAATGGGGGGACTTGGGGGGCTATGGGGTCATTGGGGAGCACTGGGGTCATTGGGGAGTAATGGGGGGACTTGAGGGGCTATGGGGTCATTGGGGGCACTGGGGGGGTTGGGGACAATGTGGGGAGTTGGGGGCAATGGGGTCATTGGGGGGCACTGGGGGGACTTGGGGGGCAATAGGTCCCTGGGGGGCAATGGGGGGTAATGGGGGGACTTGGGGGGCTATGAGGTCATTGGGGGCACTGAGGGGGTTGGGGACAATGGGGGGAGTTGGGGGCAATGGGGTCATTGGGGGGCACTGGGGGGGGTTGGGGGGCTATAGGGTCATTGGGGGCACTGGGGGGCAATAGGGGGACTTGGGCAATGGGTCATTGTGGGGACTTGGGGGGCAATGAGGGGCAATGGGGTCATTGGGGGCACTGGGGTCATTGGGGAGTAATGGGGGGACTTGGGGGACTATGGGGTCATTGGGGGCAATGGGGGGCTATGGGGTCATTGGGGAACGCTGGGGGGGTTGGGGACAATGGGGGGAGTTGGGGGCAATGGGGTCATTGGGGGGCACTGGGGGGCTTTGGGGGCTATGGGGTCATTGGGGGCAGTGGGGGATTGGGGACAATGGGGGGAGTTGGGGGGCAATGGGCTCATTGGGGGCTATGGGGTCATTGGGGGGACTTGGGGGGCAATGGGGTTATTGGGGGTTATTCTGGTTCATTGTGGGTGACCCTGGTTCATTTTGGGGGGGTCCTGGTTCATTTTGGGGGGTCCTGGTTCATTTTGGGGGGGTCCTGGTTCATTATGGGGACCCTGGTTCATTTTGGGGGGGTCCTGGCTCAGTTTTGGGGGGTCCTGATTCATTTTGGGGGACCCTGGTTCACTTTGGGGGGGTCCTGGTTCAGTTTTGGGGGGACCCTGGTTCATTTTGGGGGGTCCTGGTTCAGTTTTGGGGGTCCTGGTTCATTTTGGGGGGGTCCTGTTCATTTTGGGGACCCTGGTTCATTTTGGGGGGGTCCTGGCTCAGTTTTGGGGGGTCCTGGTTCATTGTGGGTGACCTTGGTTCATTTTGGGGGGTCCTGGCTCATTTTGGGGGGTCCTGGTTCATTTTGAGGGGTCCTGACTCAGTTTTGGGGGGTCCTGGTTCATTTTGGGGGGGTCCTGATTCATTTTGGGGGGACCCTGGTTCATTTTGGGGGGGGGTTCTGGTTCATTTTGGGGGGGTCCTGACTCAGTTTTGGGGGGTCCTGATTCAGTTTGGGGGGTCCTGGTTCATTTTGGGGGTGTCCTGACTCAGTTTTGGGGGGTCCTGATTCAGTTTGGGGGGTCCTGGTTCATTTTGGGGGAGTCCTGATTCATTTTGGGGGGGTCCTGGTTCATTTTGGGGGGGTCCTGGCTCATTTTGGGGGGGTCCTGGCTCATTTTGGGGTGTCCTGGTTCAGTTTTGGGGGGTCCTGGTTCATTTTGGGGGGGGGTCCTTGCTCAATTGGGGGTGTCCAAAGCTGCCCCCCCCACCCATGGGTGCTGATCCCCTCACCTGTGGGTGCAGCGGCGGGTGGGGGCGGGGCGGTAGGTTTGGGGGGGCCCCGGCTGGGGGGGCACCCCCCTGACCCAGGGCATGCTGGGAAGGGGGGGCCTCATCCTGGTCCAGCTCCTGGGCGCCCGGGCGGCCCAGCCTGCGCTGCAGCGAGCCGCCTGCGGGGGGGGGGGCACCCATGGGTGCTGAGCCACCACCCATGGGTGCTGAGCCCCCTCACCCATCCATAGATACTGCCCTCCCCACACATGGGTGCTGAGGGACAGCCAGGGGTGCTGAGCCTCCCACTCACCCATAGATACTGTCCCCCCACCCATGGGTGCTGAGACACACCCAGGGTGCTGAGCCCCCACTCATGGGTGCTGACTCCCCACCTATGGGTGCTGAGGCACAGCCAGGGGTGCTGAGCCCCCACTCAAACATGGGTGCTGAGCCCCCACCCACCCATAGATAGTGCCCCCCTCACCCATGGGTGCTGAGGTACAGCCAGGGGTGCTGAGCCCCTCCACCCACCCATAGATACTGCCCTCCCCACACATGGGTGCTGAGGTACAGCCAGGGGTGCTGAGTCCCCACCCATGGGTGCTGAGGTACAGCGAGGGGTGCTGAGACCCCCACCCACCCATAGATACTGCCCCCCCTCACCCATGGGTGCTGAGGCACAGCCAGGGGTGCTGAGTCCCCACCCATAGATACTGCCCTCCCCACCCATGGGTGCTGAGGCACAGCCAGTGGTGCTGAGTCCCCACACATGGGTGCTGAGGTACAGCCAGGGGTGCTGAGCCCCCCACCCATAGGTGCTGACTCCCCTACCCATGGGTTCTGAGCCCCCTCACATGGGTGCTGACCCCCACCCATGGATCCTGACCCCCCACCCATGGGTGCTGACCCCCCACCCATGGGTCCTGACCCCACCCATGGGTCCTGCCCCCCCACCCATGGGTGCTGACTCCCCTACCCATGGGTCCTGAACCCACCCAATGGGTGCTAACCCCCCCACCCATGGGTGCTGACCCCCCACCCACGAGTCCTGACCCATAATGGGTGCTCCCCACCCATGGGTGCTGCCCCCCACCTATGGGTGCTCCCCATGCATGAGTCCTGACCCCCCACCCCAATGGGTGCTCCCCACCCATGGGTCCTGAACCCTCACCCATGGATGCTGCCCCCCCCCACCCATGGGTGCTGACCCCCCACCTATGGGTGCTCCCCATGCACAAGTCCTGACCCCTGACCCATGGGTGCCCCCCCATCCATGGGTGCTCCTCCACTCATGGGTCCTGAGCACCCCCACCCATGGGTGCTGACCCCCCACCCATGGGTGCTCCTCCACCCATGGGTCTTGACCCACCCATGGGTGCTGACCCCACCACCCATGTGTGCTACCTACGCATGGGTGCTGACCCCCCACCCATGGGTCCTGACCCCCACCCATGGGTGCTGACCCCTCACCCATGGGTCCTGACCCCCCCACCCATGGGTGCTGACCCCCCAACCATGGGTGCTCCCCCACCCATGGGTGCTGACCCCCACCCATGGGTCCTGACCCCCCAATGGGTGCTCCCCACGCATGGGTGCTGCCCCCCCATTTATGGGTGCTCCCCATGCATGAGTCCTGACCCCCCACCCATGGGTCCTGAGCCCCCCCACCCATGCTGCTCCCCACTCATGGGTCCTGACCCCCCACCCATGGGTCCTGACCCCCCACCCATGGGTGCCCCCCCACCTGAGTGCGCGGGGGCCTCCTCCTCCTCCTCACAATCCACTTCCACGGTGTCGGTGGGCAGGGACACACCTGGGGGGGGGGACATGACACCCATGGGTGCTGAGCTCCCCACCCTGACCTTTGACCCTTTGACCCCCACTCGGGGGTCCCCAGCCCCACAGCAACAGCACCAAAGGGTCACGGGGGGGTCACCCATTGGACCCATGGACCAAACGGTCCCCAAACGGTCCCCATGTTCCGAACTGTCCCCAAACGGTCCCCAAACTGTCCCCGTGTCCCAAACTGTCCCCAAACGGTCCCCAAACGGTCCCCAAACGGTCCCCATGTCTCAAACTGTCCCCAAACTGTCCCCATGTCCCAAACTGTCTGCATGTCCCAAATTGTCCCCAAACTGTCCCCAAACTGTCCCCATGTCCCAAATTGTCCCCAAACTGTCCCCACGTCCCAAACTGTCCCCAAACTGTCCCCATGTCCCAAACTGTCCCCATGTCCCACACTGTCCCCAAACTGTCCCCATGTCCCACATTGTCCCCATATCCCAAACTGTCCCCATGTCCCAAACTGTCCCCAAACTGTCCCCAAATTGTCCCCATGTCCCACACTGTCCCAAAACCGTCCCAAACTGTCCCCATGTCCCAAACTGTCCCCAAACTGTCCCAAACTGTCCCCATGTCCCAAACTGTCACCAAACTGTCCTCATGTCCCAAACTGTCCCCAAACTGTCCCCATGTCCCACACTGTCCCCATGTCCCAAACTGTCCCCAAACTGTCCCCATGTCCCAAACTGTCCCCAAATTGTCCCCATGTCCCAAACTGTCCCCATGTCCCACACTGTCCCCAAACGGTCCCCATGTCCCAAACTGTCCCCATGTCCCAAACTGTCCCCAAACTGTCCCCATGTCCCACACTGTCCCCATGTCCCAAACGGTCCCCAAACGGTCCCCATGGCCCAAACTGTCCCCAAACGGTCCCCATGTCCCAAACGGTCCCCAAACTGTCCTCATGTCCCAAACTGTCCCCAAACTGTCCCCATGTCCCAAACTGTCCCCACACGGTCCCCAAATGGTCCCCATGTCCCAACCTGTCCCCAAACGGTCCCCAAACTGTCCCCAAACTGTCCCCATGTCTCACCCTACAGTGTCCCCACACTGTCCCTTCACCCTGAACTGTCCCCTCCTGTCCCCTCACCCCACACTGTCCCCAAACTGTCCCCTCAATCCCCACACTCCCCCCTGTCCCTTCACCCCATAGCAAGTGCCCTCACCCCAATCTGTCCCCTCACCCCACATTGTCCCCTCCTGTCCCCTCACCCCACACCAGATACATCCCAAACTGTCCCCTCACCCCAATCTGTCCCCTCACCCCAAATTGTCCCCTCACCCCACACTGTCCCCTCACCATCCCCACACTGTCCCCACACTGTCCCCTCACCCCAAACTGTTCTCCCTCTGTCCCCTCCCTGTCCCCCCACCATCCCCACACTGTCCCCTCACCCCAAACTGTCCCCTCACCCCACACTGTCCCTCACCCCCCAGGTCCCCTCTTGTCCCCTCACCCAAACTGTCCCCCCACCCCACACTGTCCACTCTCTGTCCCCTCAGCCCAATCTGTCCCCTCACCCCCCAATGTCCCCCAGTGTCCCCTCACCCCAAACTGTCCCCACTCTGTCCCCTCACCCCACACCCCTCACTGTCCCCAAACTGTCCCCTCAGTCCCCACACTCCCCCCTGTCCCATCACCCCACACTGTCCCTCACCCCACACTGTCCCCTCACCCCACACTGTCCCCTCACCCCACACTGTCCCCTCCTCTCCCCTCACCCCACACCAGATACAACAACCCCCAGTCCCCCCACCCCTCAATGTCCCCTCACCCCACACTGTCCCCTCACCCCCCAGTGTCCCCAATCTGTCCCTTCACCCCACACCAGATACACCCCCCACCGTCCCTTCACCCCACACTGTCCCCTCTCTATCCCCTCACCCCACAATGTCCCCAAATTGTCCCCTCACCCCACACTGTCCCCTCACCCCAAACTGCCTCTTCACCCCACACTGTCCCCAAACTGTCCCCTCATCCCAAACTGCCTCTTCACCCCAAACTGTCCCCCCCCTGTCCCCTCACCCCACACTGTCCCCTCACCCCAAAACATCCTCTCTGTCCCCTCACCCCAAACTGTCCCCAAACTGGCTCTTCACCCCACACTGTCCCCACACCCCTCACTGTCCCCAAACTGTCCCCTCAGTCCCCTCACTCTCCCCTGTCCCCTCACCCCACACCAGATACACTCACCCCCAGTCCCCTCACTCCTGTGTCCCCAAATTGTCCCCTCACCCCACACTGTCCCCTCCTGTCCCCTCACCCCAAACTGTTCTCCCTCTGTCCCCTCCCTGTCCCCCCACCACCCCACACTGTCCCCTCACCCCACACTGTCCCCAAAGTCCAAAGTGGCTCTTCACCCCACGCTGTCCCCTCTCTATCCCCTCACCCCACACTGTCCCCAAATTGTCTCCTCACCCCACACCAAGTCCCCTCACCCCAAAGTTGCTCTTCACTCCACACTGTCCCCTCACCCAAACTGTCCCCTCATCCACCACGTTGTCCCCAAACTGTCCCCTCACCCCAATTTGTCCCCTCACTGTCCCCACTGTCCCCTCACCCCACAGCAGATACACTCAGCCCCAGTCCCCTCACCCCACACTGTCCCCAAACTCTCCCCTCACCCCACACTGTCCCCTCTCTATCCCCCCACCCCACACTGTCCCTAAATTGTCCCCTCACCCCACACTGTCCCCTCCTGTCCCTCCCCCCCAAACCGTCCCCTCATCCCAAACTGGCCTCTCTCTGTCCCCACACCCAAACTGGCCCCCAGTGTCCCCCCACCCCACACCAGATACACCCCCCACTGTCCCCTCACCCCAAATTGTCCCTTCAGCCCACACCGGATACACTCACCCCTCACTGTCCCCTCACCCCAAAATATCCTCTGTCCCCTCACCCCAAACTGTCCCCAAAGTGGCTCTTCACCCCACACTGTCCCCAAACTGTCCCCCCACCCCACATCAAGGCCCCTCACCCCAAACTGGCTCTTTACCCCACACTGTCCCCTCACCCCAATCTGTCCCCCCACCCCTCACTGTCCCCAAAGTGTCCCCTCAGTCCCCACTGTCCCCTCACCCCAAACTGGTTCTTCACCCCACACTGTCCCCTCACCCCACACTGTCCCCCCACCCCACAGCAGATACACTCACCCCCAGTCCCCTCACCCCACACTGTCCCCCTTCACCCCACACTGTCCCCTCCTGTCCCCACACCCCAAACTGTCCCTCACCCCCCCAGGTCCCCTCTTGTCCCCTCATCCCCCACTGTCCCCTCACCCCACACCAAGTCCCCTCACCCCAAACTGCCTCTTCACCCCACACTGTCCCCTCCCCCCACACCAAATACACTCACCCCCAGTCCCCTCACCCCACACTGTCCGCCCCCCCCACTGTCCCCAAATTGTCCCCTCACCCCACACTGTCCCCAATCTGTCCCTTCACCCCACACCAGATACACCCCCCACTGTCCCTTCACCCCACACTGTCCCCTCACCCCACACTGTCCCCTAACCCCCACTGTCCCCTCACCCCCCCAGGTCCCCTCTTGTCCCCTCACCCCACACTGTCCCCTCACCCCACACTGTCCCCAAACTGTCCCCTCACCCACACTGTCCTCTCTCTGTCCCCTCAGCCCAATCTGTCCCCTCACCCCCCAGTGTCCCCCAGTGTCCCCTCAGCCCAATCTGTCCCCTCCCCCCACAGCACATACGCCCCCCACACTGTCCCCTCAGTGTCCCCAAATTGTCTCCTCACCCCTCAGTGTCCCCACACCCCACACTGTCCCCTCTCCGACCCCACACTGTCCCCTCACCCCACATTGTCCCCTCCCTGTCCCTTCACCCCAAACTGTCCCCTCCTGTCCCCACACCCCCACTGTCCCTCACCCCCCCAGGTCCCCTCTTGTCCCCTCACCCCACACTGTCCCCTCCCCCCACAGCAGATACACTCACCCCCAGTTCCCTCACCCCACACTGTCCCCAAACTGTCTCTTCACCCCAAACTGTCCCCTCACCCCAAAATCTCCTCCCTGTCCCCTCACCCCAAACTGTCCCCAAAGCCCAAAGTGGCTCTTCACCCCACACTGTCCCTCAGCCCCCACGTCCCCTCTTGTCCCCTCAACCAAACTGGCCCCCAGTGTCCCCTCACCCCAAACTGTCCCCTCACCCCACACTGTCCCCTCACCCCTCAGTGTCCCCAAATTCTCCCCTCACCCCACACTGTCCCCAAACTGTCCACTCAGTCCCCCCTGTCCCTTCACTCCACACCAAGTGCCCTCACCCAAACTGTCCCCTCATCCCCCAGTGTCCCCAATCTGTCCCTTCACCCCACACCAGATACACCCCCCCCACACACTGTCCCCTCACCCCTCACTGTCCCCTCCTGTCCCTTCCCCCCAAACTGTCCCCTCATCCCAATCTGTCCCCTCACCCCACACTGTCCCCTCCTGTCCCCACACACCCACTGTCCCTCACCCTCCCAGGTCCCCTCTTGTCCCCTCACCCCTCACTGTCCCCAAACTGACTCTTCACCCCACACCAAATCCCCTCACCCCACACTGTCCCCTCACCCCAAAATGTTCTCCCTCTGTCCCCTCACTGTCCCCCCACCATCCCCTCACCCTACAGTGTCCCCACACTGTCCCTTCACCCCAATCTGTCCCCTCACCCCACACTGTCCCCTCACCCCAAAACACCCTCTCTGTCCCCTCACCCCAAACTGTCCCCAAACTGGCTCTTCACCCCACACTGTCCCCACACCCCTCACTGTCCCCAAACTGTCCCCTCAGTCCCCTCACTCCCCCCTGTCCCATCACCCCACACTGTCCCTCACCCCCCTAGGTCCCCTCTTGTCCCCTCACCCCCCACTGTCCCCTCACCCCCCACTGTCCCCTCACCCCACACTGTCCCCTCACCCCAATCTGTCCCCTCACCCCACACCAAGTCCCCTCACCCCAAACTGCCTCTTCACCCCACACTGTCCCCTCCCCCCACACCAGATACAACAACCCCCAGTCCCCTCACCCCACACTGTCCCCAAACTGTCCCCTCAGCCCAATCTGTCCCTTCCCTGTCCCCACACCCCCCACTGTCCCCTCACCCCCCACTGTCCCCCCACCCCCCACAGTCCCTCACCCCCCCACGTCCCCTCTTGTCCCCTCACCCAAACTGTCCCCTCACCCCACACTGTCCCCTCATCCCCCTCCCCCCACACCAGACCCACCCCCACAACCAGTCCCTTCACCCCCCCTCTTCCCGCCTTTCCCCCCCCCTATATGAGTGACTGTGTGACCACCCACCGTTCCATTCTGTGTGTGTGTGTGTGTGTGTGTGTGTGACCGGGGGGGGGCGGCCCCTCCCGCTCCTCCCCCCTCAGCGCCGCCGCCGCCATCCCCCGCCGCAAAATGGCGGCCGCCCCCCCCTCCCCGCCCCCCCCCACGGCAACCCCGGGGCACGGTGCCCCCCCCTCATTCCCCCCTTTGCCCCCCCATCCCCCCCCCGCCCCCCGGTTCCCCCCCCCCCCCCCCCGGTTCTCGGTGCTCACGGGAAATGGAGTTCGCGCTGCCCGCTGGACGGCGGGAAAAATGGCGGCAGCGCCGCCGCGCGCGCTGCCGGCCGAGGGGGCGTGGCCGGGGAGGCGGAGATCTCGCGAGAGTTCGGCGCGCTGACGTTCTGCGCTCCCTCCCACCTCCCGGAGTTCTCGCGAGATTTCGGCTCTTCCCTCCCACCCCGGCTCCTCCTCCCGCCGCGGGGGAACGGGTTGTCTCGCGAGAGAGGGGAAGGGGGCGTGGCTTGATGGGGTGGGCGGGGCCGCGGTGGGAGCGGAACAGCACTGGCTCCGCCCCCCCGCCCCCACCGGGGGAAATCTCGCGAGAGTGGGAGGAGCGGGAAGGGAAAGGGGGCGTGGCCTGAAGAGGGTGGGCGGGAGCGAAACCGCGGTGGCTCCGCCCCCCCGCCCCCACCGGGGGAAATCTCGCGAGAGCGGGAGGAGCGGGAAGAGAAAGGGGGCGTGGCTTGATGTGGGTGGGCGGGGCCAGAGTGGCTCCGGCGCACCGCCCCCAACCCCCCCCCCCCCCCGCGGAGTAAATCTCGCGAGAGCGGGAGGAGCGGGAAGAGAAAGGGGGCGTGGCTTAAAGAGGGTGGGCGGGGCCGCAGCGGGAGCGGAACGGCGGTGGCTCCGCCCCCCCTTCCCCCCCCCCCCCCAGCGAGGGAAATCTCGCGAGAGCGGGAGGAGCGGGAAGGGAAAGGGGGCGTGGCCTGATGGGGGAGGGCCCAAACCCCCCCCCCCCGGAGGGAAATCTCGCGAGAGCGGGAGGAGCGGGACGGGAAAGGGGGCGTGGCTTGATGTGGGGTGGGCGGGGCCGCAGTGTCTCCGCTCCGCCCTCCGCCTCGGGGCGGGGGGGGGGGGGCGGTGACGTCACGCTCCGGCACGTGGCGGCGGGGCCGTTGGAGAGGGCGGCGGCCATGCTGGGTCGGCCCCGGGGCATCATGGGAAACTCCGTGCCTGGGGGGGGGGGGGGGGGGGGGGTGTCCTGGAGGAAAAGGGGCGGGGCCTCACGGGAGGGGCGGGGGAAAGGGGGCGGGGCTTGGGCAGGGTCGGGGCCGGGATGAAAGGGGCGAAGCGGGGGAGGGCGGGGCCTGACGGGGCCGGTGCCCGCGCGGAGGGGGCGGGGCCAGTGGAAAGGGGGGGGGCTGCGCGGAGCAGCAGTGCCTCCGGGGGGCGGAGCCTGCGCGGAGGGGGCGTGGCCAGCGGAAAGGGGCGGGGCAGCGCGGAGCGGCGGTGCCTGCGGGGGGCGGAGCCTGCGCGGAGGGGGCGGGGGCTGCAAGGGATTGGGCGGGGCCACTGGGGGGGTGGGGCCTGAGGGGGGCGGGGCAGCTACAGGGGACTGGGCGGGGCTTGCGTGGAGAGGCAGGTGGAAAGGGGCGGAGCCTGTGAGAAGGGGCGGGGACTGAGGGGGCGGAGCCTGTGCCGTGGAGGCGGGGGCTGCACAGGATTGGACGGGGCCACGTGGATAGGGGCGGAGTCTGCGGGGCGGGGGATGTGCAGAGGGGGCGGGGCCTCATGGAAAGAGGCGTGGCCTATGGCCCCTCCCCCCCCATTTCACGACACTTTGGAGCCACTTGGGATTTTTCTTCTTTTTTTATGTAAAAGGAGCTGAAACGGTTTCAAAAAAAAACAACAAAAAAAACCCCAAAACCCAACAAACTCCTCGTTTTTCAACCCAAAACACACGGGGGGGGGGGGGAGGGGGGACAAGAGGGGTCACCTGGGGGGTCCCCAAAGGTCACCTGGTTGTCCCCAAGTGTCATCCCCCCCAGCCCCCCCCCCCACCAAGGCTGCAATGGGGACCAGGGGGTCCCCAAGTTGGGGGGTGGTCACCCTTGGGGACCCTTGGGGACCCTATGGGTGACCCTTGGGTGACCCCATGGGTGACCTTAGTGACCCAAAGTGGCTCTTGGGGACCCCATGGGTGACACTGGTGACCCCATGGGTGACCTCGGTGACCCGGGGTGACCCCTGGTGACCCCATGGGTGACCTCAGTGACCTGGGGTGACCCCTGGTGACCTCATGGGTGACCCTTGGGGACCCCTTGGGTGACCTTAGTGACCCAGAGTGGCTCTTGGGGACCCCATGAGTGACCCTTGGGGACCCCTTGGGTGACCTTTGGGGACCTGGGGTGACCCTTGGGTGACCCCATGGGTGACCTTAGTGACCCAGAGTGGCTCTTGGGGACCCCATGGGTGACCCTTGGGGACCCCATGGGTGACCTTTGGGGACCTGGGGTGACCCTTGAGGACCCCATGGGTGACCTTAATGACCCAGAGTGGCTCTTGGGGACCCCATGGGTGACCCTTGGGGACCCCATGGGTGACCTTAGTGACCCAGAGTGGCTCTTGGGGACCCCATGGGTGACCTTAGTGACCCCATGGTGACCCTTGGGGACCCCTTGGGTGACCTTAGTGACCCAGAGCGGCTCTTGGGGACCCCATGGGTGACCTTGATGACCCCATGGGTGACCCTTGGGGACCTTGGTGACCCTTGGGGACACAAGTGACACCACAGGGACCACCAGACCCCATCACGTCCCCAAGTCCCCCCAAGACACCACCATCCATGGGCACCTTGGGGACACGTCCCACGGTCATGGCGGCTCTTGGGGACCCCGGGGTGACCTTAGTGACCCGGGGTGACCCATGGGGACCCATAGGAGACCTTGAAGACCCCATGGGTGACCTTGGTGACCGAGAGTGGCTTTTGGGGACCCCATGGGTGACCTTGGTGACCCAGAGTGGCTCTTGGGGACCCCATGGGTGACCCTGGTGACCCCATGGGTGACCTTGATGACTCCATGGGTGACCCTTGGGGACCCCTTGGGTGACCTTTGGGGACCCCTTGGGTGACCCTGGTGACCCAATGGGTGACCTTGATGACCCCATGGGTGGCCATTGGGGACCCCATGGGTGACCTTAGTTACCCAGAGTGGCTCTTGGGGACCCCATGGGTGACCTTAATGACCCCATGGGTGACCTTGGTGACCCAGAGTGGCTCTTGGGGACCCCATGGGTGACCTTTAAGGACCTGAGGTGACCCAGAGTGTCTCTTGGGGACCCCATGGGTGACCCTTGGGGACCTGGGGTGACCCTTGGGGATCCCATGGGTGACCCTGGTGACCCCATGGGTGACCTTGATGACCCCATGGGTGACCCTTAGGGACTCCATGGGTGACCCTTAGGGACCCGAGGGTGACCTTAGTGACCCCGGGTGACCCTGGTGACCTTGGGTGACCCTTGGGGACACAAGTGACACCACAGTGACCCAAGAGGGGCCACCAGATCTCATCATGTCCCCAAGCCCCTTCAAGACACCACCATCCATGGGCACCTTGGGGACACGTCCCACGGTCACGGCGGCTCTTGGGGACCCCGGGGCGGCCCTTGGGGACCCAGTGGGGACACGGGGTGACCTGCGGGGACGCCGGGTGGCCCGGGGGTGTCACAGGAAGTAGTCGGCCACGGGTTTCTTGGCGGGGATGCCGCGCGTCTCCTGCGGCGCCGCCTCGAAGATGATGAACTCCTTCTGCAGGTGCTCGTCCAGCTCCAAGATGGCCGCCACGTTCCCGCACCTGCCGCACGTGTCCCCATGTCCCCAAATGCCCCTTGGCCCCCTGTCCCCAATATCCCGTGTCCCCAATTCCCCCTTGTCCCCAATATCCTGTGTCCTCAATATCCCATGTCCCCAATTCCCCCTTGTCCCCAATACCCCATGTCCCCAATTCCCCCTTGTCCCCCTGTCCCCATGTCCCCAATATCCTGTGTCCTCAATTCCCCCTTGTCCCCCTGTCCCCAATGTCCCCCTTGTCCCCAATATCTCGTGTCCCCAATTCCCCTTTGTCCCCATGTCCCCAATATCCCATGTCCCCAATTCCCCCTTGTCCATGTGTCCCCTTGTCCCCAGTTCCCCCTTGTCCCCATGTCCCCAATATCCCATGTCCCCAATTCCCCCTTGTCCCCAATATCCCATGTCCCCAATTCCCCCTTGTCCCTCTGTCCCCAATTCCCCCTTGTCCATGTGTCCCCCTGTCCCCAGTTCGCCCTGTCCCCAATATCCTGTGTCCCCAATTCCCCCTTGTCCCCCTGTCCCCAATATCCTGTGTCCCCAATTCCCCCTTGTCCCCAATATCCCATGTCCCCAATATCTCGTGTCCCCAATTCCCCCTTGTCCCCAATATCCCATGTCCCCAATTCCCCCTTGTCCATGTGTCCCCCTGTCCCCAATTCCCCCTTGTCCCCGTGTCCCCAACAACCCCCTGTCCCCCCATGTCCCCCATGTCCCCAACATCCCCCTGTCCCCCCACATCCCCCGATGTCCCCAACACTCCCATGTCCCCTCATGTCCCCAACATCCCCCTGTCCCCCCATTTCCCCCATGTCCCCAACACCCCCCTGTCCCATCATGTCCCCCCAGTCCCCTCATGTCCCCAACACCCCCCTGTCCCCCATGTCGCCCATGTCCCCCCACATCCCCTATGTCCCCCCACGTCCCCCACACTCCCCTGTCCCCCCCTGTCCCCCATGTCCCCCATGTCCCATATCCCCCAATGTCCTCATGTCCCCAACATCCCTCTGTCCCCCCACATCCACCCATGTCCCCAACATCCCCCTGTCCCCCCATGTCCCCCCATGTCCCCCACACCCCCCTGTCCCCCTATGACCCCAAGTCCCCAACACCCCCCTGTCCCCCCACATCTCCCCATATCCCTCCATGTCCCCAACACCCCCCTGTCCCCTCATGTTCCCCCCTGTCCCCCATGTCCCCAACACCCCCATGTCCCCCCATGTCTCCTCACATCCTCCATGTCCCCCATGTCCTCCATGTCCCCCATACCCCCCTGTCCCCCCATGTCCCCCACACCCCCCTGTCCCCCCATGACCCCCATGTCCCCCCATGACCCCCATGACCCCCATGTCCTCCATGTCCCCCCACAGCCTCCACGTCCCCAACACCCCCATGTCCCCCATGTCCCCAACACCCCCCTATCCCCCCACATCCCCCATGTCCCCAACATCCCCCCGTCCCCTCATGTCCCCCATGTCCCCAACACTCTCATGTCCCCCCAGTCCCCCACACCCCCACATCCCCCTGTGTCCCCCCTGTCCCCCCATGTCCCCAACACCCCCCTATCCCCCCACATCCCCCCATGTCCCCCGTGTCCCCAACGTCCCCACCTGTAGCAGTAATTGGGGGCGGACCAGACGGTGAGGACGCTCTCCCCGAAGTGCCACTTGTAGCCCTCCATGACGAGCTGGTGCGCGCGGCAGATCATGGCCACGTCGTTGGCCGCGTTGAACTGCGCCACCACGTCGCTGCCGAACAGGTACCCGGCGCCGCGGGGGGAGACGCCCCAGCCCGTGGTGTCTGCGGGAGACATGGCGGAGGACGCGCCTCAGGGACAAAATGGCGGCGGAGTCGCCTCAGGGGGGAAATGGTGCCAGAATCACCTCAGGGACAAAATGGCGGCGGAATCACCTCAGGGGGAAATGGCGGGAAAGTCGCCTCAGGGAACAAAACGGTGGTGGAATCACCTCAGGGGGAAATGGAGGGAAAGTCGCCTCAGGGAACAAAATGGAGGGAAAGTCGCCTCAGGGAACAAAATGGTGGTGGAATCACCTCAGGGGGAAATGGCGGGAAAGTCGCCTCAGGGAACAAAACGGTGGTGGAATCACCTCAGGGGGAAATGGAGGGAAAGTCGCCTCAGGGAACAAAATGGAGGGAAAGTCGCCTCAGGGAACAAAATGGTGGTGGAATCACCTCAGGGGGAAATGGAGGGAAAGTCGCCTCAGGGAACAAAATGGTGGTGGAATCACCTCAGCGGGAAATGGTGCCAGAATCACCTCAGAAAGAAAATGGCGGGAAAGTCGACTGAGGGGGAAATGGAGGGAAAGTCGCCTCAGGGACAAAATGGCGGCAGAGTCGCCTCAGGGGGGAAATGGTGCCAGAATCATCTCAGGGGGAAAATGGCGGCGGAATCACCTCAGGGGGAAATGGCGGGAAAGTCGCCTCAGGGACAAAATGGTGGTGGAATCGCCTCAGGGGGAAATGGTGGAAAGTCGCCTCAGGGACAAAATGGTGGTGGAATCACTTCAGGGGGAAATGGAGGGAAAGTCGCCTCAGGGAACAAAATGGTGGTGGAATCACCTCAGGGGGAAATGGCGGGAAAGTCGCCTCAGGGAACAAAATGGTGGTGGAATCACCTCAGGGAACAAAATGGTGGTGGAATCGCCTCAGGGGGAAATGGAGGGAAAGTCAATTGAGGGGGGAAATGGTGGTGGAATCACCTCAGGGAACAAAATGGTGGTGGAATCGCCTCAGGGGGAAATGGCGGGAAAGTCGCCTCAGGGAACAAAATGGTGGTGGAATCACCTCAGGGGGAAATGGCGGGAAAGTCGCCTCAGGGAACAAAATGGTGGTGGAATCACCTCAGGGAACAAAATGGTGGTGGAATCGCCTCAGGGGGAAATGGAGGTAAAGTCAATTGAGGGGGGAAATGGTGGTGGAATCACCTCAGGGAACAAAATGGTGGTGGAATCGCCTCAGGGGAAATGGCGGGAAAGTCGCCTCAGGGAACAAAATGGTGGCGGAATCGCCTCAGGGGGAAATGGCGGAAAAGTCGCTTCAGGGAACAAAATGGCGGCGGAATCACCTCAGGGGGAAATGGCGGGAAAATTGACTGAGGGGGAAATGGAGGGAAAGTTGCCTCAGGGAACAAAATGGTGGTGGAATCACCTCAGGGGAAAATGGAGGGAAAGTCACCTCAGGGAACAAAATGGTGGTGGAATCACCTCAGGGGGAAAATGGCGGCGGAATCACCTCAGGGAACAAAATGGTGCTGGAATCGCCTCAGGGGGAAATGGAGGGAAAGTCGCCTCAGGGAACAAAATGGTGGTGGAATCACCTCAGGGGGAAATGGAGGGAAAGTCGCCTCAGGGACAAAATGGTGGTGGAATCACCACAGGGGGAAATGGCGGGAAAGTGGCCTCAGAGAACAAAATGGTGGTGGAATCACCTCAGGGAACAAAATGGCGGCGGAGTCGCCTCAGGGGGCAAATGGTGCCAGAATCACCTCATGGGGAAATGGTGGTGGAATCGCCTCAGGGGGAAATGGCGGAAAAGTCGCCTCAGGGAACAAAATGGTGGTGGAATCACCTCAGGGGGAAATGGAGGGAAAGTCGCCTCAGGGAACAAAAAGGTGGTGGAATCACCTCAGGGTGAAATGGAGGGAAAGTTGCCTCAGGGAACAAAATGGTGGTGGAATCGCCTCAGGGGGAAATGGGGGGAAAGTCGCCTCAGGGAACAAAATGGTGGTGGAATCACCTCAGGGGGAAATGGCGGGAAAGTCGCCTCAGGGACAAAATGGTGGTGGAATCACCTCAGGGGGAAATGGAGGGAAAGTCACCTCAAGGAACAAAATGGTGGTGGAATCACCTCAGGGGGAAATGGAGGGAAAGTCACCTCAAGGAACAAAATGGTGGTGGAATCACCTCAGGGGGAAATGGTGCCAGAATCACCTCAGAAACAAAATGGCGGGAAAGTCGACTGAGGGGGGAAATGGAGGGAAAGTCGCCTCAGGGAACAAAATGGAGGGAAAGTCGCCTCAGGGAACAAAATGGTGGTGGAATCGCCTCAGGAGGAAATGGAGGGAAAGTCGCCTCAGGGAACAAAATGGTGGTGGAATCGCCTCAGGGGGAAATGGAGGGAAAGTCGCCTCAGGGAACAAAATGGTGGTGGAATCACCTCAGGGGGAAATGGAGGGAAAGTCGCCTCACGGAACAAAATGGTGGTGGAATCAGCTCAGGGGGAAATGGAGGGAAAGTCGCCTCAGGGAACAAAATGGTGGTGGAATCGCCTCAGGGGGAAATGGTGCCAGAATCACCTCAGAAACAAAATGGCGGGAAAGTCGCCTCAGAGGGAAATGGAGGGAAAGTCGCCTCAGGGAACAAAATGGTGGTGGAATCGCCTCAGGGGGAAATGGTGACAGAATCACCTCAGAAACAAAATGGCGGGAAAGTCGACTGAGGGGGGAATGGAGGGAAAGTCGCCTCAGGGACAAAATGGCGACAGAGTCGCCTCAGGGGGAAATGGTGCCAGAATCATCTCAGGGGGAAAATGGCGGCGGAATCACCTCAGGGAATAAAATGGTGGTGGAATCACTTCAGGGGAAAATGGAGGGAAAGTCGCCTCAGGGAACAAAATGGTGGTGGAATCACCTCAGGGGGAAATGGAGGGAAAGTCGCCTCTCGGAACAAAATGGTGGTGGAATCACCTCAGGGGGATATGGTGACAGAATCACCTCAGAAACAAAATGGCGGGAAAGTCGACTGAGGGGGGAATGGAGGGAAAGTCGCCTCAAGGACAAAATGGCGGCAGAGTCGCCTCAGGGGGGAAATGGTGCCAGAATCACCTCAGGGGGAAATGGCGGGAAAATCGCCTCAGGGAACAAAATGGTGGTGGAATCACCTCAGGGGGAAATGGAGGGAAAGTCGCCTCAGGGAACAAAATGGTGGTGGAATCGCCTCAGGGAGAAATGGCGGGAAAGTCGCCCCAGGAAACAAAATGGTGGTGGAATCGCCTCAGGGGGAAATGGCGGGAAAGTCGCCTCAGGGAACAAAATGGTGGTGGAATCACCTCAGGGGGAAATGGCGGGAAAGTCGCCTCAGGGAACAAAATGGTGGTGGAATCACCTCAGGGGGAAATGGCGGGAAAGTCGCCTCAGGGAACAAAATGGTGGTGGAATCATCTCAGGGGGAAATGGAGGGAAAGTCGCCTCAGGGGGAAAATGGTGGTGGAATCGCCTCAGGGGGAAATGGAGGGAAAGTCGCCTCAGCTAACAAAATGGTGGTGGAATCGCCTCAGGGGGAAATGGCGGGAAAGTAACCTCAAGGAACAAAATGGTGGTGGAATCGCCTCAGGGGGCAAATGGTGCCAGAATCACCTCAGAAAGAAAATGGTGGGAAAGTCGCCTCAGGGGGAAATGGTGGGAAAGTTGCCTCAGGGAACAAAATGGTGGTGGAATCGCCTCAGGGGGCAAATGGTGCCAGAATCACCTCAGAAAGAAAATGGAGGGAAAGTCGCCTCAGGGGGAAATGGTGGGAAAGTTGCCTCAGGGAACAAAATGGTGGTGGAATCGCCTCAGGGGGAAATGGAGGGAAAGTCGCCTCAGGGAACAAAATGGTGGTGGAATCACCTCAGGGGGAAATGGAGGGAAAGTCGCCTCAGGGAACAAAATGGTGGTGGAATCGCCTCAGGGGGTAAATGGTGTCAGAATCACCTCAGAAAGAAAATGGCGGAAAAGTCGACTGAGGGGGGGAAATGGAGGGAAAGTCGCCTCAGGGAACAAAATGGAGGGAAAGTCACCTCAGGGGGAAATGGAGGGAAAGTTGCCTGAGGGAACAAAATGGTGGTGGAATCGCCTCAGGGACAAAATGGCGGGAAAGTCACCTCAGGGAACAAAATGGTGGTGGAATCACCTCAGGGGGAAATGGAGGGAAAGTCGCCTCAGGGAACAAAATGGTGGTGGAATCACCTCAGGGGGAAATGGAGGGAAAGTCGCCTCAGGGAACAAAATGGTAGTGGAATCGCCTCAGGGGGAAATGGAGGGAAAGTCGCCTCAGGGGGGGAAATGGCACCCAAATCACGTTTGATTTCATTATATAATAGAAAATAATGTATAAAATGTGACGAATGTGGGAGTTATTGATAAATAGAGTGAGCACTGAGCTGCTTCAAAATGGCGGAAGAATCACCTCAGGGGGAAATGGCGGGAAAGCAGGGGGGAAATGGCGCCAAAATCACCCCAGGGCTCAAAATGGCGCCAGAATTAGTCTGGATTTTATGATATAACGGTAGAAAATGGACAAAAATAGAGTGACGCCCAAACTGCCTCAAAATGCGGCGGAATCACCTCAGGGAACAAAATGGTGCCGGAATCGCCCCAGGCAACAAAATGGCGGAGAATCACCTTAGGGAACAAAATGGCGCCAGAATTGCCTCAGGGAACAAAATGGCGCCAGAATTAGTCTTGATTTTATGATAAAATAGAAAAAAATGGACAAAAAGTGATTAATGGGGAATTATTGATAAATAGACGCCCAAACTGCCTCAAATGGCGCGAAAGTCGCCTCAGGGAACAAAATGGCGGGAAAATCACCTCAGGGCTCAAAATGGCACCAGAATTAGTCTGGATTTTATGATATAATGGAAGAAAATGTACAAAAAGTGACTAATGTGGGAATTATTGT
>NC_137570.1:27486-95348 GCF_963082525.1 Nesoenas mayeri | reverse complement strand
CTCTCCCCGGCGGGCGGCGCGCCGCAGTGGGCGGGGCGTAGCATCCTCCACGCCCCCCGGCAGAGCAGCGCGAACCAATAGAGCTGCGGCGCGAGCAGCGCGGCGGCGGCGGCGTTGACGCGCGCGGGCAGCGCCAGGGGCACGCGCAGCAGCGGGAGCCCGCGCGCGCGCCCGTAGGCCCAGTACAGGAAGGGGAAGAGCAGCACGCGGCAGCCCAGGAACGTCCCCAGCAGCGCCAGCGCGTTCGCGCGGTGCAGCCACGTGCGCTGCAGACCCAGCTGCCAACAGAGGGGATCATGGGAGATGGGACCCAGGAGTGCCCCGGGGGGGACCCAGGAGTGCCCCAATGGACACAGGAGGGACCCAGGAGACACAGGAGTGTGGGACATGGGGACCCAGAAATATAGAGACATGGGGACCCAGGAG
Source organism: Nesoenas mayeri (assembly GCF_963082525.1). Lineage (NCBI taxonomy): Eukaryota > Metazoa > Chordata > Aves > Columbiformes > Columbidae > Nesoenas > Nesoenas mayeri. The sequence goes on along the minus strand of NC_137570.1, from coordinate 94,922 downwards.
TGCCCCAATGGGCACAGGAGTGCAGGAGGGACCCAGGAGTGCCCCAATGGACCCAGGAGTGCCCCAGGGGACACAGGAGGGACCCGGGGACATGGGGACCCAGGAGTGCGGGAAGGACCCAGGAGTGCCCCAAGGGACTCAAATAGGAGTTCATGGAGGGACCCAGGCGTTCAGGAGGGACCCAGGAGTGCCCCAAGGGACTCAAATAGGGGACCCATATAAGGGACCCAGGAGTGCCCCAAAGGACTCAAATAGGAGTTCATGGAGGGACCCAGGAGTGCGGGAGGGACCCAAATAGGGGACTCATATAAGGAGTGCCCCAAGGGACCCAGGAGTGCCCCAATGGACACAAGAGTGCAAAAGGGACCCAGGGATATGGGGACCCAGGAGTGCAGGAGGGACCCAGGAGTGCCCCAATGGACCCAGGAGTGCGGGAGGGACCCAGGAGTGCAGGAGGGACCCAGGAGTGCCCCAATGGACCCAGGAGTGCCCCGGGGACCCAGGAGTGCCCCAATGGACCCAGGAGTGCCCCGGGGACCCAGGAGTTCGGGAAGGTCCCCAGCAGCGCCAGCGCGTTCGCGCGGTGCAGCCACGTGCGCTGCAGCCCCAGCTGGGAACAGAGGGGTCATGGGAGATGGGACCCAGGAGTGCCCCAGGGGGGACCCAGGAGTGCCCCAATGGACACAGGAGGGACCCGGGGACACGGGAGAGCGGGACATGGGGACCCAGGAGTGCCCCAAGGGGACCCAGGAGTGCCCCAGGGGACACGGGAGTGCAAAAGGAACCCAGGGATATGGGGACCCAGGAGTGCGGGAGGGACCCCGGAGTGCCCCAGGGGAAACAGGAGTGCGGGACATGGGGACCCAGGAGTGCCCCGGGGGACCCAGGAGTGCGGGAGGGACCCAGGAGTTCAGGAGGGACCTAAATAGGGGACCCAGGTGTCCGGGAGGGATCCAAATAGGGCATGCAGGTGTTCAGGAAGGACCCAGGAGTGCCCCAAGGGACCCAGGAGTGCGGGAGGGACCCAGGAGTGCGGGAGGGACCCAGGAGTTCGGGAGGGACCCAGGAGTGCCCCAATGGACCCAGGAGTTCGGGAGGGACCCGGGAGTGCCCCAGGGATCCAGGAGTGCGGGAAGGTCCCCAGCAGCGGACCATGGGGGCCATTGGGGGCAATGGGGGGGCAATGGGTGCCATTGAAGACAATGGGGCCATTGGGGGCAATGGGGGACATTGGGGGATATTGGGGGCCATTGGGGCCATTGGGGGCCATTGGGGGGCCATTGGGGACCATTGGGGGGCCATTGGGGGCCATTGGGGGCCATTGGGGGTCATTGAGGACATTGGGACAATGGGGCCATTTGGGCCATTGGGGGCAATGGGGGACATTGGGGGGCCATTGGGGGCCATTGGGGGACATTGGGGGCCATTTGGGGCCATGGGGACATTGGGGGCAATGGGGGCCATTGGGGGCCATTGGGTGTCATTGGGGACATTGGGACAATGGGGCCATTTGGGCCATTGGGGCCATGGGACCATTGGGGCCATTGGGGGCAATGGGGGACATTGGGGGCTATTGGGGGCCATTGGGGACATTGGGGGGCCATTGGGGACAATGGGGGGCTATTGGGGGACATTGGGGCCATTGGGGGCCATTGGGGGACATTGGGGGGCCATTGGGGGCCATTGGGGCCATTGGGGGCCATTGGGGGTCATTGGGGACATTGGGACAATGGGGCCATTTGGGCCATTGGGGGCAATGGGGGACATTGGGGCCATTGGGACATTGGGGCCATTGGGGGCCATTGGGGGCCATTTGGGGCCATGGGGCCATTGGGGGGCAATGGGGGCCATTGGGACCATTGGGGCCATGGGACCATTGGGGCCATTGGGGGCAATGGGTGCCATTGGGGGCAATGGGGGACATTGGGGGCTATTGGGGGCCATTGGGGACATTGGGGGGCCATTGGGGACAATGGGGGGCCATTGGGGGCAATGGGGGACATTGGGGGCCATTGGGGGCAATGGGGACATTGGGGACAATGGGGCCATTTGGGCCATTGGGGGACATTGGGGGGCCATTGGGGGCCATTGGGGCCATTGGGGGCCATTGGGGGTCATTGGGGACATTGGGACAATGGGGCCATTTGGGCCATTGGGGGCAATGGGGGACATTGGGGCCATTGGGACATTGGGGCCATTGGGGGCCACTGGGGGCCATTTGGGGCCATGGGGCCATTGGGGGGCAATGGGGGCCATTGGGACCATTGGGGCCATGGGACCATTGGGGCCATTGGGGGCAATGGGTGCCATTGGGGGCAATGGGGGACATTGGGGGCTATTGGGGGCCATTGGGGACATTGGGGGGCCATTGGGGACAATGGGGGGCTATTGGGGGCAATGGGGGACATTGGGGGCCATTGGGGGCAATGGGGACATTGGGGACAATGGGGCCATTTGGGCCATTGGGAACATTGGGGCCATTGGGGGCCATTGGGGGCCATTGGGGGCCATGGGGCCATTGGGGGCCATTGGGGGCAATGGGGGCCATTGGGGGCCATTGGGGCCATGGGACCATTGGGGGCAATGGGGGACATTGGGGGATATTGGGAGCCATTGGGGGCCATTGGGGGGCCAATGGGGGGACATTGGGGGGCCATGGGGCCATTGTCTCTCACCAGGATGAGCACCTTGCCCAGGCACAGGAAGGGGGTGCTGAGCTCGGCCAGCAGGAGGCACCCCAGGAAGAAATCACCCTTGTCCTGGCGCCACAGCTGCGACACGGGACAGGGGACAATGGGGGGACATTGGGGACAATGGGGACAATGGGGACAATGGGGATATGGGGGGACATGGGGACATGGGGGGAGATAGGGGGATATGGGGACAGGGGGACATGGGGACAATGGGACATGGGATATGGGGATATGGGGACAATGGGACATGAAGGGACACGGGGGTACATGGGGACATGGGATATGTGGACAGGGGGATATGGGGACAGGGGGACATGGGGACAATGGGGACAATGGGGGACATGGGGACATGGGGATAATGGGACACGAGGGGACATGGGGGGACATGAGGACAATGAGACATGGGGACATGGGGACAATGGGGATATGGGGATATGGGGGCAATGGGGACATGGGGACATGGGGATATGGGGACAGGGGGACAGGGGGACATGGGGATATGGGGACATAGGATATGGGGACAGGGGGACAATGGGACATGAGGGGACACAGGGGGATATGGGGACATGGGGATATGGGGACAGGGGGATATGGGGACATGGGGATATGGGGATATGGGGACAATGGGACATGAAGGGACAATGGGACATGAGGGGACACAGGGGGACATGGGGACAATGGGGACAATGGGACACGAGGGGACAAGGGGATAAAGGGGGACATGGGGACAGGGGGACAGGGGGATATGGGGACATGGGGATATGGGGACAATAGGGATATGGGGACAGGGGGATAGGGGGAAAGGGGGACATGGGGACATGGGGACAATGGGAACAGGGACATAGGGACAGGGGGACATGAGGGGAGACAGGGGGACATGGGGATATGGAGACAATGGGGACATGGGGATGTGGGGACAGGGGACAGGGGGATATGGGGACAATGGGGACATGGGACATGGGGCCAGTGGCCATGGAGAGAGGCGGGTATGGGGGGACAAGAGGGCACATGAGGTGACATGAGGGGCACAGCGCTTCCCCACCTCCCCGGTGTCCCCAGACCCATGGCCTTGTCCCCAAGTGTCCCCAAGTGTCCCCAAGGGTCCTTGTCCCCATGGGCACCCATGATGAGCCCCATGGGCACGTCCACCCCATGTCCTTGTCCCCAACCCCATGTCCTTGTCCCCAACCCTTCCCCTTGTCCCCATGATGTCCCCATGATGTCCCCATGATGTCCCCAAGGTGTCCTTGTCCCCATGGGGACACAGACGAGCCCCATGGCCACCCATAGTCCTCATGGTGGCTCCATGAGCACGTCCACCCCATGTCCCCATGTATCCCCATGATGTCCCCAACGTCCCCATGATGTCCCCATGTATCCCCATGTATCCTCATGATGTCCCCATGTATCCCCATGATGTCCCCTCATTCATGGTGGCAATGGGGACACAGATGAGCCCCATGGCCACCCAGAGTCCTCATGGTGGCTCATGGTGGCTCCATGAGCACGTCCATCCCTTGTCCTTGTCCCCAATGGTTCCCCTTGTCCCCATGGTGTCCCCAAGGTGTCCCCAAGGTGTCCTTGTCCCCATGGGCACCCATTGCAAGCCCCATGGCCACCCATAGTCCTCATGGTTGCTCATGGTGGCTCCATGAGCACGTCCATCCCACATCCCCATGTATCCCCATGATGTCCCCAACGTCCCCATGATGTCCCCATGTATCCCCATGATGTCCCCATGTGTCCCCAAGGTGTCCTTGTCCCCATGGGCCCCCATGATGAGCCCCATGGCCACCCATAGTCCTCATGGTGGCTCATGGTGGTTCCATGAGCACGTCCACCCCACATCCCCATGATGTCCCCAATGTCCCCAACATCCCCAACATCCCCATGATGTCCCCAATGTCCCCAACATCCCCACCATCCCCAATGTCCCCAACATCCCCACCATCCCCAATGTCCCCAATGTCCCCAACATCCCCAATATCCCCAACATCCCCAACATCCCCAACGTCCCCAATGACCCCAATGTCCCCATTGCCCCCAATGTCCCCAACATCCCCAACGTCCCCAATGACCCCAATGTCCCCAACATCCCCAACGTCCCCATTGCCCCCAATGTCCCCAATGTCCCCAACATCCCCAACGTCCCCAATGACCCCAACATCCCCAATGTCCCCATTGCCCCCATTGTCCCCAACATCCCCATTGCCCCCATTGCCCCCAATGTCCCCAACGTCCCCAACGTCCCCAATGACCCCAATGTCCCCAACATCCCCAATATCCCCAACATCCCCAACATCCCCAACGTCCCCAATGTCCCCAACATCCCCAACGTCCCCAATGTCCCCAACATCCCCAATGTCCCCATTGCCCCCATTGTCCCCAACATCCCCATTGCCCCCATTGCCCCCAATGTCCTCAATGTCCCCAACATCCCCAACATCCCCAATGTCCCCAACATCACCAATCTCCCCAACATCCCCATTGCCCCCAATGTCCCCAATGTCCCCAATGTCCCCATTGCCCCCAATGTCCCCAACATCCCCATTGCCCCCATTGCCCCCAATGTCCCCAATGTCCCCAATGTCCCCAACATCCCCAACATCCTCAATGTCCCCAATGTCCCCAACATCCCCAACATCCCCAACGTCCCCAATGACCTCAACATCCCCAATGTCCCCAATGTCCCCAACATCCCCAATGTCCCCAACATCCCCAATGTCCCCATTGCCCCCAACATCCCCAACATCCCCAATATCCCCAATGTCCCAAACATCCCCAACGTCCCCAATATCCCCAACGTCCCCAACATCCCCAATGTCCCCAATGTCCCCAACATCCCCAACGTCCCCAACATCCCCACCATCCCCAATGTCCCCAATGTCCCCAACATCCCCAACATCCCCAACATCCCCAACATCCCCAACGTCCCCAATGACCCCAATGTCCCCATTGCCCCCAATGTCCCCAACATCCCCAACATCCCCAACGTCCCCAACATCCCCAATGTCCCCAACGTCCCCAACATCCCCAACGTCCCCAACGTCCCCAACGTCCCCAACGTCCCCAACATCCCCAATGTCCCCAACATCCCCAACGTCCCCAACATCCCCAACGTCCCCAACATCCCCAACATCCCCAACGTCCCCAACATCCCCAATGTCCCCAATGTCCCCAACATCCCCAACATCCCCAATGTCCCCAATGTCCCCAACATCCCCAATGTCCCCATTGCCCCCATTGTCCCCAACATCCCCATTGCCCCCATTGCCCCCAATGTCCCCAACATCCCCAACATCCCAAACATCCCCAACATCCCCATTGCCCCCAATGTCCCCAACATCCCCAACATCCCCAATGTCCCCAACATCCCCAATGACCCCAACATCCCCAATGTCCCCAATGTCCCCATTGCCCCCAATGTCCCCAACGTCCCCAATGACCTCAATGTCCCCAACATCCCCAATGTCCCCATTGCCCCCAATGTCCCCAACATCCCCAACATCCTCAATGTCCCCAATGTCCCCATTGCCCCCAATGTCCCCAACATCCCCAACATCCCCAATGTCCCCAATGTCCCCAACATCCCCAATGTCCCCAACGTCCCCAATGTCCCCATTGCCCCCAACATCCCCAACATCCCCAATGTCCCCATTGCCCCCAATGTCCCCATTGCCCCCAATGTCCCCAACATCCCCAACATCCCAAACATCCCCAACATCCCCATTGCCCCCAATGTCCCCAACATCCCCAACATCCCCAATGTCCCCAATGTCCCCAATGTCCCCAACATCCCCAACATCCCCAACATCCCCAACGTCCCCAATGACCCCAATGTCCCCATTGCCCCCAATGTCCCCAACATCCCCAACGTCCCCAACATCCCCAACATCCCCAATGTCCCCATTGCCCCCAATGTCCCCAACATCCCCAACGTCCCCAATGACCCCAACATCCCCATTGCCCCCAATGTCCCCATTGCCCCCAATGTCCCCATTGCCCCTATTGCCCCCAATGTCTCCATTGCCCCCAATGTCCCCATTGCCCCCAATGTCCCCAACATCCCCATTGCCCCCATCGTCCCCAATGTCCCCGATGTCCCCGACTCACGGTGGCCACGGGGAAGCAGACGAGCACCATGGCGGCGTGGTGCAGCAGCAGCAGCGGGTGCTGGCGCAGGAAGGCGGCGGCGGCGCGGCGCGGCGGGGCCGGCGCGGCCTCGTGGCCCTTGACGCGCGCGCGGTGCCGGTGGCACAGGAACATGGCGTACACGTCGTACACGAAGTACGGCACCGCGAACGGCGGGTACCAGCGCGCCAGCCAGTGCCTGCGCCGACATGGGCGTCAGGGAGGGACCCAGGCGTCCGGGAGGGGACCCAGGAGTTCGGGGGGGACCCAGGAGTTCGGGGGGGACCCAGGAGTTCGGGAGGATTCATAAGAGATTGGGGTTGGAGGGACCCAAGTGACCAGGAGAACATGGAGATGTTGTGATTATCAAGGGTTAGGAGGGACCCAGGAGTTCGGGGGGACCCAGGAGTTCGGGAGGGACCCAGGAGTTCGGGGGGACCCAGGAGTACAGGAGGGACCCACATAGGGGACCCAGGAGTTCAGGAGGGACCCAGGAGTTCGGGAGGGACCCAGGAGTTCGGGGGGATACAGGAGTTCAGGGGGACCCAGGAGTTCGGGGGGGACCCAGGAGTTCAGGGGGGATACAAGAGTCTGGGGGGACCCAGGAGTCCAGGGGGATACAGGAGTTGGGGGGGACCCAGGAGTTCGGGGGGGACCCAGGAGTTCGGGGGGGGACCCAGGAGTTCGGGAGGATTCATAAGAGATTGGGGTTGGAGGGACCCAAGTGACCAGGAGAACATGGAGATGATGGAGATGTTGTGATCGTCAAGGGTTAGGAGGGACCCAGGAGTTCGGGAGGGACCCAGGAGTTCGGGAAGGGACCCAGGAGTTCGGGGGGACCCAGGAGTTCGGGAGGATTCATAAGAGATTGGGGTTGGAGGGACCCAAGTGACCAGGAGAACATGGAGATGTTGTGATTATCAAGGGTTAGGAGGGACCCAGGAGTTCGGGGGGACCCAGGAGTTCGGGAGGGACCCAGGAGTTCGGGGGGATACAGGAGTCCAGGAGGGACCCACATAGGGGACCCAGGAGTTCAGGAGGGACCCAGGAGTTCGGGAGGGACCCAGGAGTTCGGGGGGATACAGGAGTTCAGGGGGACCCAGGAGTTCGAGGGGGACCCAGGAGTTCAGGGGGGATACAAGAGTCTGGGGGGACCCAGGAGTCCAGGGGGATACAGGAGTTGGAGGGGACCCAGGAGTTCGGGGGGGACCCAGGAGTTCGGGAGGATTCATAAGAGATTGGGGTTGGAGGGACCCAAGTGACCAGGAGAACATGGAGATGATGGAGATGTTGTGATCGTCAAGGGTTAGGAGGGACCCAGGAGTTCGGGAGGGACCCAGGAGTTCGGGAGGGACCCAGGAGTTCGGGGGGATACAGGAGTCCAGGAGGGACCCACATAGGGGACCCAGGAGTTCAGGAGGGACCCAGGAGTTCGGGAGGGACCCAGGAGTTCGGGGGGATACAGGAGTTCAGGGGGACCCAGGAGTTCGGGGGGGACCCAGGAGTTCAGGGGGGATACAAGAGTCTGGGGGGACCCAGGAGTCCAGGGGGATACAGGAGTTGGGGGGGACCCAGGAGTTCGGGGGGGACCCAGGAGTTCGGGGGGGGACCCAGGAGTTCGGGAGGATTCATAAGAGATTGGGGTTGGAGGGACCCAAGTGACCAGGAGAACATGGAGATGATGGAGATGTTGTGATCGTCAAGGGCTGGGAGGGACCCAGGAGTTCGGGAGGGACCCAGGAGTTCGGGAAGGGACCCAGGAGTTTGGGGGGACCCAGGAGTTCAGGGGGACACAGGAGTTCGGGGAGGACCCAGGAGTTCAGGAGGGACCCAGGAGTTCGGGAGGGACCCAGGAGTTCGGGGGGACCCAGGAGTTTGGGGGGGACCCAGGAGTTCGGGAGGGACCCAGGAGTTCAGGAGGGACCCAGGAGTTCGGGAGGGACCCAGGAGTTCAGGAGGGACCCAGGAGTTCGGGAGGGACCCAGGAGTTCGGGAGGGACCCAGGAGTCCAGGGGGAACACAGGAGTCCAGGGGGACCCAGGAGTTCGGGGGGACCCAGGAGTTCGGGGGGGACGGCACCGCGAACGGCGGGTACCAGCGCGCCAGCCAGTGCCTGCGCGGACACGGGCGTCAGGGAGGGACCCAGGCGTCCGGGGGGACCCAGGAGTTCGGGGGGATACAGGAGTTCGGGGGGGACCCAGGAGTTCGAGGGGGACACAGGAGTTTGGGAGAGACACAGGATTTTGGGAGGGACCCAGGAGTCCGGGGGGGACCCAGGAGTTCAGGAGGGACCCAGGAGTCCGGGGGGACACAGGAGTTCAGGAGGGACCCAGGAGTCCGGGGGGACACAGGAGTCCAGGGGGGACACAGGAGTCTGGGGTAGAAAGGGACCCAGGCGTTCAGGAGGGACCCAGGAGTCCAGGGGGACCCAGGAGTTCGGGGGGACCCAGGAGTTCGGGGGGGACCCAGGAGTTCGGGAGGATTCATAAGAGATTGAGGTTGGAGGGACCCAAGTGACCAGGAGAACATGGAGATGTTCTGGTCATAGAGGTCTAGGAGGGACCCAGGAGTTCGGGAGGGACCCAGGAGTTCGGGGGGGACCCAGGAGTTCGGGGGAGACACAGAAGTCTGGGGGGGGAAAGGGACCCAGGCATCCGGGAGGGACCCAGGCGTCCGGGGGCGAAAGGGACCCAGGCGTCCGAGGAGTCTGACCAGGGGACCCAGGCGTTCGGGGGGACCTTAGTGGACCCAATTTGGGGGACCCAGGCATCCAGTGTCCCCCTCCCCCACCAGGGCACCCAGGCGTCCGGATTAAGTGACCCAGGCGCCCGAGCCGCCCCTCCCCCCGCAGGGGACCCAGGCGTCCGGGTTAATCTGGGCTGAGCCCCCACGCAGCAGCTGCTGCTTAATCCCCTCCCCCCCCCCGCAAGGGACCCAGGCGTCCGGGTCACCTTCCCCTCCAAAGGGACCCAGGCGTCCGGGTTGCCCCCCCCATCAAGGGACCCAGGCGTCTGGGTCACCCCCCCCATCAAGGGACCCAGGTGTCCGAGTCCCCCCCCCCCATCAAGGGACCCAAGTGTCTGGGTCGCCCCCCCACCAAGGGACCCAGGCGTCCGGGTCACCCCTGCAAGGGACCCAGGCGTCCGGGTCCGCCCTACCCACCAATGGACCCCCTGCAAGGGACCCAGGCATCCGGGGGGCACAGGGACCCAGGCGTCCGGGGGGGCAGGGACCCAGGTGTCCGGGGGGCACAGGGACCCAGGTGTACGGATCGCTCCCCCACCAAGGGACCCAGGCGTCCGGGGGAGAGACAGGGACCCAGGCGTCCGGGTCGCTCCCCCACCAAGGGACCCAGGCGTCCGGGGGAGACAGGGACCCAGGTGTCCGGGTCACTCCCCCATCAAGGGACCCAGGCGTCTGGGGCGGACAGGGACCCAGGCGTCCGGGGGGGCAGGGACCCAGGTGTCCGGGCGGCACAGGGACCCAGGTGTCCAGATCGCTCCCCCACCAAGGGACCCAGGCGTCCGGGGGGGAGACAAGGACCCAGGCGTCCGGGTCACTCCCCCATCAAGGGACCCAGGCGTCCGGGGGAGACAGGGACCCAGGCGTCCGGGGGGGCAGGGACCCAGGTGTCCGGGGGGCACAGGGACCCAGGTGTCCAGATCGCTCCCCCACCAAGGGACCCAGGCGTCCGGGGGGGAGACAAGGACCCAGGCGTCCGGGTCACTCCCCCATCAAGGGACCCAGGCGTCCGGGGGAGACAGGGACCCAGGCGTCCGGGGGGGCAGGGACCCAGGCATCCAGGAGGGAGACAGGGACCCAGGCGTCCGGGGGGGAGACAGGGACCCAGGCGTCCGGGTCACTCCCCCACCAAGGGACCCAGGCGTCCGGGTCACCCCCCCCGCCCCAACCAAGGGACCCAGGCGTCCGGGGGGGACAGGGACCCAGGTGTCTGGGTTGCTCCCCCATCAAGGGACCCAGGCGTCCGGAGGGCAGGGACCCAGGCGTCCGGGCGCTGTCCGGTGCTGAAGCGTGTTCCCCAGTGTCCCCAGTGTCACCATTGGGCGCAGGACACTCACTGGTCGTCGATGACGTGGTGACACGAGGACGAGATGATGAACCCGGCCGTGGACGCCATGACGGCCTGCACCGACGACACCAGCCTGGGGACACGGGGGGGACATGGGGACATTGGGGACATGGGGACATTGGGGGACATGGGGACATTGGGGGATATAGGGACATGGGGACATTGGGGGACATGGGGACATGGGGACATTGGGGGATATGGGGACATTGGGGGAAATGGGGACATGGGGATATGGGGACATGGGGACATTGGGGGATATGGGGACACATGTGGGGATGTGGGGACAAGGGGACATGGGGATATGGAGATATGGGGACATTGGGGGACATGGGGACACATGTGGGGACAGGAGGACACATGTGGGGACAGGCGGACATGGGGACATTGCGGGACATGGGGATATGGGGACAAGGGGACATGGGGATATGGGGACAGGGGGACATGGGGACATTGGGGACATGGGGACACATGTGGGGACATTGGGGGACACGGGGACACACGTGGGGACATGGGGATATGGGGACATTGGGGGACATAGGGACACGGGGACACACATGGGGAGATGGGGACATGGGGGACATGGGGACACATGTGGGGATGTTGGGGGACATGGGGACATATCGGACATTGGGGGACATTGGGGGACATGAGGACATGGGGACATTGGGGGAAATGGGGACAGGTGTGTGGACGTGGGGACATTGGGGGACATGGGGACACATGTGGGGACATGGGGATATGGAGATAAGTGTGGGGACATGGGGACATTGCGGGACATGGGGACACATGTGGGGAGATGGGGACATTGGGGGACAGGGGGACATGGGGATATGGGGACATTGGGGACATGGGGACACATGTGGGGACATTGGGGGACTTTGGGGACATGGGGACATTGGGGGACATGGGGACACGGGGACACACGTGGGGACATGGGGACATTGGGGGACAGGGGGACATGGGGATATGGGGACATTGGGGGACATGGGGACACATGGGGAGATGGGGACATTGGGGACATGGGGACATTAGGGGACATGGGGACATGGGGACATTGGGGGATATGGGGACATGGGGACATTGGGGGAAATGGGGACATGGGGATATGGGGACATTGGGGGATATGGGGACACACGTAGGGAGATGGGGACATTGGGGGACATGGGGACACATGTGGGGACGTTGGGACATTGGGGGACATGGGGACATTGGGGACATGGGGACACATGTGGGGACATTGAGGGACATGAGGACATTGGGGACACGTGGGGACATTGGGGACATGGGGGACATGGGGACACATGTGGGGAGATGGGGACATTGGGGGAAATGGGGACATGGAGATATGGGGATATGGGGACATTGGGGGACATGGGGACATTGGGATATGGGGATATGGGGACAGGGGGATATGGGACACGGGGGACATGGGGACACATGTGGGGATGTGGGGACATTGGGGACATGGGGACATTGGGGGATATGGGGATATTGGGGACATGGGGACATGGGGACAGGGGGACATGGGGACATGGGGACATGGGGACATTGGGGGAAATGGGGACACATGTGGGGACATTGGGGGACATGGGGACATGGGGATATGGGGACATTGGGGACATGGGGACACACGTGGGGATGTGGGGACATTGGGGGACATGGGGACAGCGGGACACATGTGGGGAGATGGGGACATTGGGGGACACGGGGACACACGTGGGGACATGGGGACATTGGGGACATTGGGACATGGGGACATTGGGGACATGGGGACATTGGGGACATGGGGACACATGTGGGGATGTGGGGACATTGGGGGACATGGGGATATGGGGATATGGGGACATTGGGGGACATGGGGATATGGGGATATGGGGACATTGGGGGACATGGGGACACGTGTGGGGATGTGGGGACATGGGGGGATATGGGGACATGGGGATATGGGAACATTGGGGACATGGGGACACATGTGGGGAGATGGGGACATTGGGGGACATTGGGGGACATGGGGGACATGGGGACACATGGGGAGATGGGGACATTGGGGACATGGGGACATTGGAGGATATGGGGATATTGGGGACATGGGGACAGGGGGACATTGAGGACATGGGGACACACATGGGGACACACATGGGGACATGGGGGACATGGGGATGTGGGGACATTGGGGACATGGGGATATGGGGACAGGGGGACATTGGGGACATGGGGACACACGTGGGGAGATGGGGGACATGGGGATATGGGGACATTGGGGGACATGGGGACAGGGGGACATGGGGACACACATGGGGATGTGGGGACATTGGGGACATGGGGACACACGTGGGGACATTGAGGGACATGAGGACATTGGGGACATGGGGACACATGTGGGGACATTGGGGACATGGGGACATTGGAGGACATGGGGATATGGAGACAGGGGGATATGGGACATGGGGACATGGGGACAGGGGGACAAGGGGACAGGGGGACATGGGGACTTGGGGATATGGGGACATGGGGACATGGGGACAGGGGACATGGGGACACTGCCCCTGATCTTGTCCCCAGGCTCATCGCTGGTGTCCCCACAGTGTCCCTGTCCCATCCCCAGCATTGTCCCCATGTCCCTTGTCCCCATCCCCATCATTGTCCCCATATCCCTGTCCCCATGTCCCTGTTCCCATGTCCCCATGTCCCTCTCCCCATGTCCTTGTCCCCACGTCCTTGTCCCCATGTCCCTGTCCCCATCCCTGTCCCCATGTCCCTGTCCCCATGTCCCTGTCCCTATGTCCCTGTCCCCATGTCCCCATGTCATGTCCCTGTCCCCATGTCCCTGTCCCCATGTCCCTGTCCCCATCCCTGTCCTCATGTATCTGTCCCCATGTCCCTGTCCCTATGTCCCTGTCCCCATGTCCCCATGTCATGTCCCTGTCCCCATGTCCCTGTCCCCATGTCCCTGTCCCCATCCCTGTCCTCATGTATCTGTCCCCATGTCCCTGTCCCCATGTCCCTGTCCCCATATCCCCATGTCATGTCCCTCTCCCCACGTCCCTGTCCCTATGACCCTGTCCCCTCCTTGTCCCCATGTCCCCATGTCCCTGTCCCCATCCCCTCGCTGTCCCTGTGTCCCCACGTCCCTGTCCCCATATCCCCAATGTCATGTCCCTGTCCCCATGTCCCTGTCCCCACAGTGTCCCCATCCCTGTCCCCTCGCTGTCCCTGGGTCCCCATGTCCCTGTCCCCATATCCCCACGTCATGTCCCTGTCCCCATGTCCCCATTTCCCTGTCCCCATCCCTGTCCCCATGTCCCCATTGCCTTGCTGTCCCCGTGTCCCCATGTCCCTGTCCCCATCCCCATCCCTCTCCCCATGTCCCTGTCCCTATGTCCGTGTCCCCTCCTTGTCCCCATGTCCCTGTCCCCATATCCCCACGTCATGTCCCTGTCCCCATGTCCCTGTCCCCATGTTCCTGTCCCCATCCCTGTCCCTATGTCCCCATCACATCGCTGTCCCCATGTCCTCGTTATCCCCACTGTATCCCCACCGCGTCCCCGCAGTCCCCATGTCCCCATTGTCCCCATGTCCCCAGGATCATCCCCATGTCCCCCATGTCCCCGCACTGTCCCCATGTCCCCATGTCCCCATGATCATCCTCATGTCCCCCATGTCCCCGCACTGTCCCCATGTCCCCATGTCCCCAGGATCATCCCCATGTCCCCATGTCCCCGTTATCCCCATGTCCCCATGATCATCCCCATGTCCCCCATGTCCCCATTGTCCCCATGTCCCCAGGATCATCCCCATGTCCCCATGTCCCCGCAGTGTCCCCATGTCTCCATGTCCCCATGATCATCCCCATGTCCCCATGTCCCCGTTATCCCCATGTCCCCATGATCATCCCCATGTCCCCCATGTCCCCGCAGTGTCCCCATGTCCCCATGATCATCCCCATGTCCCCCATGTCCCCGCAGTGTCCCCGTTATCCCCATGTCCCCATGATCATCCCCATGTCCCCCATGTCCCCGCAGTGTCCCCATGTCCCCATGTCCCCAGGATCATCCCCATTGCCCCCATGTCCCCGTTGTCCCCATGTCCCTGTTCTCCCCATGTCCCCGTTGTCCCCATGTCCCCCATGTCCCCGCACTGTCCCCATGTCCCCAGGATCATCCCCATGTCCCCCATGTCCCCGTTATCCCCATGTCCCCAGGATCATCTCCATGTCCCCCATGTCCCCGCAGTGTCCCCGTTCTCCCCATGTCCCCGTTCTCCCCGCAGTGTCCCCGTTGTCCCCATGTCCCCGTTGTCCCCGCAGTGTCCCCGTTGTCCCCATGTCCCCCATGTCCCCGCAGTGTCCCTGCTGTCCCCATGTCCCCATGATCATCCCCATGTCCCCCATGTCCCCGTTGTCCCCATGTCCCCAGGATCATCCCCATCTCCCCGCTGTCCCCGCAGTGTCCCCGTTATCCCCATGTCCCCAGGATCATCCCCATGTCCCCCATGTCTCCGCAGTGTCCCCATGTCCCCATGATCATCCCCATGTCCCCCATGTCCCCGCAGTGTCTCCGTTATCCCCATGTCCCCATGATCATCCCCATGTCCCCCATGTCCCCGCAGTGTCCCCATGTCCCCATGTCCCCAGGATCATCCCCATTGCCCCCATGTCCCCGTTGTCCCCATGTCCCTGTTCTCCCCATGTCCCCGTTGTCCCCATGTCCCCCATGTCCCCATGTCCCCCATGTCCCCGCACTGTCCCCATGTCCCCATGTCCCCAGGATCATCCCCATGTCCCCGCAGTGTCCCCATGTCCCCGTTATCCCCATGTCCCCATGATCATCCCCATGTCCCCCATGTCCCCGCAGTGTCCCCATGTCTCCATGTCCCCAGGATCATCCCCATGTCCCCCATGTCCCCGCAGTGTCCCCATGTCCCCATGATCATCCCCATGTCCCCCATGTCCCCGCAGTGTCCCCGTTATCCCCATGTCCCCATGATCATCCCCATGTCCCCCATGTCCCCGCAGTGTCCCCGTTGTCCCCATGTCCCCCATGATCATCCCCATGTCCCCCATGTCCCCGTTATCCCCATGTCCCCAGGATCATCCCCATGTCCCCCATGTCCCCGCAGTGTCCCCGTTGTCCCCATGTCCCCAGGATCATCCCCATGTCCCCCATGTCCCCGCAGTGTCCCCGTTGTCCCCATGTCCCCATGATCATCCCCATGTCCCCCATGTCCCCGCAGTGTCCCCATGTCCCCATGTCCCCAGGATCCTCCCCATGTCCCCCATGTCCCCGTTGTCCCCATGTCCCTGTTCTCCCCATGTCCCCGTTGTCCCCATGTCCCCCATGTCCCCATGTCCCCCATGTCCCCGCACTGTCCCCATGTCCCCATGTCCCCATGATCATCCCCATGTCCCCATGTCCCCGTTATCCCCATGTCCCCATGATCATCCCCATGTCCCCCATGTCCCCATTGTCCCCATGTCCCCATGTCCCCAGGATCATCCCCATGTCCCCATGTCCCCGCAGTGTCCCCATGTCCCCATGTCCCCATGATCATCCCCATGTCCCCCATGTCCCCCATGTCCCCCATGTCCCCGTTATCCCCATGTCCCCATGATCATCCCCATGTCCCCATGTCCCCGCACTGTCCCCATGTCCCCATGTCCCCATGATCATCCCCATGTCCCCATGTCCCCGTTATCCCCATGTCCCCATGATCATCCCCATGTCCCCCATGTCCCCATTGTCCCCATGTCCCCATGTCCCCAGGATCATCCCCATGTCCCCCATGTCCCCGCAGTGTCCCCATGTCCCCATGATCATCCCCATGTCCCCCATGTCCCCCATGTCCCCGTTCTCCCCATGTCCCCAGGATCCTCCCCATGTCCCCGTTATCCCCGCAGTGTCCCCGTTGTCCCCATGTCCTCATGATCATCCCCATGTCCCCATGTCCCCGCAGTGTCCCCATGTCTCCATGTCCCCAGGATCATCCCCATGTCCCCATGTCCCCAGGATCATCCCCATGTCCCCCATGTCCCCCATGTCCCCATGTCCCCATGTCCCCATGATCATCCCCATGTCCCCCATGTCCCCCATGTCCCCGTTGTCCCCATGTCCCCAGGATCATCCCCATGTCCCCCATGTCCCCGCAGTGTCCCCGTTGTCCCCATGTCCCCCATGATCATCCCCATGTCCCCCATGTCCCCGCAGTGTCCCCATGTCCCCATGATCATCCCCATGTCCCCCATGTCCCCGCAGTGTCCCCGTTATCCCCATGTCCCCAGGATCATCCCCATGTCCCCCATGTCCCCGCAGTGTCCCCGTTGTCCCCATGTCCCCATGATCATCCCCATGTCCCCCATGTCCCCGCAGTGTCCCCGTTGTCCCCATGTCCCCCATGATCATCCCCATGTCCCCCATGTCCCCGCAGTGTCCCCATGTCCCCATGTCCCCAGGATCATCCCCATTGCCCCCATGTCCCCGCAGTGTCCCCATGTCCCTGTTCTCCCCATGTCCCCGTTGTCCCCATGTCCCCCATGTCCCCATGTCCCCCATGTCCCCGCACTGTCCCCATGTCCCCATGTCCCCAGGATCATCCCCATGTCCCCGCAGTGTCCCCATGTCCCCGTTATCCCCATGTCCCCATGATCATCCCCATGTCCCCCATGTCCCCGCAGTGTCCCCATGTCTCCATGTCCCCAGGATCATCCCCATGTCCCCCATGTCCCCGCAGTGTCCCCATGTCCCCATGATCATCCCCATGTCCCCCATGTCCCCGCAGTGTCCCCGTTATCCCCATGTCCCCATGATCATCCCCATGTCCCCCATGTCCCCGCAGTGTCCCCGTTATCCCCATGTCCCCATGATCATCCCCATGTCCCCCATGTCTCCGCAGTGTCCCCATGTCCCCATGATCATCCCCATGTCCCCCATGTCCCCGTTCTCCCCATGTCCCCGTTGTCCCCATGTCCCTGTTATCCCCGCACTGTCCCCGTTGTCCCCATGTCCCCCATGTCCCCGTTATCCCCGCACTGTCCCCGTTGTCCCCATGTCCCCGTTATCCCCACAGTGTCCCCATGTCCTCATGTCCCCCATGTCCCCCATGTCCCCGCAGTGTCCCCATGTCCCCCATGTCCCCGTTATCCCCGCAGTGTCCCCGTTGTCCCCATGTCCCCAGGATCATCCCCATGTCCCCCATGTCCCCGTTATCCCCATGTCCCCATGATCATCCCCATGTCCCCATGTCCCCGTTATCCCCGCAGTGTCCCCATGTCCCCGCTGTCCCCGCAATGTCCCCGTTCTCCCCATGTCCCCGTTATCCCCGCAGTGTCCCCGTTCTCCCCATGTCCCCGTTCTCCCCGCAGTGTCCCCGTTGTCCCCATGTCCCCGTTCTCCCCGTGTCCCCGCCGTCCCCGCAGCGTCCCCGTTGTCCCCGCAATGTCCCCACCTGGCCGCCAGGACCTCAGCGTGCGGCTCGGAGCAGCGCAGGCGGCGCAGGACGCAGCGGGCGAGCACGAACAGCCCCGGGAAGAACAGCAGCCCGGCCGACAGCGGCACCACCGGCGGCCCCACGGACCCCACGGACCCCACGGACCCCACGGACCCTGCGGACCCCGCGGTCACCGGGGACCCCGCGGACCCTCCGGACCCTGCGGACCCCGCGGACCCCGCGGACCCCGCGGACCCCACGGAGCCCACGGAGCCCGGGGACCCCGGGAGCCCCGAGGAGAGCGGGAGGCAGAGCCCGGCGCACAGCAGCAGCGCCGCCCCGGGGGGGGCCATGGCGGGGGCGGGGCCGAGACTGGAAGGGGCGGGGCTTAAAGGGGGCGGGGGTGAGGTGGGGAGAGCGCCGCCTGGGGGGCGGGGCTTAAAGGGGGCGGGGATTAAAGGGGGGCGGGGGTGAGGTGGGGAGCGTGCCGCCTGGGGGGCGGGGCTTAAAGGGGCGGGGCTTAAAGGGGGCGGGGCTTCAAAGGGGCGGGGTTTGAGGTGGGGAGAGCGCCGCCTGGGGGGCGGGGCTAGAAAGGGGCGGGGCTTAAAGGGGGTGGGGTTTGAGGTGGGGAGAGTGCAGCACAGGGGGAGGGAGAGAAAGGGGCGGGGACTAAAGGGGGCGGGGCTTAAAAGGGGCGGGGTTGAGGTGGGGAGAGTGCCGTCAGGGGGGCGGGGCTTCAAAGGGGCGGGGATTAAAGGGGGCGGGGTTTGAGGTGGGGAGAGTGCAGCACGGGGGGAGGGAGAGAAAGGGGCGGGGATTAAAGGGGGCGGGGTTGAGGTGGGGAGAGTGCCGTCAGGGGGGCGGGGCTTCAAAGGGGCGGGGATTAAAGGGGGCGGGGTTTGAGGTGGGGAGAGTGCAGCACGGGGGGAGGGAGGGAAAGGGGCGGGGACTAAAGGGGGCGGGGCTTCAAAGGGGCGGGGTTGAGGTGGGGAGAGTGCCGTCAGGGGGGCGGGGCTTCAAAGGGGCGGGGATTAAAGGGGGCGGGGTTTGAGGTGGGGAGAGTGCAGCACGGGGGGAGGGAGGGAAAGGGGCGGGGACTAAAGGGGGCGGGGCTTCAAAGGGGCGGGGTTTGAGGTGGGGAGAGTGCAGCACGGGGGCGGGGCTTCAAAGGAGCGGGGCTTAAAGGGGGCGGGGATGAAGTGGGGAGAGCGCTGCCTGGGGGGAGGGAGAGAAAGGGGCGGGGACTAAAGGGGGCGGGGCTTCAAAGGGGCGGGGTTTGAGGTGGGGAGAGTGCAGCACAGGGGGAGGGAGAGAAAGGGGCGGAGATTAAAGGGGGCGGGGCATAAAGGGGCGGGGTTGAGGTGGCGATGGTGCCGTCAGGGGGGCGGGGCTTCAAAGGGGCGGGGATGAGGTGGGGAGTGCACCGCCTGGGGGGCGGGAAAGGGGCGGGGACTAAAGGGGCGGGGCTTAAAGGGGGCGGGGTTGAAGTGGGGAGAGTGCAGCGCGGGGGGAGGGAGAGAAAGGGGCGGGGACTAAAAGGGGCGCAGCTTAAAGGGGGCGGAGTTTGAGGTGGGGAGAGTGCAGCACGGGGGGAGGGAGGGAAAGGGGCGGGGACTAAAGGGGGCGGGGCTTGAAAGGGGCGGGGTTTGAGGTGGGGAGAGTGCAGCACGGGGGGAGGGAGGGAAAGGGGTGGGGACTAAAAGGGGCGGGGCTTAAAAGGGGGCGGGGTTGAGCTGGCGATGGCACCGCCGGGGGGGGTGGGACGTAAAGGGGCGGGGACTAAAAGGGGCGGGGCTTAAAAGGGGTCTAAAGGGGGCGGGGCTTGTGATAGGGACTGTGCTGCCCGGGGGGGGCACGGGGGGCGGGGCCTAAAAGGGCGGGAAACAAAGGGGGCGGGACTTGAGGTGGGTCAGCACCAAGCCGAGGGGTTCAATGGTTGGGGGGCGGGGCCATGGGGGGGGCGGGGTCATAAGGGGGTGGGGCTTGAACTGGGGGCAGCACCGCCTGAGAAGCGGGGCCTAAGGGGGTGTGGCTTGTGATAGGGCGGGGCCAGGCGGGTGGGCGGGGCTTCGGAATGGGCGGGGCCCCAGGCGACCGGCGCTCCCCCGCCCTCCTCAGGCCCCGCCCCCTCCTCCCAGTCCCCGCCCCCCTTCATTTGCATAATTTCCCAGCTCACCGGCCTCTCCCGTCACTGCGGAGCTCATGTCTGTCCAGCAGGCCCCGCCCCCGCGCTCATTTGCATCGATTTACATACATTAACATACGCACCGCCTCCCGCCCGCCCTCAGGCCGCGCGTCGCCACGGCAACGGGCGAGCACCGCGCAGGCGCGCCGCCGCGCTTTCTCATTGGCCGCCGCGCAGCCAATAGGAACGGCCGGAGCGGCAGCGTTGCCGGGTAGAGCGGGGCGGCGTGGCGAGGGGCGTGGCCTCCACGCTGCCGGCCAATAGGAAGCCGCTCCTGCGTTGCCGTGGCGACCGCGGGGCGGGGCCGGCTGCGTTAATATTAATGAGGTGGGCGGAGCTTGTTATCATACGGCCGCTGAATATACAACAAACCGCCCGTTTTATTACGCACTTAATTAAGTATTAATGAGGTTTAAGTAGTTAAATGTTAATGATAGTTATTGAATAGGGGTGAGTGTGCAACCCTGCCCTGTCCATCATTAAGCCCCGCCCCCCTAAGCCCCGCCCACAGATCCATTGGGTGCCCAATGGGGGGGTGGGGGGGGGAAGCCCCAGAATTGGAGGATCCCCCAAATATGGGGGGTACAAGGGGGGAGGTCTCCAAATATTGGGGACGCCTGGGTCCCCCCCAGAACTCCTGGGTCCCCTGGACATGTGGGTCGCCCCAAGGACTCCTGGGTCCCTCCCGCACTCCTGGGTCCCTTCCCCCGAACTCCTGGGTCCCCTCCCCGAACTCCTCCTGGGTCCCCTGGACATGTGGGTCCCCCCAAGGACTCCTGGGTCGCCCCCAGAACTCCTGGGTCCCCTCCCCGAACTCCTGGGTCCCCTGGACATGTGGGTCCCCCCAAGGACTCCTGGGTCCCCTCCCCGAACTCCTGGGTCCCCTGGACATGTGGGTCCCCCCAAGGACTCCTGGGTCCCCCCCCGCACTCCTGGGTCCCCTGGACATGTGGGTCCCCCAGAACTCCTGGGTCCCCCCCCGCACTCCTGGGTCCCCCAGAACTCCTGGGTCCCTGGATGCCTGGGTTCCCCGGACGCCTGGGTCCCTCCTGGGGGGGGGGGGGAGGGGCGGGGGGGGTTATTTTGGGCGGCGGGAAAGGGCGGAGGTCACCGGAGAAGGTCAGGAAAGGGGGGGCCCCCCCCCGAACCCCTATATAATGGGAACCCCTGGCACCCCCAGCGCCGCCCGGTCACTACAAGGTGAGTTGGGGGGACCCCCCCCCGCACCCCAATACCAACCCCCGGACTCCTGGGTCCCCCTTGAGATGTGGGACCAGGAGAAGGTTCATGGACTCTGGGGACCCATATAGGGGTCCAGGGGGGTCCCCTCCCGAACTCCTGGGTCCCTTTCCCGCACTCCTGGGTCCCCCAGAACTCCTGGGTCCCCCAGAACTCCTGGGTCCCTCCCGAACTCCTGGGTCCATTCCGCATTGCAGGGTCCCCCCCACACTCCTGGGTCCCTTTCCCGCACTCCTGGGTCCCCCAGAACTCCTGGGTCCCTTCCCGAACTCCTGGGTCCCTTCCCGAACTCCTGGGTCCCTTCCGCATTGCAGGGTCCCCCCCCACTCCTGGGTCCCTTTCCCGGACGCCTGGGTCCCTCCCGCATTGCAGGTTCCCTTTCCCGCACTCCTGGGTCCCCTCCCGAACTCCTGGGTCCCTTCCCGCACTCCTGGGTCCTTTTCGCCTTGCGGGGTCACCTCCCCGCACTCCTGGGTCCCTCCCGAACTCCTGGGTCCCCCTTTTAGCCCATTGGGACCCCCCATGGCTCCTCAACCCCCCCTGACACCCCAAAATCCCCCCCATGGGGCGCCCCGACCCCCGCGTGGGCCCCACAGTGACTCAGCGGCCGTTGCCCCTTTAAGGGCCGGGACGCTGCGGCTGTTGCCCCTTTAAGAGCCGCGCATCGCTGGGGGGGGACGTAATGACGTCACAACGCCGTCGCCCCGCCCCCGGCCCGCACGCTACGAGCAGGTGGGGGGGAGGAGCGGATTTTGGGGTGAAATCGGCGGATTTGGGGTAAAAAAGGGCAGATTTGAGGTAAAAAGGGGGAGATTTGGGGGTTTGGAGGCGGATTTGGGGTGAAAAGGGGCAAATTTGGGGTGAAAAGTGGCAAATGTGGGGGGGGAAGGCGCAGATTTGGGGGGAAAAGGCGCAGATTTGGGGGGTTGGGGGCGGGTTTTGGGGTGAAAAGGGCAGATTTGGGTAAAAAGAGGCGAATTTAGGGGTGAAAAGGGGTAATTTGGGTTGAAAAGTGCAGGTTTAGGGGGAAAAGGGGCAGATTTGGGGGTGAAAGGGGCAGATTTGGGGGGACATGTGGGGGGGGAGGGGGAGGGGCGGCTGCCCGGACGCCTGGGTCCCTGCTCCTGCCCTTCAAACGCCCTTGGGGGGGGGGGGGGGGGAACAGCCGGACGCCTGGGTCCCTTCCCGCACTCCTGGGTCCCTCCCCGCACTCCTGGGTCCCTCCCCGCACTCCTGGGTCCCTCCCGCACTCCTGGGTCCCCTGGACATGTGGGTCCCCCCTCAGAACTCCTGGGTCCCCCCCCGAACTCCTGGGTCCCCCCCCGAACTCCTGGGTCCCCCCCCGAACTCCTGGGTCCTTTGGGGCACTCCTGGGTCCCCCCCAAACTCCTGGGTCCTTTGGGGCACTCCTAGGTCTCTTGGGGCACTCCTGGGTCCCTCCTGAACTCCTGGGTCCCTGTCGACCCTTTGTGACCCCTCCCGAACTCCTGGGTCCCTCCCGCACTCCTGGGTCCCCTAGACATGTGGGTCCCCCAGAACTCCTGGGTCCCCCCCAAGGACTCCTGGGTCCCCCGGCCGCCTGGGTCCCTCCCGCACTCCTGGGTCCCCCGGACGCCTGGGTCCCTCCCGCACTCCTGGGTCCCCTGGACATGTGGGTCCCCCCCAGCACTCCTGGGTCCTCCCTCCTGCACTCCTGGGTCCCCCCCGCACTCCTGGGTCCCCGGACTCCCGGGTCCCCCCCCAAGGACTCCCGGGTCCCCCCCACACTTCTGGGTCCCTTGGACATGTGGGTCCCCCCTCGGACACCTGGGTCCCTCCTGCACTTCTGGGTGTCCCCCCAGAACTTCTGGGTCCCCCCAAGGACTCCCAGGTCCCTCCCGCACTCCTGGGTTCCCCGGACACCTGGGTCCCCCCCGCACTTCTGGGTCCCCGGACGCCTGGGTCCCCCAGAACTCCCGGGTCCCCCCCCCCCGCACTCCCGGGTCCCCCCCGCACTCCCGGGTCCCCGCACTCCTGGGTCCCCCCCCCGCACTCCTGGGTCCCCCCCCCGCACTCCTGGGTCCCCTCCCACTCCCCTGGGTCCCTCCTGCACTCCCGGGTCCCCGGACTCCTGGGTCCCCCCCGGACTCCTGGGTCCCCCCAAGGACTCCTGGGTCCCCCCTGCACTCCTGGGTCCCTTAGACATGTGGGTCCCCCCCGCACGCCTGGGTCCCCCAGAACTCCTGGGTCCCCCCAAGGACTCCTGAGTCTCCCCCCCCGCACGCCTGGGTCCCCCCCGCACGCCTGGGTCCCCCCCGGACACCTGGGTCCCCCCCGCACTTCTGGGTCCCCCCCAGAACTCCTGGGTTCCCCCAAGGATGCCTGGGTCCCTCCCGCACTCCCGGGTCCCTCCCACTCCCCTAGGTCCTTCCCGCACTCCCGGATCCCCCGGACGCCTGGGTCCCCCCCGGACGCCTGGGTCCCCCCCGGACGCCTGGGTCCCCGCGCTCCCGGGTCCCCCCCGCGCTCCCGGGTCCCCCCCGCGCTCCCGGGTCCCCTCCGCACGCCTGGGTCCCCCTCGCACTCCCGGGTCCCCCGGACGCATGGGTCCCCCCCGGACGCCTGGGTCCCCCCCGGACGCCTGGGTCCCTCCCGGACGCCTGGGTCCGTGACTGAGCCCCTGTTCCCGCAGCCGCCGCCATGACGCCGCCGGTGCCCGCGCTGACCCCCGAGCAGAAGCAGGAGCTGGCCACCATCGCCCAGCGCATCGTGGCCCCCGGCAAGGGCATCCTGGCCGCCGATGAGTCCACTGGTCAGCACTGGGATGGACTGGGAGGGACTGGGATATACTGGGAGGGGACTGGGATGGGATTGGGAGGGACTGGGATGGGCTGGGAGGGACTGGGATGGACTGGGGTGGCACTGGGAGGGACTGGGGTGGCCCCCGGCAAGGGCATCCTGGCCACCGATGAGTCCACTGGTGAGCACTGGGATGGCACTGGGATGGACTGGGATATACTGGGAGGCACTGGGATGGCACTGGGAGGGACTGGGATAGACTAGAATGGGACTGGGAGGGACTGGGATGGGCTGAGAGGGGACTGGGAGGCACTGGGATGGACTGGGAGAGGACTGGGGGGCACTGGGTTATACTGGGATGGCACTGGGATGGACTGGGATAGACTGGGAGGGACTGGGGTGGCCCCCAGCAAGGGTATCCTGGCTGCCGGTGAGTCCACCAGTGAGTGCTGGGAGGGACTGGGATAGACTGGGAGGGACTGGGATATACTGGCATGGACTGGGAGGGACCGGAATAGACTGGGATGGCACTGGAATAGACTGTGAGGGACTGGGATAGACTGGGGTAGACTGGGAATGACTGGAATGGCACTGGGATGGACTGGGAGGGACTGGAATGTACTGGGATGGCACTGGAATAGACTGGGAGGGACTGGGGTAGACTGGGAGGGACTGGAGTGGACTGGGAGGGACTGGGGTGGCCCCCAGCAAGGGCATCCTGGCCACCGATGAGTCCACTGGTGAGCACTGGGAGGCACTGGGATATACTGGGTTAGACTGGGATGGCACTGGGATGGCACTGGGATGGACTGGGATGGACTGGGATGGACTGGGATAGACTGGGATGGCACTGGGGTAGACTGGGATGGACTAGGATAGACTGAGATGGGCTGGGAGGGACTGGGATGGCACTGGGAGGGCAGTGGGGTGGCACTGGGATGGACTGGGATGGACTGGGGTGGCACTGGGATAGACTGGGATAGACTGGGAGGCACTGGGGTGGCCCCCGACAAGGGCATCCTGGCCACCAGTGAGTCCACTGGTGAGTACTGGGAGGGACTGGGATAGACTGGGAGGGACTGGGATATGCTGGGATGGCACTGGGGAGGCACTGGGATGGACTGGGATAGACTGGAAGGGCACTGGGGAGGCACTGGGATGGACTGGGAGGGACTGGGATGGCACTGGGAGGGACTGGGATGGACTGGGATGGCACTGGGATGGACTGGGAGGGCACTGGGATGGCACTGGGAGGGACTGGGATAGACTGGAATGGGACTAGGATGGCACTGGGAGGGACTGGGATAGACTGGAATGGGACTGGGAGGGACTGGGAGGGACTGGGAGGCACTGGGGTGGCCCCTGACAAGGGCATCCTGGCCACCAGTGAGTCCACCAGTGAGTGCTGGGATGGACTGGGATAGACTGGGATATACTGGGAGGGCACTGGGACGGACTGGGTTGGACTGGGGTAGACTGGGATAGACTGGAATGGCACTGAGAGGGCACTGGGAGGGACTGGGATGGCACTGGGATAGACTGGGGTAGACTGGGATTGACTGGGATGGACTGGGATGGCACTGGGAGGGACTGGGAGGGACTGGGGTGGCCCCCGGCAAGGGCATCCTGGCCGCTGATGAGTCCACTGGTGAGTGCTGGGAGGGACTGGGATATACTGGGAGGGCACTGGGATAGACTGGGATGGACTGGGAGGCACTGGGGTGGCACTGGGATGGTACTGGGAGGGACTGGGGTGGCCCCCGGCAAGGGCATCCTGGCCGCCGATGAGTCCACCGGTCAGCACTGGGATGGCACTGGGATATACTGGGATGGCACTGGGATATACTGGGATGGCACTGAGATGGACTGGGAGGGACTGGGGTGGCACTGGGATGGACTGGGATAGGCTGGGATGGCACTGGGAGGGACTGGGAGATACTGGGTTGGCTCCCAGCAAGGGCATCGTGGCTACTGGTGAGTCCACTGGTGAGCACTGGGACCAACTGGGAGGGCACTGGGATAGACTGGGAGGCACTGGGATGGACTAGGAGGGACTGGGGTGGCATCCTGGCCGCCGATGAGTTTACTGGTGTGACTGGGATATACTGGGATGACACTGGGACAAACTGGGATGGACTGGGAAGGACTGGGAAGAGACTGGGATAAACTGGGACAGACTGGGGTGAGACTGGGACAGACTGGGACAGACTGGGGTGGCACTGGGATAAACTGGGACAGACTGGGAGCTACTGGGAGAGGATGAAGAAGCACTGGGAGCGTATTGGGACACACTGGGAGGCACTGGGAGCTACTGGCACCCCTCAGAGCCATCCTCAGGAGCTCAATGGTGGTTACTGGTTTATACTGGGATGAACTGGTTTATACTGGTTTATACTGGGATGGGTGCAGGAACCATTGTGAGGGATCTGGGGACACCAGGGGGACCCCGAGACCTCCTGGGGCTGCACTGGGAGCTACTGGGACCCGCAGGGGCATCCCCAGGAGCCCAGTGGTGGTTACTGGTTTATACTGGCTTATACTGGTTTATACTGGTTTATACTGGGATGGGTGCAGGAACCATTGTGAGGGATCTGGGGACACCAGGGGGACCCCGAGACCTCCTGGGGCTGCACTGGGAGCTACTGGGACCCTCAGGGGCATCCCCAGGAGCCCAGTGGTGCTTACTGGTTTATACTGGTTTTAAGTGGTTCCTATTGGTTCCTCCTGGTCCTAAGTGGTTCCAACTGGTTCTAACTGGTCCTAAGTGCTTCCTATTGGTTCCTGCTGGTCCTAAGTGGTTCCTATTGGTTTCTCCTGGTTCTAAGTGGTTCCTATTGGTTCCTTCTGGTCCTAAGTGGGTCCTCTTGGTCCTAAGTGGGTCCTCTTGGTCCTAAGTGGGTCCTCTTGGTCCTAAGTGGTTCCTATTGGTTCCAACTGGTTCTAAGTGGTTCCAACTGGTCCCTCCTGGTCCTAAGCGGTTCCTATTGGTCCCTTGTGGTTCTAAGTGGTCCCTCCTGGTCTTAAGCGGTTCCTATTGGTTCCTATTGGTCCTAAGTGGTTCCTAGTGGTTTTAAGTGGTTCCAACTGGTCCCTCCTGGTCCTAAGTGGTTCCTCCTGGTCCTAAGTGGTTCCTCCTGGTCCTAAGTGGTTCCCATCGGTCCTAAGTGGTTCCTATTGGTTCCTCCTGGTCCTAAGTGGTTCCTCCTGGTCCTAAGTGGTTCCTATTGGTTCCTCCTGGTCCTAAGTGGTTCCTATCGGTCCTAAGTGGTTCCTATCGGTCCTAAGTGGTCCTAAGTGGTTCCTCCTGGTCCTAAGTGGTTCCTAAGTGGTTCCTATCGGTCCTAAGTGGTTCCTATCGGTCCTAAGTGGTTCCAACTGGTTCCTCCTGGTCCTAAGTGGTTCCTCCTGGTCCTAAGTGGTTCCTATTGGTTCCTCCTGGTCCTAAGTGGTTCCTATCCGTCCTAAGTGGTTCCTATCGGTCCTAAGTGGTTCCAACTGGTTCCTCCTGGTCCTAAGTGGTTCCTATTGGTTCTAAGTGGTTCCTATTGGTTCCTATTGGTCCTAAGTGGTTCCTATTGGTTCCTCTTGGTCCTAAGTGGTTCCTCCTGGTCCTAAGCGGTTCCTATTGGTTCCTCCTGGTCCTAAGTGGTCCCTCCAGGTTCCTCCTGGTTCCTATTGGTTCTAAGTGGTTCCTATTGCTTCCTCCTGGTTCTAAGTGCTTCCAGCTGGTTCTAAGTAGTTGTAAGCGGTTCCAACTGGTTCCTATTGGTTCTAAGTGGTTCCTATTGGTTCTAAGTGGTTCCTATTGGTCCCTCCTGGTTCTAAGTGGTTCCTATTGGTTCTAAGTGGTTCCTATTGGTTCCTATTGGTCCTAAGTGGTTCCTATTGGTTCCTCTTGGTCCTAAGTGCTTCCTCTTGGTCCTAAGCGCTTCCTCTTGGTCCTAAGCGCTTCCAGCTGGTTCTAAGCGGTTCTAAGTAGTTCTAAGTGGTTCCTATTGGCTCTGAGCGGTTCCAGCTGGTCCTAAGTGGTTCCAGCTGGTCCTAAGTGGTTCCAGCTGGTCCTAAGTGGCTCCAACTGGTTCTAAGTGGTTCCAAGCGGTTCCAACTGGTTCCTATTGGTTCTAACTGGTTCCTATTGCTTCCTCCTGGTCCTAAGTGCTTCCTCCTGGTCCTAAGTGCTTCCTCCTGGTCCTAAGTGGTCGCTCCTGGTCCTAAGTGGTTCCAACTGGTCGCTCCTGGTCCTAAGTGGTTCCTATTGGTCCCTCCTGGTCCTAAGCGGTTCCTATTGGTCCTAAGTTGTCCTAAGCAGTTCCTCCTCGTCCTAAGTGGTTCCTCCTGGTCCTAAGCTGTTCCTATTTGTTCCTATTGGTTCTAAGTGGTTCCTTCTGGTTCCTTCTGGTTCCTTCTGGTTCCTTCTGGTTCCTATTGGTTCCTCCTGGTTCCTATTGGTCCTAAGTGGTTCCTATTGGTCCTAAGTGGTTCCTATTGCTTCCTCCTGGTTATAAGTCCTTCCTCCTGGTTCTAAGTGCTTCCACCTGGTTCTAAGTAGCTCTAAGCGGTTCCAACTGGTTCCTATTGGTCCTAAGCGCTTCCTATTGGTTCCTCCTGGTCCTAAGTGGTTCCTATTGGTTGCTCTTGGTCCTAAGTGGTTCCTATTGGTTCCTCCTGGTCCTAAGCGGTTCCTATTGGTTCTAAGTGGTTCCTATTGGTTCCTCTCGGTTCTAGTTGGTTCCTGTTGATTCCAACTGGTTCCTCCTGGTCCCTCCTGGTCCTAAGCGGTTCCTATTAGTCCCTCCTGGTCCTAAGCGCTTCCTATTGGTCCTAAGTGCTTCGTATTGGTCCTAAGCGCTTCCTATTGGTTCCTCCTGGTCCTAAGTGGTTCCTCCTGGTCCTAAGTGGTTCCTATTGGTTGCTCCTGGTCCTAAGTGGTTCCTATTGGTCCCTCCTGGTCCTAAGTGCTTTGTCCTGGTCCTATTGGTTCCTATTGGTTCCAACTGGTCCCTCCTGGTCCTAAGTGGTTCCTATTGCTTCCTCCTGGTTCTAAGTGGTTCCTCCTCGTTCTAATTGGTTCCTATTGATTCCAACTGGTCCCTCCTGGTCCTAAGCAGTTCCTATTGGTCCCTCCTGGTCCTAAGCAGTTCCTATTGGTCCCTCCTGGTCCTAAGCGGTTCCTATTGGTCCCTCCTGGTTCTAAGTGGTTCCTATTGGTTCTAAGTGGTTCCTATTGGTTCCACCTGGTCCTAAGTGGTTCCAACTGGTGCCTCCTGGTCCTAAGTGGTTCCTATTGATCCTAAGCAGTTCCTATTGGTCCTAAGTGGTTCCTATTGGTTCCTATTGGTTCCTCCTGGTTCTAAGTGGTTCCTCTTGGTTCTAAGTGGTTCCTATTGGTTCCTCCTGGTCCTAAGTGGTTCCTATTGGTTCTAAGTGGTTCCTATTGGTTCCAAGTGGTTCTAATTGGTTGCTATTGATTCCAACTGGTTCCTCCTGGTCCTAAGTGGTTCCTATTGGTTCCTCCTGGTCCTAAGTGGTTCCACCTGGTTCCTATCGGTCCTAAGTGGTTCCTATCGGTCCTAAGTGGTTCCTATTGGTTCCTCTTGGTTCTAATTGGTTCCTATTGATTCCAACTGATTTCTCCTGGTTTGTATTGGCTCCTATTGGTTCTAAGTGGTTCCTATTGGTTCCTCCTGGTCCTAAGTGGTTCCTATTGGTTCCTCCTGGTCCTAAGTGCTTCCTCCTGGTCCTATTGGTTCTAAGTGGTTCCTATTGGTTGCTCTTGGTCCTAAGTGGTTCCTATTGGTCCCTCCTGGTCCTAAGTGGTTCCTATTGGTCCCTCCTGGTCCTAAGTGGTTCCTATTGGTTCCTCTTGGTTCTAATTGGTTCCTATTGGTTCCAACTGGTTCCTCCTGGTCCTACGTGGTTCCTATTGGTTCTAAGTGGTTCCTATTGGTTCCTCCTGGTTCTAAGTCCTTCCTCCTGGTTCTAAGTCCTTCCTCCTGGTTCTAAGTGCTTCCTATTGGTCCTAAGTCATTCCTATTGGTCCTAAGTGGTTCCTATTGGTTCCTCTTGGTTCCTCTTGGTTCCTCTTGGTTCCTCTTGGTTCCTCTTGGTTCCTCTTGGTTCCTCTTGGTTCCTCTTGGTTCCTCTTGGTTCTTATTGGTCCTAAGTGGTTCCTCTTGGTTCCTCTTGGTCCTAAGTGGTTCCTATTGGTTCTTTTTGGTTCCTCTTGGTTCTAAGTGGTCCTAAGTTGTTCCTCCTGGTCCTAAGTGCTTCCTATTGGTCCTAAGTGCTTCCTATTGGTCCTAAGTGCTTCCTATTGGTCCTAAGTCGTTCCTCCTGGTTCCAAGTGGTTCCTCTTGGTCCCTCCTGGTCCTAAGTGGTTCCTATTGATCCTAAGCAGTTCCTATTGTTCCTAAGTGGTTCCTATTGCTTCCTCCTGGTTCTAAGTGCTTCCAGCTGGTTCTAAGTAGTTGTAAGCGGTTCCAACGGGTTCCTATTGGTCCTAAGTGGTTCCTATTGCTTCCTCCTGCTTCTAAGTCCTTCCTCCTGGTTCTAAGTCCTTCCTCCTGGTTCTAAGCGCTTCCAGCTGCTTCTAAGTAGCTCTAAGCGGTTCCAACTGATTCCTCTTGGTCCTAAGTGCTTCCTATTGGTCCTAAGTGGTTCCTATTGGTTCCTATTGGTTCCTCCTGGTTCCTATTGGTTCCTATTGGTTCTAAGTGGTCGCTCCTGGTCCTAAGTGGTTCCTATTGGTCCCTCCTGGTCCTAAGCGGTTCCTATTGGTCCTAAGTTGTCCTAAGCAGTTCCTCCTCGTCCTAAGTGGTTCCTCCTGGTCCTAAGCTGTTCCTATTCGTTCCTATTGGTTCTAAGTGGTTCCTTCTGGTTCCTTCTGGTTCCTATTGGTTCCTCCTGGTTCCTATTGGTCCTAAGTGGTTCCTATTGGTCCTAAGTGGTTCCTATTGCTTCCTCCTGGTTCTAAGTCCTTCCTCCTGGTTCTAAGTGCTTCCACCTGGTTCTAAGTAGCTCTAAGCGGTTCCAACTGGTTCCTATTGGTCCTAAGCGCTTCCTATTGGTTCCTCCTGGTCCTAAGTGGTTCCTATTGGTTGCTCTTGGTCCTAAGTGGTTCCTATTGGTTCCTCCTGGTCCTAAGCGGTTCCTATTGGTTCTAAGTGGTTCCTATTGGTTCCTCTCGGTTCTAGTTGGTTCCTGTTGATTCCAACTGGTTCCTCCTGGTCCCTCCTGGTCCTAAGCGGTTCCTATTAGTCCCTCCTGGTCCTAAGCGCTTCCTATTGGTCCTAAGCGCTTCCTATTGGTCCTAAGTGCTTCGTATTGGTCCTAAGCGCTTCCTATTGGTTCCTCCTGGTCCTAAGTGGTTCCTCCTGGTCCTAAGTGGTTCCTATTGGTTGCTCCTGGTCCTAAGTGGTTCCTATTGGTCCCTCCTGGTCCTAAGTGCTTTGTCCTGGTCCTATTGGTTCCTATTGGTTCCAACTGGTCCCTCCTGGTCCTAAGTGGTTCCTATTGGTTGCTCCTGGTCCTAAGTGGTTCCTATTGGTCCCTCCTGGTCCTAAGTGCTTTGTCCTGGTCCTATTGGTTCCTATTGGTTCCAACTGGTCCCTCCTGGTCCTAAGTGGTTCCTATTGGTTGCTCCTGGTCCTAAGTGGTTCCTATTGGTCCCTCCTGGTCCTAAGTGCTTTGTCCTGGTCCTATTGGTTCCTATTGGTTCCAACTGGTCCCTCCTGGTCCTAAGTGGTTCCTATTGCTTCCTCCTGGTTCTAAGTGGTTCCTCCTCATTCTAATTGGTTCCTATTGATTCCAACTGGTCCCTCCTGGTCCTAAGCAGTTCCTATTGGTCCCTCCTGGTCCTAAGCAGTTCCTATTGGTCCCTCCTGGTCCTAAGCGGTTCCTATTGGTCCGTCCTGGTTCTAAGTGGTTCCTATTGGTTCCACCTGGTCCTAAGTGGTTCCAACTGGTGCCTCCTGGTCCTAAGTGGTTCCTATTGATCCTAAGCAGTTCCTATTGGTCCTAAGTGGTTCCTATTGGTTCCTATTGGTTCCTCCTGGTTCTAAGTGGTTCCTCTTGGTTCTAAGTGGTTCCTATTGGTTCCTCCTGGTCCTAAGTGGTTCCTATTGGTTCTAAGTGGTTCCTATTGGTTCCAAGTGGTTCTAATTGGTTGCTATTGATTCCAACTGGTTCCTCCTGGTCCTAAGTGGTTCCTATTGGTTCCTCCTGGTCCTAAGTGGTTCCTATTGGTTCCTCCTGGTCCTAAGTGGTTCCTATCGGTCCTAAGTGGTTCCTATTGGTTCCTCTTGGTTCTAATTGGTTCCTATTGATTCCAACTGATTTCTCCTGGTTTGTATTGGCTCCTATTGGTTCTAAGTGGTTCCTATTGGTTCCTCCTGGTCCTAAGTGCTTCCTCCTGGTCCTATTGGTCCTAAGTGGTTCCTATTGGTTGCTCTTGTTCCTAAGTGGTTCCTATTGGTCCCTCCTGGTCCTAAGTGGTTCCTATTGGTCCCTCCTGGTCCTAAGTGGTTCCTATTGGTTCCTCTTGGTTCTAATTGGTTCCTATTGGTTCCAACTGGTTCCTCCTGGTCCTAAGCGGTTCCTATTGGTCCTAAGCGGTTCCTATTGGTCCTAAGCGGTTCCTATTGGTTCCTCGTGGTCCTAAGTGGTTCCTCCTGGTCCTAAGTGGTTCCTCCTGGTCCTAAGTGGTTCCTATTGGTTCCTCCTGGTCCTAAGTGGTTCCTCTTGGTTCCTCTTGGTTCCTCTTGGTTCCTCTTGGTTCCTCTTGGTTCCTCTTGGTTCCTCTTGGTTCCTCTTGGTTCCTCTTGGTCCTAAGTGCTTCCTATTGGTCCTAAGTGGTTCCTATTGGTTCCTATTGGTTCCTCCTGGTTCTAAGTGGTTCCTCCTGGTTCTAAGTGGTTCCTATTGGTTCTAAGTGGTTCCTATTGGTTCCTCCTGGTTCTAAGTCCTTCCTCCTGGTTCTAAGTGCTTCCTATTGGTCCTAAGTCATTCCTATTGGTCCTAAGTGGTTCCTATTGGTTCCTCCTTGTTCCAACTGGTTCCTCTTGGTTCCTCTTGGTTCCTCTTGGTTCCTCTTGGTTCCTCTTGGTTCTTATTGGTCCTAAGTGGTTCCTCTTGGTTCCTCTTGGTCCTAAGTGGTTCCTCTTGGTTCTTCTTGGTTCCTCTTGGTTCTAAGTGGTCCTAAGTTGTTCCTCCTGGTCCTAAGTGCTTCCTATTGGTCCTAAGTCGTTCCTCCTGGTTCCAAGTGGTTCCTCTTGGTCCCTCCTGGTCCTAAGTGGTTCCTATTGATCCTAAGCAGTTCCTATTGTTCCTAAGTGGTTCCTATTGCTTCCTCCTGGTTCTAAGTGCTTCCAGCTGGTTCTAAGTAGTTGTAAGCGGTTCCAACGGGTTCCTATTGGTCCTAAGTGGTTCCTATTGCTTCCTCCTGCTTCTAAGTCCTTCCTCCTGGTTCTAAGTCCTTCCTCCTGGTTCTAAGTCCTTCCTCCTGGTTCTAAGCGCTTCCAGCTGCTTCTAAGTAGCTCTAAGCGGTTCCAACTGGTTCCTATTGGTCCTAAGTGCTTCCTATTGGTTCTAAGCGCTTCCTATTGGTTCCTCCTGGTCCTAAGTGGTTTGTATTGGTTCCTCCTGGTCCTAAGCGGTTCCTATTGGTCCTAAGCGGTTCCTATTGGTCCTAAGCGGTTCCTATTGGTTCTAAGTGGTTCCTATTGGTTCCTCCTGGTCCTAAGTGGTTCCTCCTGGTCCTAAGTGGTTCCTCCTGGTCCTAAGTGGTTCCTATTGGTTCCTGTTGGTTCTAAGTGGTTCCTATTGGTTCCAAGTGGTTCTGATTGGTTCCTATTGATTCCAACTGGTTCCTCCTGGTCCTAAGTGGTTCCTATTGGTTCCTCCTGGTCCTAAGTGGTTCCTCTTGGTTCCTCTTGGTTCCTCTTGGTTCCTCTTGGTTCTTCTTGGTTCCTCTTGGTTCCTCTTGGTCCTAAGTGCTTCCTCTTGGTCCTAAGTGCTTCCTATTGGTCCTAAGTGGTTCCTATTGGTTCCTCTTGGTTCCTCTTGGTTCTTATTGGTCCTAAGTGGTTCCTATTGGTCCTAAGTGCTTCCTATTGGTTCCTCTTGGTGCCTCTTGGTTCCTCTTGATTCCTCCTGGTCCTAAGTGGTTCCTCCTGGTCCTAAGTGGTTCCTATTGGTCCTAAGTGGTTCCTATTGGTTCCTATTGGTTCCTCCTGGTTCTAAGTGGTTCCTCCTGGTTCTAAGTGGTTCCTCCTGGTTCTAAGTGGTTCCTCTTGGTTCTAAGTGGTTCCTATTGGTTCCTCCTGGTCCTAAGCAGTTCTAACTGGTCCTAAGTGCTTCCTATTGGTCCTAAGTCATTCCTATTGGTCCTAAGTGGTTCCTATTGGTTCCTCCTTGTTCCAACTGGTTCCTCTTGGTTCCTCTTGGTTCCTCTTGGTTCCTCTTGGTTCTTATTGGTCCTAAGTGGTTCCTCTTGGTTCCTCTTGGTCCTAAGTGGTTCCTCTTGGTTCTTCTTGGTTCCTCTTGGTTCTAAGTGGTCCTAAGTGCTTCCTATTGGTCCTAAGTGCTTCCTATTGGTCCTAAGTGCATCCTCCTGGTTCTGAGTGGTTCTAAGTAGCTCTAAGCAGTTCCAACTGCCTCTTACTGGTTCTAACTGGTTCTAACTGGTGTTGGGCCCCCGCAGGCAGCATCGCCAAGCGGCTGAGCTCGGTGGGCGCGGAGAACACGGAGGAGAACCGGCGCTGGTACCGGCAGCTGCTGTTCACGGCGGACGCGCGGGTGGATCCCTGCATCGGCGGCGTCATCCTCTTCCACGAGACGCTCTACCAGAAGGCGGACGACGGGCGCCCCTTCCCGCAGGTCATCCGCGCCAAGGGCGGCCTGGTGGGCATCAAGGTGGGACGCTATGGGGCGCGCTATGGGGCGCTGGGGGGGGGTCTCTGGGTGTGACTTATGGGGCACTATGTGTGACTTATAGGTCTCTGGGTGGCACTCATGGGTGTCTGTGGGGTACTTATGGGGCACTATGGGTCACTTATGGGGCACTATGGGGCACTTATGGGGCACTATGAGGCACTTATGGAGCACTGTGGGTCACTTATGGGTCACTGTGGGTCACTTATGGGGCACTATGGGTCACTTATGGGGCACTATGGGTCACTTATGGAGCACTATGGGTCACTCATGGGTCTCTATGGGGCACTTATGGGTGTCTGTGGGGCACTTATGGGGCACTATGGGTCACTTATGGAGCACTATGGGTCACTCATGGGTCTCTATGGGGCACTTATGGGTGTCTGTGGGGCACTTATGGGTGTCTGTGAGGCACTTATGGGTCTCTATGGGTCACTTATGGGTCTCTATGGGGCACTTATGGGTCTCTATGGGTCACTTATGGGTCATTTATGGGTCTCTATGGGTCACTTATGGGTCTCTATGGGGCACTCATGGGTCTCTATGGGGCACTCATGGATCTCTGTGGGTCACTTATGGGGCACTATGGGTCACTTATGGGGCACTTATGGGGCACTATGAGGCACTTATGGGTCACTGTGGGTCACTTATGGGGCACTATGGGTCACTTATAGGGCACTATGGGTCACTTATGGAGCACTATGGGTCACTCATGGGTCTCTATGGGGCACTTATGGGTGTCTGTGGGTCACTTATGGGGCACTATGGGTCACTTATGGAGCACTATGGGTCACTCATGGGTCTCTATGGGGCACTTATGGGTGTCTGTGGGGCACTTATGGGGCACTATGGGTCACTTATGGAGCACTATGGGTCACTCATGGGTCTCTATGGGGCACTTATAGGTGTCTGTGGGTCACTTATGGGGCACTATGAGTCACTTATGGGGCACTATGGGTCACTTATGGAGCACTATGGGTCACTTATGGGTGTCTATGGGTCACTTATGGGTCTGTGGGTCACTTATGGGTCTCTATGGGTCACTTATGGGTCTCTATGGGACACTTATGGGTGTCTGTGGGCCATTTATGGGTCTCTATGGGTCACTTATGGGTCTCTATGGGTCACTTATGGGTCACTATGGGTCACTTATGGGTCTCTATGGGGCACTCATGGGTCTCTGTGGGTCACTTATGGGGCACTATGGGTCACTTATGGGTGTCTATGGGTCACTTATGGGTCTCTGTGGGTCACTTATGGGTCTCTATGGGTCACTTATGGGTCTCTATGTGTGACTTATGGGGCACTATGGGTCACTTATGGGGCTCTATGTGTGACTTATGGGGCACTATGTGTGACTTATAGGGCACTATGGGTCACTCATGGGGCACTATGTGTGACTTATAGGTCTCTGTGTGGCACTCATGGGTCTCTATGGGGCACTATGGGGCACTTATGGGGCACTATGGGTCACTTATGGGTGTCTGTGGGCCACTTATGGGTCACTTACGGGTGTCTGTGGGGCACTTATGGGTCACTATGGGTCAGTTATGGGTCACTATGGGTCACTTATGGGTCTCTATGTGTGATTATGGGTCACTTATGGGTCACTTATGGGTCTCTATGTGTGATTATGGGTCACTATGGGTCACTCATAGGGCATTATGTGTGACTTATAGGTCTCTATGTGGCACTCATGGGTCTCTATGGGGCACTTATGGGGCACTATGGATCACTTATGGGTGTCTGTGGGCCACTTATGGGTCACTTATGGGTGTCTGTGGGGCACTTATGGGTCACTTATGGGTCACTTATGGGTCACTTATGGGTCTCTAGGTGTGATTATGGGTCACTATGGGTCACTCATGGGGCATTATGTGTGACTTATAGGTCTCTATGTGGCACTCATGGGTCTCTATGGGGCACTTATGGGGCACTATGGGTCACTTATGGGTCACTATGGGTCACTCATGGGGCACTATGTGTGACTTATAGGTCTCTATGTGGCACTCGTGGGTCTCTATGAGGCACTTATGGGTCACTTATGGGTCACTATGGGTCACTTATGGGTCACTATGTGTGATTATGGGTCACTTATGGGTCTCTATGTGTTACTTATGGGTCTATGTGTCACTTATGTGTGACTTATGGGGCACTATGGGTCACTTATGGAGCACTATGGGTCACTTATGGGTGTCTATGGGTCACTTATGGGTCACTTATGGGTCACTTATGGGTCTCTATATGTGATTATGGGTCACTTATGGGGCACTATGTGTGACTTATAGGTCTCTCTGTGGCACTCATGGGTCTCTATGGGGCACTTATGGGTCTCTATGGGGCACTTATGGGGCTCTGTGGGTCACTTATGGGTCACTATGAGTCACTCATGGGGCACTATGTGTGACTTATAGGTCTCTGTGTGGCACTCATGGGTCTCTATGGGTCACTTATGGGTGTCTATGGGGCACTTATGGGTCACTTATGGGTCACTTATGGGTCACTTATGGGTCACTTATGGGTCTCTATGTGTGATTATGGGTCACTATGGGGCACTCATGGGGCATTATGTGTGACTTGTAGGTCTGTGTGTGGCACTCATGGGTCTCTATGGGGGGACTATGGGGCGCTATGGGGCACTTATGGGTCTCTATGGGTCACTCATGGGTCTCTATGGGTCACTCATGGGTCTCTATGTGTGATTATGGGGCACTATGGGGCACTGTGGGTCACTTATGGGGCACTATGGGGCACTTATGGGGCACTATGG
Source organism: Nesoenas mayeri (assembly GCF_963082525.1). Taxonomy (NCBI): domain Eukaryota; kingdom Metazoa; phylum Chordata; class Aves; order Columbiformes; family Columbidae; genus Nesoenas; species Nesoenas mayeri. The sequence goes on along the minus strand of NC_137570.1, from coordinate 56,685 downwards.
GGCACTTATGGAGCACTATGGGTCACTTATGGGCCACTTATGGGTCTCTATGGGTCACTTATGGGTCTCTATGTGTGATTATGGGTCACTATGGGTCACTCATGGGGCATTATGTGTGACTTATAGGTCTCTATGTGGCACGCGTGGGTCTCTATGTGGCACTCATGGGGCACTATGGGGCACTTATGGGGCACTATGGGTCACTCATGGGGCACTATGTGTGACTTATAGGTCTCTGTGTGGCACTCATGGGTCTCTATGGGGCACTTATGGGGCACTATGGGTCACTTATGGGTCACTTATGGGTGTCTGTGGGTCACTTATGGGGCACTATGGGTCACTTATGGGTCTCTATGTGGCACTCATGGGGCTCTATGTGTGACCTATAGGTCTCTATGTGGCACTCATGGGTCTTTATGTCACACTTATGGGGCACTTATGGGTCACTTATGGGGCTCTATGTGTGACTTATGGGGCACTATGGGTCACTCATGGGTCTCTGTGTGACTTGTGGGTCACTTGTGGGTCACTTGTGGGTCACTTATGGGGCACTATGGGTCACTTATGGGGCTCTATGTGCACTCATGGGGCTCTATGTGTGAGTTATGGGGGTCTGTGTGGCACTCGTGGGGCACTTGTGGGTGTGTGTGGGGCACTTATGGGTCACTTATGGGTCTCTGTGGGTCACTTATGGGTCTCTATGTGGCACTCATGGGGCTCTATGTGGCACTTATGGGTCTCTCTGGGTCACTTATGGGTCTCTATGTGTGATTATGGGTCACTTATGGAGCACTATGGGTCACTCATGGGGCACTATGGGTCACTTATGGGTCACTTATGGGTGTCTGTGGATCACTTATGGGGCACTATGGGTCACTCATGGGTCTCTATGGGTCACTCATGGGTCTCTATGTGTGACTCATAGGTCTCTGTGGGTGACTTATGGGTCTCTATGTGTGACTTATGAGGCACTATGGGTCTCTATGGGGCACTCATGGGTCTCTATGGGTCACTTATGGGTCACTTATGGAGCACTGTAGGTCAGTTATGGGTCTTTATGGGGCTCTATGGGCCACTTATGGGGCTCTATGGGCCACTTATGGGGCACTATGGGGCACTTATGGAGCACTATGGGTCACTCATGGGTCTCTGTGGGTCACTCATGGGTCTCTATATGGTACTTATGGGTCTCTGTGGTACTTATGGGTGACTTATGGGTCTCTGTGGGTGACTTATGGGGCACTATGGGTCACTCATGGGTGTCTATGTGGCACTTATGGGGCTCTGTGGGTCAGTTATGGGGCACTATGAGTCACTCATGGGTCTCTGTGGGTCTCTCATGTGTCTCTATGTGGTACTTATGGGTCACTTATGGGGCACTGTGGGTCACTTATGGGTCTCAGTAGGTCACTTATGGGTCTCTGTGGGTCACTCATGGTTCTCTATGTGGCACTCATGGGTCTCTATGTGTGACTTATGGGTCACTTATGGGTCTTTATGTGGCACTTATGGGTCTCTATGGGTCACTTATGGGGCACTATGGGTCACTCATGGGTCTCTATGTTGCACTTATGGCCACTTATGGTCTATGTGGCACTGTGGGTCACTTATTGGTCTCTGTGTGTGACTTATGGGTCTCTGTGTGTCACTTATGGGTCTCTATGTGTCACTTATGGGGCTCTGTGGGTCACTTGTGGGGACATTGGGGGTTTGGGGACATTGGGGTGTTGGTTGGGTTTGGGTCAATGGTGTCAATGGAGGAGCCGCATCTAAGGGGGTTCATGGGGTGGCCTTGGTGGGGTTGAGTTGGGGACACCTTGGGGACACCTTGGGGACACATTGGGGACATCATGGGGACATTGGGGGTTTGGGGACATTGGGGTGTTGGTTGGGTTTGGGTCAATGGTGTCAATGGAGGAGCCGCATCTAAGGGGGTTCTTGGGGTGGCCTTGGTGGGGACACCTTGGGGACACCTTGGGGACACATTGGGGACATCATGGGGACATCATGGGGACATTGGGGGTCTGGGGACATTGGGGTGTTGGTTGGGTTTGGGTCAATGGTGTCAATGGAGGAGCCACATCTAAGGGGGTTCTTGGGGTGACCTTGGTCAGGTTGAGTTGGGGACACCTTGGGGACATCATGGGGACATTGTGGGGACATTGGGGGTTTGGGGACATTGGGGGTTTGGGGACATTGGGGCGTTGTTGGGTTTGGGTCAATGGAGGAGCCACATCTAAGGGGGTTCTTGGGGTGGCCTTGGTGGGGTTGAGTTGGGGACACCTTGGGGACACATTGGGGACACATTGGGGACATTGTGGGGACATCATGGGGACATTGGGGGTTTGGGGACATTGGGGTGTTGGTTGGGTTTGGGTCAATGGTGTCAATGGAGGAGCCGCATCTAAGGGGGTTCTTGGGGTGGCCTTGGTGGGGACACCTTGGGGACACCTTGGGGACACATTGGGGACATCATGGGGACATCATGGGGACATTGGGGGTCTGGGGACATTGGGGTGTTGGTTGGGTTTGGGTCAATGGTGTCAATGGAGGAGCCACATCTAAGGGGGTTCTTGGGGTGACCTTGGTCAGGTTGAGTTGGGGACACCTTGGGGACATCATGGGGACATTGTGGGGACATCATGGGGACATTGGGGGTTTGGGGACATTGGGGTGTTGGTTGGGTTTGGGTCAATGGTGTCAATGGAGGAGCCACATCTAAGGGGGTTCTTGGGGTGGCCTTGGTGGGGTTGAGTTGGGGACACCATGGGGACACCTTGGGGACACCTTGGGGACATCGTGGGGGTGTGAGCACATCAAGGGCATCGTCACCTTGATGGTGACGCTGGGGACACGGTGATGTTGGGGACACGGTGCCATTGGGGGCCATGGAGGGGACCTGGGGCTGGTGACAATGGTGACGGTGGTGACAATGGTGACAATGGTGACAATGGTGACAATGGTGACGTGTCCCCTCCCCCAGGTGGACAAGGGGGTGGTGCCCCTGGCCGGCACCAATGGCGAGACCACCACCCAGGGTGAGTGACACAAGTGTCCCCATGTCCCCAGTGTCCCCATAGACCCCTTGTCCCTCTTGTCCCTGTTGTCCCATAGACCCCATTGTCCCCATTGTCCCTGTTGTGCCCGTTGTCCCCATTGTCCCCATAGACCCCATTGTCCCTCTTGTCTCCATTGTTCCTCTTGTCCCCATTGTCCCCATTGTCCCCGTTGTCCCCATTGTCCCTCTTGTCCCCATAGACCCCATTGTCCCCGTTGTCCCCATTGTCCCCATTGTCCCCATTGTCTCTCTTGTCCCCATAGACCCCGTTGTCCCCATTGTCCCTCTTGTCCCCATAGACCCCGTTGTCCCCATTGTCCCCGTTGTCCCCATTGTCCCTTTTGTCCTTGTTGTCCCCGTTGTCCCCATTGTCCCCATAGACCCTGTTGTCCCCGTTGTCCCCATTGTCCCCATAGACCCTGTTGTCCCTGTGGTCCCCATTGTCCCTTTTGTCCTCATTGTCCCCATTGTCCCCATTGTCCCTCTTGTCCCCATAGACCCTGTTGTCCCTGTTGTCCCCATTGTCCCTCTTGTCCCCATTGTCCCCATAGACCCCGTTGTCCCTCTTGTCCCTGTTGTCCCTCTTGTCCCTGTTGTCCCTCTTGTCCCCGTTGTCCCTCTTGTCCCCATTGTCCCCATAGACCCCGTTGTCCCCATTGTCCCTCTTGTCCCCATAGACCCTGTTGTCCCTGTTGTCCCCATTGTCCCTCTTGTCCCCATTGTCCCCATAGACCCCGTTGTCCCTCTTGTCCCTGTTGTCCCTCTTGTCCCTGTTGTCCCTCTTGTCCCCGTTGTCCCTCTTGTCCCCATTGTCCCCATAGACCCCGTTGTCCCCATTGTCCCTCTTGTCCCCATAGACCCTGTTGTCCCCATTGTCCCCATTGTCCCTTTTGTCCTCGTTGTCCCTTTTGTCCCCATTGTCCCCATAGACTCTGTTGTCCCTGTGGTCCCCGTTGTCTCTTTTGTCCCCATTGTCCCTCTTGTCCCTGTTGTCCCATAGACCCTGTTGTCCCTCTTGTCCCTGTTGTCCCCATTGTCCCCATTGTCCCCATTGTCCCCGTTGTCCCTCTTGTCCCCATTGTCCCCATAGACCCTGTTGTCCCCATTGTCCCCATTGTCCCTTTTGTCCTCGTTGTCCCTTTTGTCCCCATTGTCCCCATAGACCCTGTTGTCCCCATTGTCCCCATTGTCCCCATAGACCCTGTTGTCCCTGTGGTCCCCATTGTCCCTTTTGTCCCCATTGTCCCTGTTGTCCCTGTTGTCCCCATAGACCCCGTTGTCTCTCTTGTCCCTCTTGTCCCTATTGTCCCATAGACCCTATTGTCCCTCTTGTCCCTGTTGTCCCCATAGACCCCATAGACCCCATTGTCCCCATTGTCCCCATTGTCCCCATTGTCCCCATAGACCCCGTTGTCCCTCTTGTCCCCGTTGTCCCTCTTGTCCCCGTTGTCCCCATAGACCCCGTTGTCCCTGTTGTCCCCGTTGTCCCCGTTGTCCCTGTTGTCCCCATTGTCCCTCCTGTCTCCATTGTCTCCATTGTCTCCATAGACCCCATTGTCCCCATAGAACCTGTTGGTCCCTGTTGTCCCCATTCTCCCCATAGACCCTGTTGTCCCTCTTGTCCCTCTTGTCCCCTTTGTCCCCTTTGTCCCCTTTGTCCCCTTTGTCCCCGTTGTCCCCATTGTCCCCAGTGTCTCCATTGTCTCCATAGACCCCATTGTCCCCCTAGAACCTGTTGGTCCCTGTTGTCCCTATTGTCCCCATAGACCATGTTGTCCCCATTGTCCCCATAGAACCTGTTGTCCCTCTTGTCCCCGTTGTCCCTCTTGTTCCCGTTGTCCCTCTTGTCCCCATTGTCCCCATAGACCCTTTTGTCCCCGTTGTCCCCATTGTCTCTCTTGTCCCCATTGTCCCCCTAGTCCCTGTTGTCACCATAGACCCTCTTGTCCCTCTTGTCCCTCTGGTCCCCGTTGTCCCCATAGACCCCGTTGTCCCCGTTGTCCCTCTTGTCCCCATTGTCCCTCTTGTCCCCATTGTCCCTCTTGTCCCTCTTGTCCCCGTTGTCCCCATTGTCTCCATTGTCCCCATAGACCCTGTTGTCCCTGTTGTCCCCATTGTCCCCATAGACCCCATTGTCCCTGTGGTCCCCATAGACCCCTTTGTCCCTGTTGTCCCCATTGTCCCTCTTGTCCCCGTTGTCCCCATAGACCCCGTTGTCTCTCTTGTCCCCATTGTCTCTGTTGTCCCCATTGTCTCTCTTGTCCGCATTGTCCCCATAGACCCTGTTGTCCCCATTGTCCCCATTGTCCCTCTTGTCCCCTTTGTCCCCATAGACCCCGTTGCCCTCTTGTCCCCATTGTCCTCATAGACCCCATTGTCCCTGTTGTCCCCGTTGTCCTCATAGACCCTGTTGTCCTGAGTACAAGGTGTCATCGTCCCCATCGTCCCCATTGCCCCCAATGTCCCCACTGTCCCCATTGTCCCCAGGGCTCAATGACCTCATGGAGCACTGTGCCCAGTACAAGGTGTCATTGTCCCCATTGTCCCCATTGTCCCCATTGTCCCCAATGTCCCCAATGTCCCCATTCCCCCCGTTCTCCCCATTCCCCCCGTTCCCCCCATTGTCCCCATTCCCCTCATTGTCTCCAATGTCCCCATTGTCCCCATTGCCCCCATCACCCCGAATGTCCCCATTGCCCCCATCGCCCCCAATGTCCCCATCGTCCCCAATGTCCTCATTCCCCCCATTCCCCCCATTGCCCCCACTGACCCCATTGCCCCCTTTGCCCCCATTGCCCCCAATGTCCCCATCGCCCCCATCGCCCCCATTGTCCCCATGTCCCCAGGACTCGACGGGCTCATGGAGCGCTGTGCGCAGTACAAGAAGGACGGGGCGGACTTCGCCAAGTGGCGCTGCGTGCTCAAGATCTCGGCGCACACGCCGTCCCGCCTGGCCGTGCTGGAGAACGCCAACGTCCTGGCGCGCTACGCCAGCATCTGCCAGCAGGTGTCCCCCCATGTCCCCCCATGTCCCCCCAGGTCCCCCCATGTCACCCCATGTCCCCCCATGTCCCCCCATGGGTTGGCATCACGCACACAACCATCATGGACATTGGTTGGGTTTTGGGTCAATGGTGGGTCCATTGGGGTTGAGGCCTCCAAGTGACACGGTGACACCTCCTTGTGTCCCCCCGTGTCCCCCCGTGTCCCCCCATGTCCCCCCGTGTCCCCCCATGTCACCTCATGTCCCCCCATGGGTTGAATCACGTCCCATCACCCACATTGGTTGGGTTTTGGGTCAATGGTGGGTCCATTGGAGTTGAGGCTTCCAAGTGACACGGTGGCACCTCCTTGTGTCCCCCCGTGTTCCCCCATGTCACCCCATGTCCCCCCATGTCCCCCCATGGGTTGGCATCACGCACACAACCATCATGGACATTGGTTGGGTTTTGGGTCAATGGTGGGTCCATTGGGGTTGAGACCTCCAAGTGACACGGTGGCACCTCCTTGTGTCCCCCCAGGTCCCCCCATGTCCCCCCGAGTCCCCCCATGTCCCCCCATGTCCCCCCATGTCCCCCCATGGCACCCCATGGGTTGGCATCACGCACACAACCATCATGGACATTGGTTGGGTTTTGGGTCAATGGTGGGTCCATTGGGGTTGAGACCTCCGAGTGACACGGTGGCACCTCCTTGTGTCCCCCCGTGTCCCCCCGTGTCCCCCCGGGTCCCCCCATGTCACCCCATGTCCCCCCATGGGTTGGCATCACGCACACAACCATCATGGGCATTGGTTGGGTTTTGGGTCAATGGTGGGTCCATTGGGGTTGAGACCTCCGAGTGACACGGTGGCACCTCCTTGTGTCCCCCCGTGTCCCCCCGGGTCCCCCCGGGTCCCCCCATGTCACCCCATGTCCCCCCATGTCCCCCCATGGCACCCCATGGGTTGGCATCACACACACAACCATCATGGACATTGGTTGGGTTTTGGGTCAATGGTGGGTCCATTGGGGTTGAGGCCTCCGAGTGACACGGTGGCACCTCCTTGTGTCCCCCCGTGTCCCCCCGGGTCCCCCCGGGTCCCCCCATGTCCCCCCATGTCCCCCCATGGGTTGGCATCACGCACACAACCATCATGGGCATTGGTTGGGTTTTGGGTCAATGGTGGGTCCATTGGGGTTGAGGGCTCCGAGTGACACGGTGGCACCTCCTTGTGTCCCCCCGTGTCCCCCCGGGTCCCCCCGGGTCCCCCCATGTCCCCCCATGTCCCCCCATGGGTTGGCATCACGCACACAACCATCATGGACATTGGTTGGGTTTTGGGTCAATGGTGGGTCCATTGGGGTTGAGGCCTCCGAGTGACACGGTGGCACCTCCTTGTGTCCCCCCATGTCCCCCCATGTCCCCCCGGGTCCCCCCATGTCACCCCATGTCACCCCATGTCCCCCCATGGGTTGGCATCACGCACACAACCATCATGGACATTGGTTGGGTTTTGGGTCAATGGTGGGTCCATTGGGGTTGAGGCCTCCGAGTGACACGGTGGCACCTCCTTGTGTCCCCCCATGTCCCCCCATGTCCCCCCGTTTCCCCCCATGTCCCCCCATGTCCCCCCGTGTCCCCCCAGGTCCCCCCATTGGTTGGCATCACGCACACAACCATCATGGACATTGGTTGGGTTTTGGGTCAATGGTGGGTCCATTGGGGTTGAGGCCTCCGAGTGACACGGTGGCACCTCCTTGTGTCCCCCCGTGTCCCCCCGGGTCCCTCCAGGTCCCCCTGGGTCCTCCCATGTCCCCCCATGTCCCCCCATGTCCCCCCATGGGTTGGCATCACGCACACAACCATCATGGACATTGGTTGGGTTTTGGGTCAATGGTGGGTCCATTGGGGTTGAGGCCTCCGAGTGACACGGTGGCACCTCCTTGTGTCCCCCCATGTCACCCCGTGTCCCCCCATGTCCCAATGACACCAGAAGCCACTCAGGCCATGTCCCCATGTCCTTTGGTCCTTGGTGTCCCCATGGTGTCCCCATGGTGTCCCCATCCCCATGTCCCCAGCTCCACCCAGACATGTCCCATTGCCACCAGGTGCCACTTTGGCTGCGTCCCTGTGTCCCCATGGTGTCCCCATGATGTCCCCATGGTGTCCCCATCTCTATTCCCATGTCCCCATGGTGTCCCCATCCTCATGTCCCCATCCCCATGTCCCCATCCCCATGTCCCCATGGTGTCCCCATGATGTCCCCATCTCCATCCCCATGGTGTCCCCATCTCTATTCCCATGTCCCCATGGTGTCCCCATGGTGTCCCCATCTCTATTCCCATGTCCCCATGGTGTCCCCATCCCCATCCTGATGTCCCCATGGTGTCCCCATGGTGTCCCCATGTTGTCCCCATCTCTATTCCCATGTCCCCATGGTGTCCCCATAGTGTCCCCATCCCCATCCTGATGTCCCCATAGTGTCCCCATGGTGTCCCCATCTCTATTCCCATGTCCCCATGCTGTCCCCATGGTGTCCCCATGATGTCCCTATGGTGTCTCCATCTCTATTCCCATGTCCCCATGGTGTCCCCATGGTGTCCCCATAGTGTCCCCATCCCCATCCTGATGTCCCCATGGTGTCCCCATGGTGTCCCCATCTCTATTCCCATGTCCCCATCTCCATCCCCATGGTGTCCCCATCTCCATCCCCATGGTGTCCCCATCTGTATTCCCATGTCCCCATGGTGTCCCCATGGTGTCCCCACGTTGTCCCCATCTCCACGTCCCCAGCTCCATCCAGACGTGTCCCATTGCCACCAAGTGCCCCTTGGGCCCCGTCCCCATGTCCCCTCCCTGTCCCGACGTCCCCGTGTCCCCCCCTTGGTCCTAATGTCCCCATGTCCCCCCAGAACGGCATCGTCCCCATCGTGGAGCCCGAGATCCTCCCTGACGGCGACCACGACCTCAAGCACTGCCAGTACGTCACCGAGAAGGTGGGTGACGTCCCTCGGTGTCCCCATGTCCCCTGGTGTCCCTATGGTGTCCCCATGTCCCTCGGTGTCCCCGTGGTGTCCCCATGTCCCGTGGTGTCCCCATGTCCCGTGGTGTCCCCATGTCCCGTGGTGTCCCCGTCTCTATCCTCATGTCCCCATCTCTGTCCCCATGGTGTCCCCATCTCTGTCCCCATGGTGTCCCCATCTCTGTCCCCATGGTGTCCCCATCTCTGTCCCATGGTGTCCCCATCTCTATCTTCATGTCCCCATCTCTGTCCCCATCTCTGTCCCCATCTCTGTCCCCATTTCTGTCCCCCTGGTGTCCCCATCTCTATCCCCATGGTGTCCCCATCTCTATCCCATGGTGTCCCCATCTCTATCTTCATGTCCCCATGGTGTCCCCATCTCTTTCCCCTTGGTGTCCCCATGTCTATCCCATGTCCCCATCTCTGTCCCCATCTCTATCCCCATGGTGTCCCCATGGTGTCCCCATGGTGTCCCCATCTCTGTCCCCTTGGTGTCCCCATCTCTGTCCCCATGGTGTCCCCATGGTGTCCCCATGGTGTCCCCATGGTGTCCCCTTGGTGTCCCCATCTCTGTCCCCATCTCTGTCCCCATGGTGTCCCCATCTCTATCCCCATGGTGTCCCCATCTCTGTCCCCATCTCTGTCCCCATGGCGTCCCCATCTCTATCCCCATGGTGTCCCCATGGTGTCCCCATGGTGTCCCCATGGTGTCCCCATCTCTGTCCCCATGGTGTCCCCATCTCTGTCCCCATCTCTGTCCCCATCTCTATCCCCATCTCTAGCCCCATCTCTAGCCCCATGGTGTCCCCATGGTGTCCCCATGGTGTCCCAATGGTGTCCCAATCTCTATCCCATGTCCCCATGGTGTCCCTGTGGTGTCCCCATCACTGTCCCCCTGGTGTCCCCATGCTGTCCCTATCTCTATCCCATGTCCGCATCTCTGTCCCCATCTCCATCCCCATGGTGTCCCCATGGTGTCCCCATCTCTGTCCCCATCTCTGTCCCATGTCCCCATGGTGTCCCCATGGTGTCCCCATGGTGTCCCCATGGTGTTCCCATGGTGTCCCATGTCCCATCCTGCCCCATGTGCAGGTGCTGGCCGCCGTGTACAAGGCGCTGAGCGACCACCACGTGTACCTGGAGGGGACGCTGCTCAAGCCCAACATGGTGACGCCGGGGCACGCGTGCCCCAAGAAGTACAGCCCCGAGGAGATCGCCATGGCCACCGTCACCGCGCTGCGCCGCACCGTGCCGCCCGCCGTCCCCGGTATGGACATGGGGTCCCAGGGTGGCCCCAGGGTGGCCCCATGGCCCCATGGTGTCCCCATCTCCATCCCCATGGCCCCATGGTGTCCCCATCCCCATCTTCATCTCCCTATGCTGTCCCCATCCCCATGGTGTCCCCATGGTGTCCTCATCTCCATCCCCATGTCCCCATGGTGTCCCCATCCCCATGGTGTCCCCATCCCCATGGTGTCCCCATCCCCATGGTGTCCCCATCTCCATCCCCGTGGTGTCCCCATGGTGTCCTCATCTCCATCCCCATGTCCCCATGGTGTCCCCATGTCCCCATGGTGTCCCCATCCCCATGGTGTCCCCATCCCCATGGTGTCCCCATCCCGATGTCCCCATGGTGTCCCCATCCCCATGGTGTCCCCATCCCCATGGTGTCCCCATCCCGATGTCCCCATGGTGTCCCCATCCCCATGGTGTCCCCATCCCCATGGTGTCCCCATCCCCATCCTGATGTCCCCATGGTGTCCCCATCTCTATTCCCATGGTGTCCCCATGGTGTCCCCATCCCCATCCTGATGTCTCCATGGTGTCCCCATGGTGTCCCCATCTCCATCCCCATGTCCTCATGGTGTCCCCACAGTGCCCCATGGTGTCCTCATCTCCATCCCCATGGTGTCCCCATGGTATCCCCATCCCCATAGTGTCCCCATCTCTATTCCCTTGTCCCCATGGTGTCCCCATGTCCCCATGCTGTCCCCATCTCCATCCCCATGTCCCCATGGCGTCCACATGGTGTCCTCATCTCTATCCCCATGCTGTCCCTGTCCCCATGCTGTCCCCATGCTGTCCCCATGCTGTCCCCATGCTGTCCCCATCTCCATCCCCATGGTGTCCCCATCTCCATCCCTATGGTGTCCCCATGGTGTCCCCATCTCCATCCCCATGGTGTCCCCATCTCCGTCCCCATGGTGTCCCCATCTCTGTCCCCATGGTGTCCCCATGGTGTCCCCGTCTCCATCCCCATGGTGTCCCCGTCTCCATCCCCATGGTGTCCCCATCTCCATCCCCATGGTGTCCCCATCTCCATCCCCATGGTGTCCCCATGGTGTCCCCGTCTCCATCCCCATGGTGTCCCCGTCTCCATCCCTATGGTGTCCCCATGGTGTCCCCATCTCCATCCCCATGGTGTCCCCATCTCCATCCCCATGTCCCCATGGTGTCCCCATGTGTTCCTATCTCCATCCCCACGGTGTCCCCATGGTGTCCCCATCTCCATCCCCATGGTGTCCCCATGGTGTCCCCATCCCCATCTTCATGTCTCCATGGTGTCCCCATCCCCATGGTGTCCCCATCTCTATCCCCATGATGTCCCCATCTCCATCCCTATGGTGTCCCCATGGTGTCCCCATCTCCATCCCCATGGTGTCCCCATGGTGTCCCCATCTCCATCCCCATGTCCCCATGGTGTCCCCATGTGTTCCTATCTCCATCCCCACGGTGTCCCCATGGTGTCCCCATCTCCATCCCCATGGTGTCCCCATGGTGTCCCCATCCCCATCTTCATGTCTCCATGGTGTCCCCATCCCCATGGTGTCCCCATCTCTATCCCCATGATGTCCCCATCTCCATCCCTATGGTGTCCCCATGGTGTCCCCATCTCCATCCCCATGGTGTCCCCATGGTGTCCCCATCTCCATCCCCATGTCCCCATGGTGTCCCCATGTGTTCCTATCTCCATCCCCACGGTGTCCCCATGGTGTCCCCATCTCCATCCCCATGGTGTCTCCATGGTGTCCCCATCTCCATCCCCATGATGTCCCCATGGTGTCCCCATCCCCATCTTCATGTCCCCATGGTGTCCCCATCCCTATGGTGTCCCCATCTCCATCCCCATGGTGTCCCCATGGTGTCCCCATCCCCATCTTCATGTCTCCATGGTGTCCCCATCCCCATGGTGTCCCCATCTCTATCCCCATGGTGTCCCCATGGTGTCCCCGTCTCCATCCCTATGGTGTCCCCATGGTGTCCCCATCTCCATCCCCATGGTGTCCCCATCTCCATCCCCATGTCCCCATGGTGTCCCCATGTGTTCCTATCTCCATCCCCACGGTGTCCCCATGGTGTCCCCATCTCCATCCCCATGGTGTCCCCATGGTGTCCCCATCCCCATTTTCATGTCTCCATGGTGTCCCCATCCCCATGGTGTCCCCATCCCCATGGTGTCCCCATCCCCATGGTGTCCCCATCCCCATCCCCATGGTGTCCCCATCTCCATCCCTATGGTGTCCCCATGGTGTCCCCATCTCCATCCCCATGGTGTCCCCATCTCCATCCCTATGGTGTCCCCATCTCTGTCCCCATGGTGTCCCCATGGTGTCCCCGTCTCCATCCCCATGGTGTCCCCATCTCCATCCCCATGGTGTCCCCATGGTGTCCCCGTCTCCATCCCCATGGTGTCCCCATCTCCATCCCCATGGTGTCCCCATGGTGTCCCCATCTCCATCCCCATGGTGTCCCCATCTCCATCCCCATGGCCCCATGTGTCCCCATCTCCATCCCCATGGTGTCCCCATCCCCATGCTGTCCCCATGCGTTCCTATCTCCATCCCCATGCTGTCCCCATGCTGTCCCCACGGTGTCCCCACGTCCCCCCTGAGCCCACCCCCTGTTCCGCAGGCATCACGTTCCTATCGGGCGGGCAGAGCGAGGAGGAGGCGTCCATCAACCTCAACGCCATCAACCGCTGCCCCCTGCTGCGCCCATGGGCGCTCACCTTCTCCTACGGGCGCGCGCTGCAGGCGTCCGCCCTGCGCGCGTGGGCCGGCAAGAAGGACAACACCAAGGCTGCCCAGGAGGAGTACGTCAAACGCGCCCTGGTACGGCACCGGGGACATCGGGGGGACATGGGGACATTGGGGGACACGGGGACATTGGGGGACACGGGGACATTGGGGGACGTGGGGACATTGGGGGACATGGGACTTGGTGGGGACGTGGGGATGGGAGGAGAAGAAGTCGCTGCCGACTACGTCAAGTCAATGTCAATGGGGTCAATGTCAACCCAATGTCAAGGTGAGTCGCCCATGGGTGACATCAGAAGGTGGGAGGGAACATGGGGACATGGGGGAACACGGGGACATGGTGGGGATATGGGACATTGGGGGATATGGGGACATGGGGGGACATGGGGATGGGAGGAGAAGAAGTCGCTGCCGACTACGTCAAGTCAATGTCAATGGGGTCAATGTCAATGGGGTCAGTGTCATTGTCAACCCAACGTCAAGGTGGGTTGCCCATGGGGACATGAGAAGGTGGGAGGGGACATGGGGACATAGGGGGACACTGGGGGGACATGGAGACATGGGGGGACATGGGGATGGGAGGAGAAGAAGTCGCTGCCGACTATGTCAAGTCAATGTCAATGGGGTCAATGTCATTGTCAACCCAATGTTGGGAATGTGGTTCGTCCATGGGGACATTGGGAGGTTGGAAGACACATTGGACATGGGGGGCACACGGGGACATTGGGGGACATGGGACATGGGGGGACATGGGGATGGGAGGAGAAGAAGTCGCTGCCGACTACGTCAAGTCAATGTCAATGGGGTCAATGTCAATGGGGTCAATGTCATTGTCAACCCAATGTCATCAAGGTCAAGGTGGGTCGCCCATGGGGACATTGGGAGGTTGGAGGACACATTGGACATGGGGGGGACATGGGGACATTGGGGGACATGGGGACATTGGGGGACATGGGACATGGGGGGACATGGGGATGGGAGGAGAAGAAGTCGCTGCCGACTACGTCAAGTCAATGTCAATGGGGTCAATGTCAAGGGGGTCAATGTCATTGTCAACTGAATGTCATCAATGTCAACCTGGGTCACCCATGGGTGACATCAGAAGGTGGGAGGGGACATGGGGACATTGGGGACACGGGGACGGGAGGAGAACGTCAAGTCAATGTCAATGGTGTCAATGTCATTGTCACCCCACTGTGGTCAGTGTCAAGGTGGGTCCGGGTGGTGGCACCCAAGCGGTGTCACCCCACAACTGCCATCGCAGGGACTGTCCCCATTGTCACCCCGTGTCCCCGCTGTGATGCTGTCCAATTGTCCCTCCGCTGTCCCATTATCCCCCTTGTCCCCATTGTCCCCAAGTGTCCATTGTCCCCAATATTCCCATTGTCCCCATTGTCCTCGTTGGCCGCATTGTCCCCGTTGTCCCCAATGTCTGAGTGTCTCCCTTGTCCCCTTGTCCCTGTTATCCCTATTGACCCCATTGTCCCAGGTGTCCCCATTGTCCCCATGTCCCTGTTATCCCCATTGTCCCCATGTCCCCGTTGCCCCCATTGTCCCCATTGACCCCATTGTCCACATTGCCCCCAATGTCCCCATTGTCCCCATGTCCCTGTTGTCCCCATTGCCCCCAATGTCCCCATTGCCCCCAGTGTTCCCATTGTCCCCATTGTCCCCAATGCCCCCAATGTCCCCATCACCCCCCCTGTCCCCAATGTCCTCATCGCCCCCAATGTTCCCAACGTCCCCATTGCCCCCAATGTCCCCAATGACCCCATTGTTCCCATGTCCTCATTGTCCCCAATGTCCCCATTGCCCCCAATGACCCCAGTGTCCTCATCACCCCCATTGCCTCCAGTGTCCCCATTGTCCCCAATGTCCCCATCGTCCCCATTGACCCCAATGTCCCCATTGACCCCACTGTCCTCATTGTCCCCATTGACCCCAATGTCCCCATTGACCCCAATGTCCCCATTGACCCCATTGTCCCCAATGCCCCCATTGTCCCCAATGTCCCCATCGCCCCCACTGTCCCCAATGTCCCCATTGACCCCATTGTCCCCATTGACCCCAATGTCCTCATGTCCCTGTTATCCCTGTGTCCCCATTGTTCCCATTGACCCCATTGCCTCCAGTGTCCCCATTGCCCCCAATGTCCCCATTGCCCCCAATGTCCCCACTGTCCTCATCGCCTCCAATGTCCCCATCGCCCCCAATGTCCCCATTGACCCCATGTCCCCATTGCCCCCAATGTCCCCATTGCCTCCATTGCCCCCAATGTCCCCATGTCCCTGTTGTCCCCGTGTCCCCATTGCCCCCAATGTCCCCATTGACCCCATTTTCCCCAATGTCCCCATCGCCCCCAATGTCCCCATCACCCCCATCGTCCCCATCGCCCCCAATGTCCCCATTGCCCCCATTGACTCCAATGTTCCCATTGTCCCCATTGACCCCAATGTCCCCATTGTCCCTATTGCCCCCAATGTCCCCATTGCCTCCAGTGTCCCCATTGACCCCATTGTCCCCAATGTCCCCAATGTCCCTGTTGTCCCCATTGTCCCCATTGCTTCCAATGTCCTTGTTGTCCCCATTGACCCCAATGTCCCCATTGACCCCACTGTCCTCATCACCCCCATTGTCCCCATTATCCCCATTGTCCCCATTGACCCCAATGTCCTCATTGTCCCCATTGCCCGCATTACCCCAAGTGTCCACATTGTCCCCAATGTCCCCAATGTCCCCAATGTCCCCAATGTCCCCAATGTCCCCATTGCCTCCAGTGTCCCCATTGACCCCAATGTCCCCATTGTCCCCACTGACCCCAATGTCCCCAATGTCCTCATTGCCCCTAATGTCCCCATTGACCCCAATGTCCCCATTGCCTCCAGTGTCCCCATTGCCTCCAGTGTCCCCATTGCCTCCAGTGTCCCCATTGACCCCAATGTCCTCATTGACCCCAATGTCCCCATTGTCCCCATTGTCCCCATTGCCCCCAATGTCCCCATTGACCCCATTGCCCCCATTGCCCCCATTGTCCCCATTGCCCCCATTGTCCCCAATGTCCCCATTGCCCCCATTGTCCTCATTGCCCCCATTGCCCCCAATGTCCCCATTGCCCCCAATGTCCCCATTGCCCCCAATGTCCCCATTGACCCCATTGTCCCCATTGCCCCCATTGTCCCCATTGTCCCCATTGCCTCCAGTGTCCCCATTGACCCCATTGTCCCCATTGTCCCCATTGCCCCCAATGTCCCCATTGACCCCAATGTCCCCATTGTCCCCATTGCCCCCATTGTCCCCATTGCCTCCAGTGTCCCCATTGACCCCATTGTCCCCATTCACCCCAATGTCCCCATTGCCCCCATTGACCCCAATGTCCCCATTGACCCCAATGTCCCCATTGTCCCCACTGTCCCCAGGCGAACTCCCTGGCGTGCCAAGGCAAATACACCCCCAGCGGCACCGCCGGCGCCGCCGCCACCGAATCGCTCTTCGTGTCCAACCACGCCTACTGACGTCACCGCTGACGTCATCGCCGACGTCACCGCCCGCCTCATCAGCACTCCGCCCCCGCTGCTCCCCTGGCCCCGCCCCCTTTCCCCCTCCCCCCGCCCCCCCGTGGTGACAATAAAGTGGCGACAGATTGAATGGAGGGACCCAGGAGTTCGGGGGAGGGACCCAGGAGTTCGGGGGGAGGGGACCCAGGAGTTCTGGGGGAGGGACCCAGGAGTTCGGGGGGAAGGGACCCAGGAAGTCTGGGGAGGGACCCAGGAGTTCAGGAGGGACCCAGGAGTGCCCCAAGCTACCCAGTACTCAGGGACCTAGGAGTTCGGGAAGGGACCCAGGAGTTCGGGGAGGGGACCCAGGAGTTCGGGGAGGGGACCCAGGAGTTCGGGGGAAGGGACCCAGGAGTTCAGGGAAGGGACCCAGGAAGTCTGGGGAGGGACCCAGGAGTTCGGGAGGGACCCAGGAGTTCAGAGGAGGGACCCAGGAGTGCCCCAAGCTACCCAGTACTCAGAGAGGGACCCAGGAGTTCGGGAAGGGACCCAGGAGTTCGGGGGAAGGGACCCAGGAGTTCGGGGGGAAGGGACCCAGGAGTTCGGGGGGAAGGGACCCAGGAGTTCGGGGGAAGGGACCCAGGAGTTCGGGGGAGGGGATCCAGGAGTTCGGGGGGAAGGGACCCAGTGGTTTGGGGAGGGACCCAGGAGTGCCCCAAGGGACCCAGGAGTTCGGGGAGACCCAGGAGTTCGGGAGGGACCCGGGAAGTCTGGGAAGGGACCCAGGAGTGCCCCAAGGGACCCAGGAGTTCGGGAGAGGGACCCAGTAGTTTGGGGAGGGAACCAGGAGTGCCCCAAGGGACCCAGGAATTCGGGAGGGACCCAGGAGTTCAGGGAGGGGACCCAGGAGTTCTGAGGGAAGGGACCCAGGAGTTCTGGGGGAAGGGACCCAGGAGTTCTGGGGGAGGGACCCAGGAGTTCTGGGGGAAGGGACCCAGGAGTTCAGGGGAAGGGACCCAGGAGTTCTGGGAGGGACCCAGGAGTGCCCCAAGCGACCCAGTACTCAGAGAGGGACCCAGGTGTTCTGGGGGAAGGGACCCAGGAGTTCGGGGGAGGGACCCAGGCGTGCGGTTGGGACCCAGGATTTCAGGAGGGACCCAGGAGTTCGAGAGGGACCCAGTGGTTTGGGGAGGGACCCAGGAGTGCCCCAAGGGACCCAGGAGTTCGGGGGAGACCCAGGAGTTCGGGAGGGACCCAGGAGTGCCCCAAAGGACCCAGGAGTTCGGGAGGGACCCAGGAGTGCCCCAAAGGACCCAGGCGTTCGGGAGGGACCCAGGAGTGCCCCAAGCTACCCAGTACTCAGAGAGGGACCCAGGAGTTCGGGTAGGGACCAGGAGCCCTCCAAGGGACCCAGGAGTGCCCCAAGGGACCCAGGAGTTCGGGGAAAGGACCTAGAAGTTTTGGGGGAAGGGACCCAGGAGTTCAGGGAGGGACCCAGGCATACCCCAAGGGACCCAGGAGTGCCCCAAGAGACGCAGGATTTCAGGAGGGACCCAGGAGTTCGAGAGGGACCCAGGAGTTCTGGGGGAAGGGACCCAGGAGTTCTGGGGGAAGGGACCCAGAAGTTCGGGGAGGGGACCCAGGAGTTCTCGGGGAAGGGACCCAGGAGTGCAGGACGGACCCAGGAGTGCCCCAAGGGACCCAGGAGTTCGGGAGGGACCCAGTCCCTGTGGGTCACTTATGGGTCTCTATGTGTCACTTATGGGTCTCTATGGGTCACTTATAGAGAACTTGTGTGTCCTATGGGGCACTTGGGGGTCACTAACAGGCACTTAAGGGGCACTTATGGGTCGCTAAGAGTCACTTATGGGGCTCCATGAGTCAGTTGTGGGTCACTCTAGGCCACTTATGGGGTTTTAAGGGGCACTTATGGGGCTCGATAGGTCAGTTGTGGGGCACTGGGGACATGCTATGGGGCACTTATGGGGTTCTATGCATCACATATGGGGCGCTATGGGTCACTTATGGGCACTTGTGGGTCGATTTTGGCCACTTGGGGGTCACTAACAGGCACTTATGGGGGGCTAAGAGTCACTTATGGGGCTCTATGGGGCACAGGAGAGATGCTGCGGGGCACTTGTGGGTCTCTATGGGTCACATATGGGACTCTATGGGTCACTTATGGGGCACTATGGGTCACTTATGGGACTCTATGAGTCAGTTGTGGGGCACTATGGGGCACTGACGAGACGCTATGGGGCACTTATGGGTCTCTATGGGTCACTTAGAGGTCCCTCCTCAGTGCAATCTATGGGGCCTGGACGCCTGGGTCCCTCCTCAGTACAATTGAATCTATGGGGCCCGGACACCTGGGTCCCTCCTCGATCAAATCTATGGGGCCCAGACGCCTGGGTCCCTTCTCATTCAAATCTATGGGGCCCGGACGCCTGGATCCCTCCTGAGTCAAATCTATGGGGCCCGGACACCTGGGTCCCTCCTCAGTACAATCGAATCTATGGGGCCCGGACGTCTGGGTCCTTCCTCATTCAAATCTATGGGGCCCGGACACCTGGGTCCCTTCTTTGTCAAATCTATGGGGCCCGGACGCCTGGGTCCCTTCTCATTCAAATCTATGGGGTCCGGATTCCTGGGTCCCTCCTGAGTCGAATCTATGGGGCCCGGACGCCTGGGTCCCTCCTCATTCAAATCTATGGGGCCCGGACGCCTGGGTCCCTTCTTTGTCAAATCTATGGGGCCCGGACGCCTGGGTCCCTTCTCATTCAAATCTATGGGGTCCGGATTCCTGGGTCCCTCCTGAGTCGAATCTATGGGGCCCGGACGCCTGGGTCCCTCCTCATTCAAATCTATGGGGCCCGGACGCCTGGGTCCATCGTCAGTACAATCGAATCTATGGGGCCCGGACGCCTGGGTCCCTCCTCGGTCAAATCTATGGGTCCCGGACGCCTGGATCCCTCCTCATTGAAATCTATGGGGCCCGGACGCCTGCGTCCCTCCAATGTCAACTCTATGGGGCTCGGACGCCTGGGTTCCTCTTCAGTCAAATCTATGGGGCCCAGACGCCTGGGTCCCTCCTCGGTCAAATCTATGGGGCCCGGACGCCTGGGTCCCTCCTGAGTCCTCAGTGTGGAACTGATGCGGCTCTATGAGTCACTTATGGGGCACTTATGGGTCACTTATGGGGCGCTATGGGTCACTTATGGGGCACTAATGGGGAACTTATGGTGCCCCATAGTGCCCCATCAGTGCCCCATAGAGCCCCATATGTGACAGCGACCCATAAGTGCCCCAAGACTGCCTGTTAGTGACCCCCAAGTGCCCCATAACGACCCTCAAGTTCCCCATTAGTGCCCCATAGCGCCCCATAAGTGACCCATAAGTGCCCCATAAGTGACTCATAGAGCCCCATCAGTGCCACTCAGCGCCCCACAAGTGACTTAGGGAGGCCCATAAGTGCCCCTTAGAGCCCCATAAGTGACTCATAGAGCCCCATAAGTGCCCTATAACTGCCTATTAGTGACCCCCAATTGCCCCATAGCGACCCACAAGTTCCCCATAGGTGCCCCACAGAGCCCCATAAGTGCCCCATAGAGCCCCATAAGTGACTCTTAAGGACCCATAAGTGCCCCATAGCATCTCCACAGCTCCATATTGCCCCACAAGTGACTCTGGGAGCCCCATAAGTGACTCATAGCGCCCCATAAGTGCCTATGAGTGACCCCCAAGTGCCCCATAGTGACCCACACGTTCCCTATTAGTGCCCCATAAGTGACCCATAGTGCCCCATAAGTGACCCATACAGAACCACAAGTGCCCCATAGTGTCGCCCCAGTGCCCCATAGCGACCCACAAGTGACTCATGGAGCCCCATAAGTGACTCTTAGAGACTGGGTCCCTTGGGGCACTCCTGAGTCCCTTGGGGCACTCCTGGGTCCCATCTCGAGCACATCCTTGGTGCAAGTTGGGGACACGGGTTGGGTCTCTATGGGTCACTTATGGGTCTCTATGGGTCACTTATGGGGCTCTGTGGGGCACTAATGGGTCACTTATGGGGCTCTATGGGGCACTTATGGGGCACTAATGGGGCACTTATGGGGCTCTATGGGGCACTAATGGGACACTTATGGGTCACTTATGGGGCTCTATGGGGCACTTATGGGGCTCTATGGGGCACTAATGGGTCACTTATGGAGCTCGATGGGTCACTTATGGGGCTATGGGTCACTTATGAGGCTCTATGGGGCACTTATGGGGCTCTAATGGGTCGCTATGTGGCACTTGGGGGTCACTAACAGGCACTTATGGGGCTCTATGGGGCACTTATGGGGCACTAGTGGGCAACTTGGGGGTCGCTATGGGGCATTTGGGGGACACGAACAGGCACTTATGGGGCTCTATGAGTCACTTATGGGGCTCTCTGGGTCACTTATGGGGCTCTATGGGGCACTGGGGAGACGCTATGGGGCGAGGGACCCAGGAGTTCGGGGGCCCCAGTACCTATGAGTCACTTATGGGGCACTATAGGTCACTTATGGGGCTCTATGGGGTCACTTATGGGTCTCTATGAGTCACTTATGGGGCACTTATGGGGAACTTGTGGGTCGCTAAGAGTCACTTATGGGGCTCCATGAGTCACTTGTGGGGCACTGAGGAGACACTATGGGGCACTTACGGGTCACTATATGTCACTTGTGGGGCTCTATGGGTGACTTATGGGGCTCTATGGTTCACTTATGGGGCTCTATGGATCACTTATGGGGCACTATGGGTCCCTTATGGTTCTCTGTGAGCCACTTATGGGTCTGTATGGGTCACTTATGGGGGTCTATGGGTCACTTATGGGGCTCTATGGGTCTGTATGGGTCACTTATGGTACACTATAAGTCACTTATGGGGCTCTATGAGGCATTTATTGTGCACAATGGGTCACTTATGGGGCTCTGTGGGGCACTAACGGGGAACTTGTGGGTCGCTAAGAGTCACTTATGGGGCTCCGTGAGTCAGTTGTGGGGCACTGAGGAGACACTATGAGGCACTTATAGGTCACTATATGTCACTTGTGGGGCTCTATGGGTCACGTATTGGTCACTATGGGTCACTTATGGGGCTCTATGGGTCAGTTATGGGTGTGTATGGGTCACTTATGAGGCTCTATGGTTCACTTATGGGGCACTATGGTTCACCTATAGGTCTGTATGGGTCACTTATGGGGCACTATGGGTCTCTATGGGTCACTTATGGGGCCCTATGAGCCATATCTGGGACACTTAAGGGTTAGTGACCCCCAAGTGCCCCATAGCGACCCACAAGTTCCACATTACTGCCCCATAGAGCCCCATAAGTGACCCATACAGACCAATAAGAGCCCCACAGAGCCCCATAAGTGACACATAGTGCCCCATAAATGACCTATAGTGCCCAATAAGTGACCCATAGAGACCCATAAGCGCCCCATAAGTGCCTGTTCGTGTCCCCCAAGTGGGGGATGCCCACCCCATAGATTGCACTGAGGAGGGACCTAGGCGTCCGGGCCTCATAGATTTGAATGAGGAGGGACCCAGGCGTCTGGGCCCCATAGATTTGAATGAGAAGGGACCCAGGCGTCCGGGCCCCATAGAATCGATTGTATTGAGGAGGGACTCAGGCGTCCGGGCCCAATAGATTTGAGTCAGGAGGGACCCAGGCGTCCGGGCCCCATAGATTTGAATGACGAGGGACCCAGGCGTCCGGGCCCCATAGATATGACTCTGGAGGGACTCAGGCGTCCGGGCCCCATAGATTCGATTGTATTGAGGAGGGACCCAGGCGTCCGGGCCCCATAGATTTGAATGTGAAGGAACCCAGGCGTCCGGGCCTCATAGATTTGAACAAGAAGGGACCCAGGCGTCCGGGCCCCATAGATTGCACTGAAGAGGGACCTCTAAGTGACCCATAGAGGCCCATAAGTGACACAGAGACACATACGTTACCCAGAGACCCATAAGTGACCCATACTGCCCCATAAGTGACCCATAGAGACCCACAAGTGACCCATAGAGACCCATAAGTGACACATAGAGACCCATAAGTAACTCTTATAGACCCATAAGTGCCTCCTAAGTGCCCCATAGCAACCCTCAAGTTCCTCATTAGTGCCCCATAAGTGCCCCATATAGCCCCATAAGTGCCTCTTACTGACCCCCAAGTGCCCCCTTGTGACCCACAAGTTCCCCATAGATGCACCATAGAGCCCCATAATTCACCCATAGACACCCATAAGTACCCCATAGCGTCTCATCAGTGCCCCATAGTGCCCCACAACTGACTCATGGAGCCCCATAAGTGACCCACAGAGACCCATAAGTGACACATAGAGACCCATTAGTGACACATAGAGACCCATACGTGATACATAGAGACCCATAAGTGACCAATAGAGACCCATAAGTGACCCATAGTGCCCCATAAGTGATTCATAGAGCCCCAGAAGTGACCCATTGAGACCCACAAGTGACTCTTAGCGCCTCATAAGTGCCTGTTAGTGACCCCCAAGTGGCCAAAATCGACCCACAAGTTCCCCATACATGCCCCATAGAGCCCCATAAGTGACCCATAGAGCCCCATATGTGATACATAGAGCCCCATAAGTGCCCCATTGAGCCCCATAAGTGCCCCATAGCATGTCCCCAGTGCCCCACAACTGACCTATCGAGCCCCATAAGTGCCCCATAGAACCCCATAAGTGGCCTAGAGTGACCCACAACTGACTCATGGAGCCCCATAAGTGGCTCTTAGAGACCCATAAGTGCCCCATAAGTGCTTGTGAGTGACCCCCAAGTGTCCAATGGCGACCCACAAGTTCCCCATAAGTGCGCCATAGAGTCTCAGCAGTGCCCCATAGAGCCCCATAAGTCACCTATAGTGCGCCATAAGTGACACATAGAGCCCCATAAGTCACCTGTAGTGCCCCATAAGTGACACATGGAGCCCTATAAGTAACTCTTATAGACCCATCAGTGCCCCACAAGTGACTGATAGTGCCCCATAAGTGACTCTTAGCGCCCCATAAGTGCCTGTTAGTGACACCCAAGTGGCCAAAATCGACCCACAAGTTCCCCATACGTGCCCCATGGAGCCCCATAGGTGACCCATAGCGCCCCATATGTGATGCATAGAGCCCCATAAGTGCCCCATAGAACCCCATAAGTGGCCTAGAGTGACCCACAACTTATTCATGGAGCCCCATAAGTGACACAGAGAGACCCATAAGTGCCCCATAGCTTCTCGCGAGTGCCCCATAGAGCCCCATAAGTCACCTATAGTGCCCCATAAGTGACACATAGAGCCCCATGAGTCACCTGTAGTGCCCCATAAGTGACACATGGAGCCCTATAAGTAACTCTTATTGACCCATAAGTGCCCCACAAGTGACTGATAGTGCCCCATAAGTGACTCTTAGCGACCCATAAGTGCCTGATAGTGCCCCCCAAGTGCCACATAGCGACTCATGAGTTCCCCATTAGTGCCCCATAAGTGCCCCATAGAGCCCCATAAGTGACCCACACAGACTCAGTCCCTCCCGAACTCCTGGGTCCCTCGCCCCATAGCGCCTCCCCTGTGCCCCATAGTGCCCATAAGTGCCCCATAGAGACCTATAAGTGACCCTCAGAGACCCATAAGTCACACATAAAGCCCCATAAGTGACGGATACAGGCCCATAAGTGCCCCATAGAGACCGATAAGTGACCCATAGAGACCCATAACTAAGGAAGGACCCAGGCGTCCGGGCCCCATAGATTTGAACGAGGAGGGACCCAGGCGTTCAGGCCCCATAGATTTCACTGGGGAGGGGACCCAGGTGTTCGGGCCCCATAGATTTGAATGAGAAGGGACCCAGGCGTCCGGGCCCCATAGATTTGAACGAGGAAGGACCCAGGCGTCCGGGCCCCATAGAATCGATTGTACTCAGGAGGGACCCAGGCGTCCGGGCCCCATAGATTTGACTGAGGAGGGACCCAGGCGTCCGGGCCCCATAGATTTGACTGAGGAGGGATCCAGGCGTCCGGGCCCCATAGATTTGACTCGGGAGGGACCCAGGCGTCCGGGCCCCATAGATTTGACCGAGGAGGGACCCAGGCGTCCGGGCCCCATAGATTTGACCGAGGAGGGATCCAGGCGTCCGGGCCCCATAGATTTGACTCAGGAGGGACGCAGGCATCCGGGCCCCATAGATATGACCGAGGAGGGACTCAGGCGTCCGAGCTCCATAGATTTGAATGAGGATGGACCCAGGCATCCGGGCCCCATAGATTTGAATGAGAAGGGATCCACGCGTCCGGGCCCCATAGATTTTAATGAGGAGGAACCCAGGTGTCCGGGCCCCATAGATTTGACTCAGGAGGGACCCAGACGTCCGGGCCCCATAGACTGCACTGAGGAGGGACCTCTAAGTGACTCATGGAGACCCATAAGTGACACATAGGGACCCATAAGTGACACTAGAGACCCATAAGTGACCCACAGAGACCCATAAGTGACCCTTAGAGACCTACAAGTGACCCACAGAGGCCCATAAGTGACACATAGAGACCCATAAGTGACCCACAGAGACCCATAAGTGTCCCATAAGGACCCATAAGTGCCCCATAAGAGCCTCTTATTGCCCCCCAAGTGCCCCATAGCGACTCTCAAGTTCCCCATTAGTGTGCCATAAGTGCCCCGTAGAGCCCCATAAGTGCCTCTTACTGACCCCCTAGTGACCCACAAGTTCCCCATAGGTGCCCCATAGAGACCCATAACTGACCCATAGAGACCCATAAGTGCCCCATGGCGTCTTGTCAGTGCCCCATAGTGCCCCACAACTGACTCATGGAGCCCCATAAGTGACCCACAGAGACCCATATGCGACCCATAGAGACCCATAAGTGACACATAGAGACCCATAAGTGACGTATAATGCCCCAGAAGTGATTCATAGAGCCCCATAAGTGACCCATTGAGATCCATAAGTGACTCTTAGCGCCCCACAAGTGCATGTTAGTGACCCCCAAGTGGCCAAAATCGACCTACAAGTTCCCCATAAGTGCCCCATAGAGCCCCATAAGTGACCCATAGCGCCCGATATGTGATGCATAGAGCGCCATAAGTGCCCCATAGAGTCCCATAAGTGCCCCACAAGTGACCTCTAGAGCCTCATAAGTGCCCCATAGAACCCCATAAGTGGCCTAGAGTGACCCACAACTGACTCATGGAGCCCCATAAGTGGCACTTAGAGACCCATAAGTGCCCCATAAGGGCTTGTGAGTGACCCCCAAGTGTCCAATAGCGACCCACAAGTTCCCCATAGAGTCTCGACAGTGCCCCATAGAGCCCCATAAGTCACCTGTAGTGCCCCATAAGTGCCCCATAGAGCCCCATAAGTCACCTGTAGTGCCCCATAAGTGACACATGGAGCCCTATAAGTATCTCTTATAGACCCATAAGTGCGCCACCAGTGACTGATAGTGCCCCATAAGTGACTCTTAGCGACCCATAAGTGCCCCATAAGTGCCTGTTAGTGACCCCCAAGTGCCCCATAGGACCCACAAGTTCTCCATAAGTGACCCATAGAGCCCCATAAGTGACCCACAGAGACCCATAAGTGACCCATAAGGACCCATAAGTGCCCCATAAGAGCCTCTTTGTGCCCCCCAAGTGCCCCATAGCGACCCTCAGGTTCCCCATTAGTGCCACATAAGTGCCCCATAGAGCCCCATAAGTGCCTCTTACTGACCCCCAAGTGCCCCCTAGTGACCCACAAGTTCCCCATAGGTGCCCCATAGAGACCCATAACTGACGCATAGAGACCCATATGTGCCCCATAGCGTCTCATCAGTGCCCCATAGTGCCCCACAACTGACTCATGGAGCCCCATAAGTGACCCACAGAGCCCCATATGTGACCCACAGAGCCCCATAAGTGACTCATAGTGCCCCATAAGTGACCCACAGAGCCCCATAAGTGACCCATTGAGACCCACAAGTGACTCTTAGCGCCCCATAAGTGCCTGTTAGTGACCCCCAAGTGGCCAAAATTGACCAACAAGTTCCACATACATGCCCCATAGAGCCCCGTAAGTGACCCATAGTGCCCCATATGTGATGCACAGAGCCCCATAAGTGCCCCATAGAGCCCCATATATGCCCCATAGCATGTCCCCAGTGCCCCACAAGTGACCTATAGAACCCCATAAGTGACCCATCATAGAGCCCCATAAGTGGCTCTTAGAGACCCAAAAGTGTCCCATAAGTGCTTGTGAGTGACCCCCAAGTGTCCAATGGCGACCCACAAGTTCCCCATAAGTGCCCCATAGAGTCTCGGCTGTGGCCCATAGAGCCCCATAAGTCACCTATAGTGCCCCATAATTGACACATAGAGTCCCATAAGTAACTCTTATAGACCCACAAGTGCCCCACAAATGACTGATAGAGCCCCATAAGTGACTCTAAGAGACCCATAAGTGACTCTTAGAGACCCACCTGTGTCACTTCTCATTCAAATCTATGGGGCCCGGACGCCTGGGTCCCTTCTCATTGAAACATATGGGGCCCGGACACCTGGTTCCCTCCTGACTCAAATCTATGGGGCCCGGACGCCTGGGTCCCTCCCCAATGTAATCTATGGGGCCCGGACGCCTGGGTCCCTCCTCAGTCAAATCTATGGGGCCCGGACGCCTGGGTCCCTCCTCAGTCAAATCTATGGGGCCCGGACGCCTGGGATCCTCCTCAGTAAAATCTATGGGGCCCGGATGCCTGCATCCCTCCTCAGTCAAATCTATGGGGCCCGGACACCTGGGTCCCTCCTGAGTCAAATCTATGGGGCCCGGACGCCTGGGTCCCTCCTCATTCAAATCTATGGGGCCCGGACGCCTGAGTCCATTCTCATTCCAATCTATGGGGCCCGGACGCCTGGGTCCCTTCTCATTCAAATCTATGGGGCCCGGACGCCTGGGTCCCTCCTGAGTCAAATCTATGGGGCCCGGACGCCTGGGTTCCTCCTCGGTCAAATCTATGGGGCACGGACGCCTGGGTTCCTCCTCGGTCAAATCTATGGGGCACGGACGCCTGGGTCCCTTCTCATTCAAATCTATGGGGCCCGGACGCCTGGGTCCTTCCTCAGTCAAATCTATGGGGCCCGGACGCCTGGGTCCCTCCTCAGTCAAATCAAATAAGTGAACCATAGTGCCCCATAAGTGACCCATTAGTGCCCCATAGAGACCCATAAGTGCCCCATTAGTGCCCCATAAGTGCCCCATAGAGCCCCTTAAGTGACCCATTAGTGTCCTACAGAGCTCTATAAGTGCCCCATAGCACAGACACACACACACACGCGCGCGCGCGCACACACACACACAGACACACAGACACAGACACACACACACACACACACACACACACACACACACACACACACCCCCCCCCCCCCCCCCCCCCCCCCCCCCCGAGCGCGGTCTCTCCCGCCCTCGCCTTGCCCCGCTCCCCCCCCGGCCCCCCCCCCAGCCTCCCCGCCCCCCGCGGGAAGGGCCGGAGGGGGGGGTCGGCAACTGCGCGCGCCGCGCATGCGCGCTCTCCCCGCTGCCCGGCAACCGGCCCCCTGCCCCCCGCCAAGCGCCGCCCGCGCCTGGCGGGGCGCCCAACGGTCAGTCGCTCCTTGTCAAGTCAGTCGGGCGGGCGGTCGCGGCGGCGGTCGCGGGGAGGCCGGCGCAGGAGCGTCCTGCCGATCGGCCGACGAAACCCGCGCGCGGGTAGGCAGGGAGGCAGGCGGGCCGGGCCGGGGAGACGGGGACGGGGAGACGGGGACGGGGCCGGGGCCGGGGCCGGGGCCGGGGACGCGGTGTCTCTATGTATTCGGAGAAGAGAAGCCCCAGCTCCCCGGGGGGAGGCAAAGCCGCTAGCCGAAGGCGGCGGCGGCGGCGGCGGCGGCGGCGGGGGGCCGGGGCGGGGCGGGGAGACACCCGCGGCGAGCGGCGCTTCGGGTCGGTTTCTTTTTCAGCCCGCGGCCGGGGCGGGCAGCGGGGCGAGGGACCGAGCGAGCGAGCCACCGGGGAAGGAGGGCGGGAGGCGGCAGCACGGGCGGGTGAAGGGCTTAGGGCTCCGACGGCGGGGCTGAGAAACCGCGGGCCGCCGTGACGCCCGCGTGCCCACCCCCCCCCGCCCCGGGCACGGAGCCGGCAGGGACGCCCCGGCTTCCCGGGGGGAGGCGGACTCGCCGGCCAAAGGCCGGGGCGGAGGGTGGGGGGGAGCGGACGACTCGGGGCGGGGGGGTGGGGGGGGGGGCCGGGTTCGCTGCGGCGGGTTGGGGAGGGTGGGCGGCCGTTTGGGCCGGGGAAGGCCGCCGCCTGTCTGTGCGCGGTCCGTAGCCCACCGGCAACGGGGGGGGGGGGGGGGGGGGGGGAGGGGGGGCGTAGAAGTCGGTGAAAGAAAACGAAAGCGTAAATTCAAAGCACAAAACCCCGGAGAAAAGGTAGACGGACGTCAAAACAACAAACCAAAACAAAAACGAACGGTCGGCGAAAGAAAACGAACACGTCAATTAAAACAGAATTAATTAAAAAAAAAAAAAAAAAATTAA